>NC_080388.1:1899724-2222826 GCF_028751815.1 Salvia miltiorrhiza
ATAAATTTAGCTGGGTTCGGGGTTGCTTCCATATCAAAGGAGGTATCGGTTTTGCTTTCGAAGCGGAACTCCTTGCTGCTATCACGGCGATTAAAATTGCTCACTCACGCAGCTAGAAACAGTTATGGATCGAATCGGATTCAACTTATATTGTTCAACTGCTACAATCCCGTTCAAGCGCTGTTCCTTGGCGGTTTGCAGCTCAATGGAAGAGAGTGTTATTACTTCTTAAGAGTTTCGAGCTTCATGTGACTCACATCTTCCGGGAAGGGAATAAAGTGGCTGATATCCTCGCTAACAATGATCGGCAGGAAGGGTGGTGGCCTCATGAAATTGAGGTGATCCAAGCAGCTGTTCGACAAGATATGTCTTGTCACAGCCATGTGCGTATGGTCTCTCATTTTTAGCGTTGGGAGTTGTTGTGTCGTGGACGGCTCAGGCGATTGGTTTTGGGTGGGCAGCGGTTGCTGGGCCACGTGCGTCAGTTTGCTGCATGGTCTGATGTGCATGGGGGTGCTGGAGGCTCGGTTGGGAGCTACGTGGGAATGGGTAGGCATGGCGGCGTGCATGGTGGGGGTGTTCTCGTGTTTTTTGGTTCTTGTCTTCCAGCTCCTAGTTTTGTTTGGAGTTCGGCTCCTGTTTTCTGTTGTTGGGTCTTTTTGCTTTCGTTCCTTTGTTTCGGTGCTTGGATGCCGGGGTTATTTAGGGGCAATGGTTCGGCCGGAGCTTCTGAAATAACTCCATCTCAGCTCCCTTGCATCTTTTTATGTACGAGTACTCTTTTTTCCTTGATAAGGTTTTCCCTCTCGGGTTTTCTTATCAAGGTTTTAACGAGGCTCGGCCCTTAGTCTGCTTTTTCTGTGCTTTCAAGGGTTTTTGTTCTCTGTTTTCTCTTTTTATCTTTTAATAAATATTAAGTTAATAATAATAAATAAAAAATATTCAATTTTATATTTAAATAGAGGCCCAAAACTTTTTTTTTGTTTAAAAGCTCAATTCCTTTTTATAGTTTTAACAGAGTCCCTTTCGTCTCCCTCTCTCATATCCCTATCTTCTCCGGCACTCCAAACTTGTGCATCTACCCCTTTCCTCAAATGCGGCATCTTATCTCTCAAAATTCCTAAACCTTCCCCCTAAACAAATCCGGCAGAATCGCTAGAAATGAGTCGATGCAATCGAGACTCTATTCATGATCAAATCACTAGATTGTAGGATTAGGCTATTCCCATAAGTGGGATGTCATCAATTAGAACCTATGGATTACCACTTTACTCACCATTCACGACACATCTTTCACCATTATTTAAAAGCAATGCAAAATAGAAACAGAAAATTCAAATATTAAGAAGAAAGCAAAAAAATCGTCCTTCAAGGTACAGAGTTTCCTTTTCCGTGTTGTCACTCCCTGCAACACCATCTCCTAGTCCTGCAAAAACCATACCTCTTTCGGCTAAAGAAGATAGGAAGACTGAGCACCTGAGCAAGATTTCAAATTTGTCTCACAACGGCAGAAAATGCAGAAGGGTCATCGCCAACGGATCTTTTCTCCAGACGCTTCCTATAAATAGAGACCAACCTCATTTTTCACCGATTCAATCACATAAGCTAAAACTCTGTCAAATTTGCGATTCAGCCTCTACACCACTTTCAAAAGTTTGAATCGAAAAAGACAATACCCGAATCAGTTTACTGATTACAAACATTGTCTTATTTTTTTAGGCAATCTTATTGTAAATCTTTAGCCTAAGCTTCGATTACTAAGAGTCTGTTCTCAGTAATCTAGTTGGTACTTCGAACCACCCTTTTCTAAAAAGCGAAAAGAGAGTTCGAGATGGTAGACCGAACTCTAGATTGTTTAGTACCCGCAAACTAAACAGATAGGTTCATTAGCACCCACAAGCTAAGGAGGTGAAAATCCAACACAGAGAGTTGGTATTGAAAAGTGTTCTTTTCAATCTAAGGTTTGATGTGCACCCGTAAGCATAAGCTAGTGATTGTTAGCTTGATCAATTGATCGTGGACGTAGGAACGTGTTTCCAAATCACGTAAAAGACCTTTGCTGTTTATTTCTTTCAGTATTTCATTTCCTCATTTGTGCATAAACCCTTTTCGACTGAAATTGGTAACCTAAAGGATTACACTTTAAAAACTGGCAACTTGACGCTCTAAAGGCTTTTTCAGTTAATTTTGCTTCCGCGCAAGTGTAATCAGTCCAACTGGTAAATCTTCAGATAATCAAAAGGATTACTTACACTCCTATGATTTTCTAAAACTGATAAGATTGAACCATATCTAAACTGAAGTGTGTTGACCAGTTTCACTCGCTAAAGTTATCTAAACTGATTCATCAGTTGCAGTCTTGACCTTTTTTTTCAACTGATATTACTTCAACTTCTCTGCACATCAGTTTCAATGAGATATTGATATAAGCTTTTAGTTTACAAAAGTTTTTAAAAAAGTCTACTGGTGTATTCCTCCTCTCCCCTCAGTTCCGTAGCACCCCGGGACCCAACAAAGCCTTATCAATAACTATAGATATATATCACATAAATTTAGTGTAATATCTAATGTAATTAATATATTCTTATAAATATATTATACGTAAAATAACCTTAAAATAAAATAGGTAAATTAACAAAAAGTAGAGGGGTGCAAGTTTAAAACCGATTGAAACCAAGAATAACGTAAATATTTTGCATATGGTGTATCAATTTTGCGCTATACTTACTCTTTATTTTCAATGTTTTTTAAACTTGGATCCCTCTACCTTTTGTTTTAATGAGATGAAGTATTGGAGTTTCGATGTGTTAAATTATCCATGAATTAGTATGGCGTCAATATTTAAGATTCGAAATGCAACAAATTAATTAAAGCATTGACATTTAATTATTTATTGTTGTCGCGTTACAGATTAAATATTTATTTGCAGGATTTTGAAATTTATACTAATTATGAGCATGGATGTTACGTTGCATAAAACAAGCTCAGTATATTCTCATTTACTTTGTTCGGTGTTAAATTTGATAAAGAACTCGCATATGCAAGACGGGGAGTTTATTCTTTTTTAGCACAAGGAATAATTTATCATGATCTTCGTGGATTGATTCCACAATATACATCTTCAGTGTTTTTTCAACTATACTTTTATGACACACAAAATGAGGTTGAGAACAGAATTAACATATATAATGCAAAATTAAATTTTGTCAGAAGCAGTTGTAAAGATGCTCATGGAAATTTTAGAGGTCAACCTGAATGCAAAATTCTTTCGAAGATTGAAAAATTATCCTTCAATTGACGATGTTCAGCTTCATATTTCTAAAGATATCAACTTAGATCAACAAATATATAATTCTCCATATGCATATCAAGTTGTAGCTATATGGGTTGAGGGAAATAATAAAAATACTTCATTAAAGGGGGATATTGTAGTTCATGCTCATTCCGATGACAAGCATAGAATAAAGCATTATTACGGATGTTATGATCCATTGCAAATATCCACTTCTTTTTCAAAATGGACGAAATAGGTTGGCATCAAAACATTAAAAAGATTGATCCCACAGTCTTCAGTTCGTAATACAAATTTTGTTTCTACTTCTGCTTTATTAGCAAAAACCATAACTGCGGGCAATATTATCTCCAATGAAAAACAATGTATCTCTATTAACTTTTTATAAATTGAGTTATGATTAAATTAGTTAAATAGTTATTATATTTTATAGTTTTATTATGTTTATAATTAATTTTACTAATTTGATAAATTGTAGCATTAAACTTTTGGATTTAAGCGTGTGAAAAAAAATAAAAATATACTTTGAAGTCTTTTTGCTCTTACAACCAAGAAAAGATTTAAAATTCGTCTTGCTAATTTAGGATGTTTTTCGTAGATTTAAAATTTGTCTTGCTAACGTGTGTATACATATATTATGATTTTATTTATTTTGAGATGATATAAGAATCATTTTTATATCTAAAATATCATAAAATTATGATAAAAATCTATGTATTTTTCAAATATACATTTATTATTGAATTAATACTTTTGTACTTAAATAGCACGTAGATTCAATTAAAAATTGTCAAAGAGGTTTGGCCTGGCCCAACCCAAAAACACTTTTATGCATAAAAATACCAAGCTATGTTGGGCCGATAAAAATTCAATAACAAAAAGCTATATGGCCAGTTGGGTCCGAAATTGGACCAAACCATCGAATTGGATTATTGTTAGGATAACTATTACACTCCCTGCGATGCACGGCGAATATAGCTTTGCATCAAAACTAAACGATGTAGTGTGTGTATCGGCTAAGCGATTAAGGGTTAATTTCTAAAACCAAAGGTCTTGGGTTCAAGCCCGTATGACGCGGCCTTTAAATTTTTTTATTTAATCACATTAATTTATAAAAAAATTAAATGATGTATCAAATAAATATTAAATATAGTTAGAATATAAGTAAATGTAAATTATTTTTTCTTAAAAAAATAAAATAATATACATCAATTACTCAGTAAAGATCCTTAATTTTATTTTATAATTTTCAAAAGTATCACTTTTAATTTTCCACCTATTTGATGGAAAACTTTGTTTTCTTCCCTAAAATTATAGAATAAACACATCATTCAAATTAAAAGAAACGAAGAAATAATAAAAAAAAGTATTGACATCACAATATATATTTTTAAAACATGAGCTAATCATGCATAAAATTATTTTTTCTAAGTTAGTTCATTACCTGTGTCATCTTATTATAAAAGCTTCAATTGATCAGTAGAAAAATAAATTATATTATTAGAATTTTTTAGAATTCTAATAAAAGAATTGAATAATTATTTGATGCCAAAAAATAAAAATGAAATATATCATTTTGCTTTAGCTTTCTCCTTCAAACATACTTATTTAAATGCATTTCTAAAATCAATTTTTTGCTAAAAAGGTATAATTTCAAAGTTTATAAAATTTTATTGATTATAATTTTGAACATGGTATATAAACGTATATTTATAATTATTTGTAAACTATTTAAATTACTTATAATGGAAATTGATGTCACAGATTATTATTATGTAGTAATTAAATACCTTCATTCACAATCATAAAAAAAAATTATTTTTGAAATTCTATTTTTCATATAATCCCACCTTGATATAAATATGATCGTGTCATAAAATAGATATAACGTCAGTTGGATGGAAACAACATCGTTTCAGGTTGTTAGACAATTAAAAACCCTAAAATTATTTTCATTCCTATTTTCGTTTTCTCCTAATCCTTATGTCTAATCAAATTTGTTGCAGCAAAAATAATTTATATCTATTACTTTGATTTTTTGGATTACTTCTTGTCATTTTCTCTCATCAGCTTCATTCATCTCACTTTCTCTCAATTTAATACTTCGATACTTAATTTATTTAGTTAGATACTAATTTTACCTTGAACTATCAATTATATGGGATTTGTTGAGTATCCCTATCTTATGGGATTTGTTGAATTTTGTAAATACTCTTAACATGATTCTTTAATTGTCATTTTGCCACAAATTGTGTTTTCATATAATAAATAGATTTTATTCATATCCTCCATTTTACTCACCATAGCCCTCATATAAAATAATAATAAAAAATAATTATAAATTTATTATTTTATCCTATAATTTATAGCCCTAAATTAAATTAAATGTGATTAAATTAAATCCTTACTTTTATATATAGCCCCCAACCACATGCAAGCCGCGATAAAAATTCTTCTTAAAAATTATTCCACATTTTAGTTTTCAAAAATATTTGTGTAATACTCCGTTCTTTTTTTACTGAGTTTCGAACTTATTTTAAGTTTAGATTAAGATGATTTACGCCGAAGAAATGAAAATTTATTCATTTTAATTCCAATAAAATGAATTTCTTATAATTCCAACACATGACTTGCAAAACATTTTATAAATTTAATTATTTAAATTCTTAAGCGTTGTATAATTATTTTGAATTGAGTATTTACAAGAGTATTTTAATTTTTTTTTAATTCAAAATTCAACCAAACCATGCATTGCTGTAACACTAGATTCTTACATACATGATAGCATTATTACACCCTACAGCATAGCAAACCTTGATGGGTTATTACAGATCCAAAATTTCTACATGACAAGGATAAAATAATAAATTTATAATTATTTTTTATTATTATTTTTTATGGTAATATAGTGAGTAAAATGGTGAGTGTGGATATAATTACCCTTATGGTGCGTTCTCTTTGGTTGTAAATTTATCATGGGAAAATGAAGGATAAACAAAGTTTCACCCTTTAAATCCTTCTTTTCTTTTCCCTCATTTCATATAAAATAGAATTTGACCTTACTCATTTCTCATTTTCACTACAAAAGAGGGATAATATTATCACATCAAAAATGGAGGGATAATATTATCCCTCCTTTGTAGTGAAAATGAGGAATGAGTAAGGGTCAAATTTTATTTTGTAGGAAATGAGGAAAAGGAAAAGAAGAATTTAAAGAGTGAAATTTTGATTATCCCTCATTTTCCTATGATAAATTTACAACTAAAGAGAACACACTCTTATTTTTAATAGCTATACATTCAGATACTTAATTAAGTATTAAAAGGCCACATTCTTTTTCTTTTTCTCTTTCTCTTTCTCTTTCTTGGATCTTGTTTTCTTTGTGTATGTCGATCTAGCGGTAGGATGTTAATGTCCAAAACTTGAGGTTATGGGTTCGAGTCCTCCGTCGCGAGATCTTTGAATTTCTTTGTATACTTATATAATTTATATATATAAAAAATAGGGCCACCTTCATTTAAACATGTACATAGACACCTATTACAAATTATAATACAACGTTGGGCCTTTATGGCCTTATCAAAATGGCTTAATTGATGCTATAAACTTAGGTAAGAGTTTAATTTAGGGTAATTATATTCACAACCCCCAATTTACTCTTCACAGTCCTCTTATTTAAAAAAATTAAAATTATTTAATAATTTATTATTTTATCCTCATATCCTTCAATTAAGAGCATCTCCAGCGGGCGTGTCGAAGGCCGTGTCGATCCGGATCGCCAAGGTGGTGGCCGCGCTGGAGACACGCCCTGATTCGAAGCCATTGCAAAGCTTAGACTCGAAGCGAAAGCTGAAAAATTCATTTGCGTGGATGCCACGCGCTTGAAAAAAAATTTGAAGAGCAATGGATAAATGAAAATTTGCAGAGGATTAGGGATGGCAACGGGGCGGGGCGGGGCCGGGTATTGCTTTCCCATCCCCATACCCGGCTAAAAAATTCATCCCCGGCCCCGCCTCCATACCCGTTTAAATCGGGGCGGGAGCGGGGCGGGTATTATCCAATGGGGAAAAAATACCCGTCGGGTACCCGTAAAATTTAAATTTAAATTAAAGTTAAAATTTGCAATAATTTTAACTTCATTTTTATTTCAAATTTATTTAAACTTTTATTAAAATTTGCTTTTTTTCCTTATAGAATAAAGAAAAAATAAAGCAAAGTTAATGGAGTTAAGTCTTGTGTAGGAAATCTTATTTATAAAGCCAACTTTCCTCATCCATTCTTTATATTTTCAATGTGGGACAAAAAGAGTGAGAAATGTGGGAGAGTTGAAGAGAAACAATGTCCCACATTTAAAAATGAATGAAAAAGGGTGGGTGAATTGTGTTATATAAAGAATGAGAAAAATGTTATATATCATAAATTTGAATTTTAATATAATATTAATACTAATATATTTCGTTAATAATAAAAAATAATTTAAAATATACTAAATACATGTTACTCGGGGCGGGTTCGGGGTGGGGATCTATATACCCGCCCCCGCCCCGAACCCGACTCGGGTTTAATTTTTCATACCCGTCCCCGCCCCGACCCCAAAAGTATCGGCCCCATCCCCGCCCCATTAGGGTCGGGTACCCGCGGGTATAACTGCCATCCCTACAGAGGATGGGAAGCGGCTGGGTCGGAAAGAAAGAAGCAAATAAAGTGGGTAGGTGGGGAAGAAGGAAGGGAAAAAAGGCTGGGTGGGGTGGGATCGGTAGGGTTTCAATTTTTTTTTTAAATCCTATATTTTATTTTAGTTAATGTAATATTGAATATTTTAATTTTTAAAATCCTATATTTTTTTATGTATTTTTTTATTATTTAAATTATGTAATATTTTTTTATTGTAATGTTTGAATTTTATTTTTAATGAAAATTTGAAATTTTAACATTAAAGTGTAGAATTGGGGATTTTGTGGAAATGAAGATCTAAGACCTCCTCTAAGACACAATGCATTGGAGAGTGGTGTGTCTTAGGTGGGGACCACCATCTAAGACCCCCTTTATGACACAATGCATTGGAGATGCTCTAAGAATATTAAAAAATTGCAATGTAAGAGCACGGAGAAGACAATTGCCTCTCCTGCTAACTTCAAATTGTTACAAGTTCAAGTAATATTCTTCTATGAACATCAAAATGAATAATTTTGTAGAGAAATATAGATTTACAACCAAAACATTTAACGGAGAAGAAAAGAGCATGATGTGCTAAGAATGATGAAAGCTTCAAATTATTATAAGTTCCAATTACCTTCAAAACATCAAAACAAATAATTTTGTAGAATAAATCTAGATTTACAATCAAAACATTCAATGGAAAAGAAATAAGAGCCAAAAGTTTAATTCGGCTCTGACACGCTTTACCCAGAATCACAACAAGAGGGATGTGTGTTGGGTATCTTCGCCTAGCAAGGGTTCACCACTTGTTTCCCGAACCTCCTGTCTTCCCCACTCGTGCTCAAGCACTTGATCTTCTTCTTCTTGGTCAGATCTTCGACTTCTCTTTACTTCAGAACTTTAGTTCTTCTCTTCTCTTCTCTACTCCTTCTTCTTCTCTTCTGTTCCGCAGCTTCTCCTTCTTCCTCTTCTTCAGATCTGCACAAGGAGGAAAGAAAGCAAGTAAAAGTGATAAAATAAAGGAAGGACGAAGAAAGAAAAGAAGATAAAGAAAGAGAGAGTTCAGAGAAGGGGAAAAGGTGTCCTCGGGACACAGTGGGGCTCAGATTTTCCCCTAGTACTCAGCAACCCTTCCGGCAGCAGTACGATCAAGACCAAGAGATGGATAGAGGAACGGCTTCTCAGATCTCAGCCCAGCAGAGCCACCAACAGCAGGAGCCAGAAACAGAACTCCGATGGCTCAGATCTTCTCAGGTAACCACCAAACAGGGCTCTGGTGAACATGAAGGCTCGGTGATACCACCACTCATGCACACAGGGAATCCCGTACTATCAAAGAAACAACCACACACTAAAAGGAATAGCAGAGCCTTTCTCACTTTGATAATTCGGTTTTTTCCCCATATGAGAGAGCATCAGGGATATAAAGGAGAGCAGCAGGATAACGGGAGGGAGAATCGCTATTGAAGGCGATGGAGAAACCAAGATAAAAGGGCGGTGGGAAGGTGGAGAAGTTGAGGAGTCAGAGAGAGAGAGAATTTAGGGTAAGGGAAGCGGCGCAGAGTGAAGTGAGAGAGAGAGTGGGGCTGGGGTGGGGTATATCAGAGAGGGAGATGGGCTAGGGTTAGGAGTGGGCTCGGTTCTGGGCCCTAAAGTTGGCCCAGACAAAAGAAAAAGAAGAGGAGTAAATGAGAAATGAGCCAACCTCACAATGTGAAGCCATTCTCGAATGAGCCGAGTCACCATTTCACAATTCTTTTAGAAAACTCGCAATCACACATAGAGCAGTATAAAACAATTGAAATTTGGGTTATAAATTGAAGATTTTTGGATGCAGATTAACTACTTGCGCTCATCTTGCTCCCACAATTTCTCTAATAGGAAAAAGTGAAGTTGAAGTTTTCTTGTGACTATCACAATAAATTTGACTATTATATATCTTTGTGAATTCCAATCAATCTTGATAAAATGCGCAGAATGGCAATTGTCTTCAGCCTTTTCTTTTGGGGGCTATACTCAGCAAGATTTTGGGTTAGAGAGGGAGTTATCGTTTAGTTATAAGGATAAGATGGTAAATTATTAAATAATTTTAATATTTTTTTAAATAAAGAGGCTATGAAGAGTAAAATGGGGGCTGTAAATATAATTACCCTTTAATTTATTATGGAGAATCGCTTATATGTTCTAACGAGATATTTATGAGTATTTTATTAGTTATTTTAATAAAATACGTATATATTATACTCCTTCTGTCCCATAAGAGTGTCATTTTTTCTATTTTGGAACATTTCACAAGAGTGTGTATTTATCATTTTTGAACACTACCACATCATTAACTATTTATTTCTTACTTTTATTTTATAATAGAATGAATCATTTTTTAACTTTTAATACACTCATCTAACATTATATTAAAATACGTGGTACCAAAAACAATGCACACTAAATATGTGCTATAAAAAATGATGCACACTTTTATGGGGCAGGGGGAGTATTAGAATGTGTGAATTGTTCACACTTTATGATTATTCGTAAATGGTCATTTGTGTTTATTATTTATCAAATAGACTGCACGAACAATTTCAAATAACAAATGGAATTAGAGTTCAAATTATAAATCATCGAAAAAGTTCCACATCAAGACTATATCAATATGACAAATTCCAATATCAAATGCAAGAATTTGATTGGTCAGAATATAGTGGATTTCCACTTTTGTCAACAAAACATCACATATTGGTTGAGAAAGTTGTTTCCATTTTCGGTTCATGATCGCAAACCATAATGTCAACACGGCGACACGTGGCTGCCCCACAACTCGCCTCAAGATTAAATCGACAAATCTCGTCACACTTTGTCTATTTGTCAAAAAAAAAAAAAAAAAAAAATGAATTGCAGTAATAAGCACTCGTGATTTTCCAGTATATAGAGAGGGGTTTAAATGATAGTAATTTTTATTTAAAATGAGAATAAAAAATATTTTCAAGTTTTTTATCATAAATTTACGATGAAAATATTATTTCGATGAACGAATGTAACACCTAATTTCGATATTTAAGAAAGCGAAAAATTCATTTTTCTCGAATGCATTAAATTTAATAACGATATATTAATTTTATAAGAGAATGCATGTTCTCACGACAAATGAAGCTATCACGGTAACAACATTAAAAATATATGAGTAACAAATGCTTATACTATTAAACAAATAAATGTAACACATGCACAACCACCATAGTTCATTTATATAATTGTACAAGTACTGTTACATTTATTTGTTTAATCTAATAGTAATATCTTATTCATAGATTTTATATTATATTTTTAATGTTTACAAAAAAATATCAATCTCTGGTCATAAATCTATATTTATATATTAAGGAGATCTCTTATTCGGATGTTCGTATGATGCGAACTCACGTTATCTAATCTGACAAGTGTCGTATTAAAGTATATGGATGGCTTATGCATATATCAGACAATCTGCGTAAAATTCCAACAATCAATTAGACTTTTAGGTACTGTGTAATTCGACTAATTATAAATTTTGCACGATACTCATCGGGGCTCTGAGTCTCTTAGTGACGATTTATGGGAGGTGTTTCAACACGCTAGAAAAGATATTGTTGTTGATTTTTGTCATATGCGTCGTGAAGTTAATATGACTGCACACGAGTTAGCTAGAAGAGCTACGATCTTTTCGAATGTAATGATTTGAAAACATAATTTCATGTCATGACTTCTGGATATTGCTTATTCCGATATTAATATATAGTTTGGTAGCCATAGATCCAAATTTAATCTGGGTATATATATGTATTGTTCCCTAGTATAACTAATTAAACAGTATTTTATCATAGAACTTCGAAATCTTTCAAGAATATCCAAATTTAACATATGCTATCTAGTTAGATCAGTTATAATGATCAATTGTTTAACAATTTTTCCAAAGCATGATCGAGATTTTTGTATTTCAGATTTGATGAAATCTTTTATATGGTCCTTCGATTCGTACTATTTATATATCTTAATATAATATTTATAAATATTTTATTAGACGCTCTAATAAAATATTTGTAAATATTTTATTTATATATATATTTATATATGTAAATGATTTATAGCGTTCAGATTGGTCGCATAGTTAAAATTTGTGTTGAATTTGTGGAGAAGATGTATCAATTCAATTGGAATAAAGCAGAAATGACCTTTTTGTTTGGGGGGGCATATCACAAAAACATAGATATAATTTTAAAATAAATGAACTAATATAATAATAGTAGTAAAAAAATAAAGTCGTGATTAAGAATGTGATGATGAGGTGATGTGACCGGTGGACCACCGACACGTGCCGATTCAAACCGACTTCCACAGACACAGTTATGTTGGTTGACTTTCCTTTTTCCATAAGACAAAAATATCTCTCTATTTTTCCATTTCTCCACCGAAAGTGATAACTAACGTGTTTATATATGAAGGCTTCTATTGTTTTTCGCCATAACTTTATCATTGTCCACGGATTTTTTTTTTCATAGATATTTTTAATATTTTAGTATAATAATTTAGTGCAACATCGACGATGAAGCGCAGTCTGTTGATAAGATGCTTCTCCTACTATCAATAGGTTGTGAGTTCGAGTCACCTAGAAGGATAGAATGTACGTATGTTTTTCCTTTCTTAAGTGTAACAATTTAAAATTAAAAAAAAAATTAGTGCAACAATTTTTATTGAATAGATTAAATAAGATGCAGTACATGCGGTGTGGATTAAAATAAAAACAATATGTTAAAATAAAGTTAATTAGTAATAGAGGTAATACAAAGTTTCACATGAACTAAACAATCTCTTTTCAAACACACGAATTTACAATGATTCAAATTTTTTTCACACGATTGCCGATTGAAGTGGATGTCTGAAATATTTACAAGACTTAAACGGGAGATATGTTAAACGATGTAGTTGAATCTCTACGTCACTTCAGCCAGTCACAGTAGCATTAATTTTTCACTTTAGGTATTCACAAATGATATTAATTTGTCAAAAATTGATAATTGTGCAAAGAATAAGAATAATTGAAAATTCATATATACATTTGAAAACAAAACTTTTAGTCAATATATAAAATTAAAATCATATGAAAGTTCGTATATTTAGACATAATTATCCACAATTATATGCCAAAGTCTTGTTTAATGGAGTCTTTTTATATTGTTAAATAGCATAGAGTCGTCAATTTGATTTTCAGAATAGTTTAAATGGATGCATGTACTAGACTACTAGTAATTTAGTGACTTGTTGAATTATTTGTTTTGTTTATTTTATTTATTTTAGGGAAAGATCTGGGGCTTGAGTTCGCATTTTATTTGTGATTGGTGAATGATTATCTAAATTATTAATTAGATAGTGAAGTCTTTATGTTGTTTTTTTAAGTATTTGTTTTCATCTTGCTATTATTCTTGTTTTATTTCATTTACAACTTCCGTGATGGCTTAGAATTTCAAACGCAATACGTAATAATAAAATAATTAGTCAGCCTTTCCAGTCAGCTCAGTGCGAATCAAACTTGGCTTCAAAGCAGAAAGCATTTGTTTTAATTTTATTTTAGTAAATGTCACACAATTTTAGAAGTTCGACCCTCCATTTGCTATCAACTATCCAATTATAAAATTCGCCCTTGACGAAGAATAAATATTTATTTTGACTTCGAGAATCAAAATGAAAAAAGAAAATGCGAGAAATGATTGATTATGGAATTAAAATTCAAAGTGTATGTACTCGTAAATTAAAGTTTAAAAAACAAAACTAAGCAGAGCTGTGATTTTGGGTCGAGGGGGTTAAATTTTTATAGCCACAATCACATTAAAATTATGACATTAGCTATTCTTTATCGAAATTACATATGAAACGATGATCGATTTTCACGAAATCATATCATAATGTATTCTACACTAAATGAGATTTTCAACGATAAGTAGCTCATCATCATCGCACCACCGGTGAAATCAGAATCGCGTCTGAAAGTTGGCATCATTTTACTAATTTTTTGGCGCGATTCCGACTACACCGATGGTCCGATAACGATGTACTACCTACTATTGAAAACCTCTTTTCGTGTAGAATACATTAGACTCTAGTTTCGTGGCAATTGATCATCATTTTAGTTGTAATTACGATAAAGAATATGCTACTAACATAATTTTGATGCAATTATGACTATAATTAAATAATTTCTCAAAATTTAGACTATACAAAAAATAAATTAAAATTGAGGCTATGAATTGAAATTTGTTGAAAGTCTCGTATGATTTTTTTTTTAATTTCAATTAGAGTTTATTAAAATAAATCCAAATGTATATAATATAATTAAATACATTTTTTATGTATAAATATCTAGGTACGATATTATGTCACATGTCTAAAAAAGTAATCTTGTGTTTTATTGATGTTCCAAAATCTTTTTCTTGCCATGCCGCCGTCCTTTTACTATACATGGCCAACAAAAGACGCAATTTGGTTAGAAAATCAACGTTACATTATGAATCAAACTCATCATTGCTTCTAAAATAATCCACATGCATTTCTGTGCCATTTATATGTTTTATGATGCCAAGTATAATTAAAATAAATTTATTTAATTTTTTTATTTAAAATAAAATAGTACTCCTATTTAGCTAGTTTTATTGTTTTCTTTATATTGTAATTTTTCTGTAATTTTTATTATTTTTAAAGTGCAAAAACTACAAAAATAATAACAGAAATTAAAAAAAATGTTAAAAAAAACTATAATATGGAGAAAATAATAAAACTAACTAAATCTTTTTCAAACCTGGACTAAAATTTATAAATAAATTCATTTTTACAAAAATTTAACATTTTTTTGTCCGGACAAAATATGGTTAAATATTTTATAAAATAAAATTTTTTAAATTTTTTTATTTAAAATAAAATAGTACTCCTATTTAGCTAGTTACAGATGTCTCATTACTTTCGGCCACGGAGATTAAGAAATGTGTAGAAAGTAGATAAAGTGGGTTGGTGGAAATTATTTAAATATTAGGTATAAAGAGAGAATATATTGCCAAAAAAAATGAGATATTTGTAATGGGATATCCCACTATGGAAAGTGAGACATTTATAATGGGACGAATGGAGTAATTAATACAGAACCGATCACCTACCCACCGTGGGTAGGTGATCATGATATGACAATTGTAATTATAGTAAGATAATTTTAATTAAAGTAAGATTTATTAATTCTCTTTCCTAATTAAAATTGTTACGTCAGTGATGGGCACGTTATACTTGCTCACGATGGGTAGATGATCGGTTCTGGTAATCAATAATAGTTCCTCACCAATATTCTTGTGCTAATTCGAATCACTAATTTAGTTGTTGAAAGAAAAAGCAAACTAAGCTACATTTTATTGTCATACAGCAAAATTTGTGCAATCTCACTATTAAAGGAAAAAGGTGAAGTTTATGAGGAAAGTCATATAAGTTTAAATATAATTAATTATCTTCATTGTCGAACTCGTTGAGTTGCTTGAAAACTACTCTCCTACATGGTATATATATATGGACTTTTGCATTGATAAGATTTGCATACAATTCAATTCATCATGTATCTGTAGTGGCTATGAGTTAAGTTAGAACTTTTTTATAGGAAACAATATAGGGGTGAGCACACAAAAAATCCTCGATGGAGCAATAACTTTTAAGTTTGAGATTTCTAAGAGGCTATTTTCTCGCAATTTGAATTGGTGATATAGGGCTATTATATATACAATTATTCACACAAAATATCGACAATTTTACAAGAATTAAAAGTATAAAAATAAAAATTAGTGGGGGCTTAAGCCTCCTAGCTATTGTCTCAACTTGGGGATGCCCTCGAAAAACTACTACTTCATCCGTTCCTGAAATTAATATCATTCTTTAGTTCCTTTTTTTGTTCGTCCCTAAAATATCTTTTTAATTTACTTTTGAAAATAATTCCATTAGCTATTATCCTTACAATTATGAGATCTCTTTTCATTCATCAAATACACAACCATCTTTTATTGAAACTCATGCCGTTTCTCCTTAAGAAGATGTTTCAGGGACAAAGGAATACGTGCTACTCTTCTTTAATAATGTTACGCTTCTTTTTGTTGGTGAATCGGCACACAATATGTCAACAATTTTCAATAATATCACGAGTCACAAATTCCATAGTCAGAAAATCCAAATGGCACTTTTGAATTTGATGTGAAAATTATTTTTTTCTATATTACACATGTGTATTCACATTGTTCTAAAAAATATTGCAACATATTGTGTACCAATTTGCCAAAATTAAAAAGCATAACATTATTCAAGAAAAAAGTCAAATATAATGAGAAAATATAATATTTTCTCCTTTCTTATACTACTAGCATTTAACTTCCCGATCAATTATGAGTTGCAATTAATGCCTATGTAGACTCTTAAATTTCCCCAATATAGACATACGAGGTCTACGGTTGTGTAGGCAGCACTTTGTGACTAGTAGTAATTGTAGGGGCCTGATTAAATGAAGATCCTCAATCTAGAAACAAGATTAATCAATCTTGTTACCTCAATTTCAATCTTTATGCAATGAGAAATAGTCGTGTCGGTCTTGATATTTTGAGATCTTGATGATGAATGAAATTAGTGATATATATACTAATGGAAAGGAATTAAAAAAAAAAATGTATGCGTGTGTTGGCCAATCGGTAAGGATTAATACTTAAGGTCAAAGGTCATAGTCGGCTGATTTACAATTCTATTATTTATAACAATAAAATAAATTATGACTAATTCGATCTCTAAATGTATTTGAATTTCAGCAGGACCAAAATAACTCTCATTAAGTTCGAATTGCCGTTATAGTAGGTAGCCGGTAGCCACATGTATAATAATTAGGCCAAATATTATTTTTTGTCTCATTATTTTCGACTTTTCTAAAAAAATATCTCAAACTTAAAGGTAATTACATAAAAAAAAAAAAAAAACCCCATTGTTTCATATAAATCTTATTTGTGTCCCAAATTTTCCTGCACCTGAAGTTCGACGTGTTAGAACTTCAATGTGGCATGCCGATATGGATACAAATTTTTTTTTTGATCAATAAAAAATTCATTAAAAAACTGGGGTGGTACTAGGAGTACCAAAATATGGATACAAAATACAACGTGAATTTTCAAATATAACTAATTAAAAGAACTGAAATTTCTGAATAGTGACGTATGTGATAGATATATATATACATATTTGTGCTAGTTAGTTACGTCGATACATGATCGCTATTTTATTAGCAACAAAAATTGTAATTATAATAATATAAGGGCCCGTTTGATTTTCAGTATTGGATTAATCAGGATATAAATTATCCTGATAATTTAGTGTGGATTAGTCATGATTTCTAATCTCAAATGGGTGTTTGATATCATTCGTAATTAATCCCCAAAAGTGTTTGGTATCCATTGAAATATGTTGGATTAACATATCAAATACTTAAATTAGTTGCCTATGGAGGGGGTGGAATAATTAGTGTGGGTTAATCCCATGGGGGAGGTGGGATAATTAGTGTGGGTTAATCCCACAAAATAAGCTAGGGTCTTGGGATAAACCTGGAGTTGACCATATTAGTAACACATAATATCAAACACTACATAAATCCATATTAATTTAACTTATCCTGCTTTTAAACCCATATCAAACGGGCCCTAAGAGGTGGTCTCCTATAAAATCGGTTTCATGGTGAAACTAGCTTCACAATGACACTACTTCAACATACAAATGACACTTTAGTATCATTGTGAAGCCGATTGCAGCATAAAACCGGTTTCATAGAAGTTTTTGTGATAATATAATTGTAGCAATAAACAACAATGTATCATGTCCATGGGGACTGATAAACGAAATCACCCTAAATAATCCTAATAAAAACTCTAACAATATCCAGGCAAACACAAATAATAAGGATGAAAAAAACTAAACGCAAGACAAAGCAAATAAAAATCAAATTGAACTTCAGATAATTAAACGATTGATCATAGGGATGTAATTTTATTAATCAAATTAACACAATCAACCTATTAATCCAAATTACCAGTTTAATCCAGCTATAATGAGATATCACATAAATAATCAAACACTCTCGCTAGAACAGCATACGACAATAGATTAATAAATTCTCTATTTTAGTTAGGTCTCAAGAAAAATCTACTAACTCTCAAAAGCTTATAAGAATAGGTCTCAATTCACACGAAATCATATCATACATTCATGAATCCACTAAACAAATATCTTCCCTAGGTTTTAAACTAAATAACTAAACATGCAAATTAGTGATCATGTAATTCACACGAAATCAAGCACAAGGAATTATGAATCAAAAACTGAAAGGCAAAAAGGTGTCAACAAGTCTATCACATAAATCTAATTAACTATTTACAAACTCTAATATCAGATAAAGAACTTAGCCATACATAGCAAAATAACACAAATATAATTAACAAAAAAAAAATTGTAACAGCTGAATTAAATAACTCGGAATAAACCAATAGCAACAATTTGAATCTTCAATCTTCCAGAAATCCAATCCAAGCTCAAAAATTAGAAAACAATGAAATTCTAAAGTTATGAAACTGAAAACTAAGTTTGGAACCCTGTATAGGTCAACAATGAGACATATTTATAGTCTCAAGGTAAAACACAGTCTAAAAGCCCAATGAAATACATAAAAAACGCATAAAATAACTCAAGTCGGATGCACGATGGGCAAGGCGATTGCCGGACTCTTCCCAAATTTTCTTCACTCAAGGACGACCTTTCCGGTGATCGCCGCCAGGTCTGCCACCTTCACCGTATTTCCGGCGGTCGCCGACAGGATCATCGACGACCTCTTCTCTGTCCCGTTTTCTCATTTTTTGAGCTCTTCGAGCTCGTTTCTTCGATTCTTGCACCCAGAACACATGAAACTCGATTCTTGGATCTTCATTACCAATATTTAGCTTTCAAAACACTCAAACTTGTATCAAAATAGGCAAAACTATACCCAAACATAACATCATAAAAGAATATAAATTTAAAAACTCATACCAAATGATATCACAATCAGGCATAATCCTATCACTTTAAGCACTAAAATATCACTAAAAATAATGAAAAATGAGTATTTATCAATACCCCTTTCATCTTTAAATAAGTATCACACTATAGAATTTTCTTTGTCCATTTTTAAGTGTCATATTGTGAAATTTTAGGGTAAAATTGAGCTAAACTTTCAATTAAATCAATCTACCCAAATCTTAGTATTAGAATTAAATGCATTCTCTTTATTTTCTTCTCCACTTAATAGACAGAGGAGAAAATCAAAACTTGAAATCTTAAAGTTGAAAAATATAATTAAGGGTATATATGTAAAGTTATACTCCTCATTGATATGTGTAATTTTGTGTTATATGACACTTATTTAAAGATGGAGGGAGTATATTACAATTGAATGAATGCTAGAATCCAAATTTGCAACGACTAAACTGGCTAGCACATATATGTCTCATAAGTAAGATTCAGATTTGTCAAGTTATCATAATCCGTCATAGATCTCATTATTTAGGTATATCATTTTTGTTAATTACATATCTGAAAATCTACGTAATTTTGTGTATTCACATCAACATGGTACGGCATGCTACATTTAAGCTTCAGTGATACACATCTAACGTCGATTTTTTTTTGGGATACAAACAATTTTTTTGGAAAAAGGTGAATACTCTTTTATTATTTACCTTTAAATTGAGAAAAAAATCAAAAATCAAAAATAAAAAACAAGAGATATAAAGTGGACATTTATCTTATTTCTTTTCCTTTTCAATTAAAAGAAAATCAATAATATTTTTTTATTTTCCTTCCACAATGACTCGACTTTCAATTTAATATTTAGAGGAAAAACGTATTATTAGTATTATTAATTTAATTTAGGAGTGATTCCGCAAAACTTTGTGATTCACTCAGCTCTTTGTTAGCGCATGTGCTCTCAGGGGTTTATAGATCCCTTTTCTCTCTTTTTTTCTTTTTAATAAAATTTCTATTTCAGCAGTATTATCAATTTAATTTATTTTATTGTTTATTAATCCTATTTACGGAGTTTATTAGACGCGGTGACTCCTTAAATTCAAAACGCGAAAATGTGGGACACCAATTCCCTCAAACCTCAGGTGATTGTGTTTGACTTGAGCTAAAATTGATTTAATTTATTAATAGTTGAAAACACACAAAGCAGGAAAAAAAATGGACCAATGAGAGTTAGCCAGCACCTCGTACGGAACAAATCATCGCCGGTAATGGGCACAGCCGTGCCGCCGCCCGCGGGCTGAGGTGGTGGGATCCGATTGGCCACTACTTCCATAGCTATAGTTGGATTCCAATTTCATCTCAACAAACTCCACCATTAATTTTTATGTTTAATTTTTAAAACTCGTCTCTATCGCTAAACACTTATATGTCGTGCCACCCACGTTCGTTTTCCAGTGAAACAATTTTGTCCTAATTCGAATACGTCGACGTTGTTAAGCCACTTTAGATTTGGAGATAATTTTGTTTACAAGTTGAGTACGTAGTAGAAAGTGATTAACTAGTAAACAAGATGAAACCCTTTCGTCATAATTTGACATTAAACCATCATATTTGAAGGCCTAAACTAATTGAATATCTATACATTAAACCATATATCATATTTGAAGGCCTAAACTAATTTTAGAAGGAAACAAAATCCTAAAGAAAACAAAATAGAAAAAAATTAATCAAATAATAAAAGGGGCCGAAAAAATTTCAAAACATAAGAATTTATGCACAAGAGTTCAACTCGAATTATTGTCCCGCTTTCATAAATGTATTAGAGGGTGTTTGGCTAAGCTTATTTTAAAGAGCTTATAAGCTCTTGGAGCTTATAAGATATCATTTTTAAGAGCTTATAAGCTAGAGAGAGATTTTTTTTGCTAGAGAGAGAAAATCGAAGAAAAATGAACTTAAATGATATATGATGAAAATAATAAATTATAGTTGAAAAATATTTGTAAAAAGATTGTTGCATATGAGATTATAAAAAAATAAGTTGGGGTAGAGTAACTTATTTTTTGGGGAGCTTATAAGCTGTTGAGGAGCTTACTTTGCCAAACACTTTGAAGGAGCTTGTAAGCTCTTAAACAACTCATAAGCTGTTTTGAGGAGCTTATAAGCTCAGCCAAACACCCTCTTCTCCGTCCATCATTTATTGACCTATTTCATAATGACACCGATTTTAAGAAAATGATGGAGTATATTGTGTGTGGAATGAGGGTCCCACTTTATTGTGAGTGAAAACTTTACTAAAAATAGAATGAATCAAGAATTGATGGATATACCAAAATGATAAAATTGGTGGACGGATGGAGTATAATAAGGGATGGAGTATAATAAGGATTATGAGCCTTGTAACAAAAGTTATGTTCGTTTTAAATTCTGCTGACAATTTCCCCTTTTTTTAAATCTTTAGCCATTACACAGTTAACAACAAACTGCTCTGCATCATATTTCATTTCATATACCAGAGAAAAAGAGAGGAGAACAATTTTTTCTTTTAATCTTGCAAGATTTTACTCGAGTTTGACTGATTATTGGGCACCAAATTAATATTTAAAGTTAAGTTTAGTTATGTTTTAGCTCTTTTCTTTTGTAATTAATGGAGAAATCCATAACTAAGCAGTCTAAGCTACTATTTCTAGGTCTAGATGAATTTTATTCGTGTTTACATAATAGTCTTTCTTCCTTGTAATTTAATCAAATATATATAGACAAGACCATAACTATGACTATCTTTGTAAGATGAATTCTATTCATGTATACATAATAGTCTTTCTACTTTTTGGTTTAATCAAATATATATAGACAAAAACAGAACTATAACTATTTTAATAAGATGAAATGAGTAGGATGTATTGTGTTCTACGTACGATTATTGAGATTTTTAATATTATCACGAGACAAAAATATTTATAAAACTGCTTCACATGTCAAAGTTCTTAAGATAATACTTATATTCGATCACACTATATCATTATAAAAAAATAATAAAAAACTAGTTTTTGAATAATTAAAAGGAAATTATCTTATTAAATGAACTGCACTGTATTGTTAATTTTATCATTTTATCAAATGCCATGTGAAAAACCCAAATTTAACAAAATCCAAAACTATTTTCTTTTACTATTCAAAAAGAAAATAAAAAGGAGCAAAGAGTGGAGTAAAAGCAAGGGCAGTAGAAAAAAAGAAAATCAGTAAAAACACAAAAAAGATGGAAGCCGCGTGGGACCCAGCACCAAAGCCTATAGACCAACCGCGATTCTTCTTCACACGCCAAAAAATATCTTTATTTCCCTTCTCTTCTTCTTCTTCTTCTTCTTTTTTTTTTTTTTTTTTTTTTTTAAGAATATTTATTTCCTCCTCTTATAAACCCTGCAATTTCATATCCTCCTCTTCCTCACTTCAATAATCATCCCTTCCCTCTCTCTCTCTCCTCTCTCTACAAAATCTTGATCTCCACAAAACATCCTAATTTTGGCATCCATATTTCGGTCTTGTCAGAAGCCGCTCGCTCTCTTTGTACTTCCTCGTATGAAGAAGTTCTTCAAATGCTAGTTAATCAGTTCTTCCAATTTCTGGTTCAACAAAATACAGTTTGATTCTCGATTCATTCAATTTCCCAGTGAGTTTTAGCATCTGGGATTTGATCAGTTTTGCTTTTCCTCCATCATTCTTCAAGAGCGAGCGGCCAAAAACAGAGCAAAAAAAGAAGAAGAATCTTCATTTTCTAGAACATTCTAGATGGATTCTGCAAAGAATAGAGGAAAATCGAAGAAGATGATCGAAAAAGAGAGCGCGATGGATTGGGAGAGAGGCGAAGCTCAGAATCTCGATAGAGAAAAATGGTGCCCTGCTTTCGACGAAGCTTCTTTTTCAAACCGGCCTTTCAAGAAGGTTCGGAGCCCCGACCGCCGCCAGAATTCGTCGTCGTCTTCCTCGTCGCCGCCGCTTCTACCCGCAATGACGCTTCCGCCGCCGTACTTTCCGTTCTCGCTCGACAATCCTCCGCCGCCGGAGCAATCGGGGTCGAATCCAACCCCATTGTTCCGGCCGCAGCAGCAGATGATTTCATTCACGCCGCAGTATCAGCAGAATATGCCCTTCCCGCCTTATTTTGCCGGCGAGGCGGCGGCCGCGGCAGCCGCCGCAGCGGCGCCACAGCTGCAGCAGCTGCAGCTGCTGCAGCACTGGAGCGACGCGCTGAATTTGAGCCCGAGGGGGCGGATGATGATGATGAGCAGGCTGGGGCAGCACGGGCGTGCGGGGCTCTTCCGCCCGCCCGCGGCGATGCCGCCGCTGACGGCGACAAAGCTCTACCGGGGCGTGCGGCAGCGCCACTGGGGGAAGTGGGTGGCGGAGATCCGCCTCCCGCGCAACCGCACGCGGCTCTGGCTCGGCACGTTCGACACCGCGGAGGACGCCGCCCTCGCCTACGACCGCGAGGCCTTCAAGCTCCGCGGCGAGAACGCGCGGCTCAACTTCCCCGAGCTCTTCGTCGGGAAAGCGGCGCCCCCTGCACCAGCGACGGACGAGGAAGAGCATGAGCATTCCTCCTCGTCCGTCGCTGCCGAGCTTGATCCGTCTCCGTCGCTGCCAATGCCAACGATGGATCCGGAGGAGGAGCCCCCGCCCTCCAATTCCGTGGAAGGCGGAGGCAATGCGGACGGCAGAGACGGCGTGTCTCCGTCGTCGGAGCTGGTGTGGGGCGACATGACGGAGGCGTGGTTCGACTCGATTCCGGCGGGGTGGGGCCCGGGGAGCGCAGTGTGGGACCACTTGGATTCAAATAATAATTTGATGCTGCCTCCAAATCTTACCCCATTTGAGAATATTAAGCATCAAGACTCTGAAAATCATTCCGATTCACAGAAACAGGACAACAGAGATTCATCATCTTCTTCTTCTGTCAGACCCTTCTTCTGGAACTAACTCTCTCTCTCTCTCTCTCATCATGACATGCCATGAACAAGAAAAGGAGAAACATCTTTTAGGTCATCTCCTCTTCAATTCTTTCCTAGGTAGCAGATTTTCACAATGTCTGCTTATCCACTTTTCTCTCTCTCTCTCTCTCTCTCTCAGCTGCAGAGGGCTGCATATTAGAGGCCAATCTGCATGGGAATGTGGTTTTATGTAATTAATTAGTTTCATTTGAAGTTTGTTAATTAGGGGTTTTTGGGAGACAGTTTTGTGATCTCCTTAATTTCGTAGTGATTTATATATTTTTATCCATTATTGTTTCATTAGATCTGTTTTTATTCTGATCTAAGGAAAGATGGAAAATTAATCAGTAGTTATTTTTGTAAATTTGTTAAATATTTTGCATGCCACTTTTGCTTTGGATGATGCTTGATTGTTGGTTGCTAATTCTACAGTCCCTACTTACTTAATATGGTAATAGTTGCATTTCAAGATTTCTTGATTTTGCTTTCATGCATTACTTAAAATCATTATTGGAATTTGGAATCATCAAGATTGGTCTTTTCCCATTTCCCAACAAATGGGAAAAGGATAAATCACAATTTGCCATGTTTTAAGGTGAACTTTTTTTGTTTTTTTGACTATTTACCAACTTGATAAAAGATTAAAACCATATACACCCTCCAATTTTTTTAAGTGTCCTATTTTACTATTTTCCTTGTTTCTTAATAAGTGTCCCATTTCAAAATTTGAGAGTATAATTATGACATTCTTCCTATTTTATCCTTATTTAATACTTGTATGAATATAATAATTAGTTGTACATATGCATTTATTATGATAATTACTAAGGTTACAAATGTAAATATCTTATTTTATTGGTATGTGTATTTTGATGGTTGGGGACACTTAATAAAAAATGGAGGGAGTATATATTAGTGTTTAGGTTTCTTTGTAAGTTTTTTAAATAGTAATAACCCGAAAATAAAGTAATCCATATTCTATATATAAAAATAAAATCATACTACTACTTGAGAGCAAACGAGTTCCACTCACTGCATGAAATACATGACCCACTTAATTTAATCAAGGAATTAAGGGTCACTTCTCTTAAAACTCATAATTTCTAGTTACATATAACATCGTTCGTAGAAATAAGAAATTCTCAAATTTCAGTCGAATGATATGTAATTGCAATTAAATAATTTTAAATTTAATTTACATTACAATTCAAAAATTGCCAAAAGATCGAGTATTCAAAAATGTACATGTAGTAGTTTGTACTTATCTAAGTTGTTCACTTTGTAGCCTAAGTCAAAATTCTCAATTAATGTAAGTTGTTGTGTCTTCAAGATACGTCAAACTCAATGATACGTCTACAAACAATCTGAAATATTTTTTAGAATGTTGAAAAATCAACGAGAACTCACTTAGATTGCTCCAAAATTATGACTTTAGTTGTTAATTAAGTGAACAACAGAGATAAGTACAGACTATATTTGTAATATTTTTAAGTTCGAACTAAAAAATTACCATGAAATAAAATTTGAACTAATTAAAGAATAACCCCAAGTTTTATATACACAATGAGAACAACAAAATCGGACTGCTTAGTTCAACATAACAAGCATGTACCTTTAGCTATCACTTATAAATATTAAAATTAAAATCACAAAAAACACAAAATATAATGGGCATGCGTTCCAAACTTAATCTATTTGTTAATCCCCCAATTAGTGTTAAAAAATGTCATGGGTGTGCTGAGGGTGGGGCCCAAAACCGGCCCATGAGATCATCTTAATTTCTTAATTGCAACGTCAAGACATCTAAATTGGATGCTTAAAGATAATGATATGATTAAAAACAAATATATTATTTAATGAGTTATAAATATCTAATTTTTGGTCTTTCTATTTGACCTAATCACGCCCAACATTGATATCATTGGGTGGGTGGGGGTGGTGCCCCCCCTTTTCTTTTTTATTTTATCCCTCAGTTTGTGGAGAATAATAATTATATTTAAAGAAATGAGTGGGCCCAACATTTTTTTTTGTATAAAAGATAATCCTAGGACGAGCTAATGAGGCATGCAAAGTAACGAGGTTTATCTAATTGTAACAAATAATTTCTTACTTTTTTGTATGTATTTTATTTTATTAGTTCATATCATATCATAGTGAAACATGGTGAAATTAAAGAGCGGAATACTACCACGTTAGGAAGAAAGCTATTTTCATAAGACAATAAAGAAAAAGTTGTTTAAGAATGGAATTAGAATTACATCTAAAACCAAGTTTAATTGTCATAAAATTGTGACTAATAAAACGATACAACTTAAATTACAAGCTGATTAACGATAGAAATACAATGGAATAACGACGAAAAGATTGAAACTCCTTTCCATCTAATTACTTGTTAATTTAAAACTTCTATTAGTATCCTATTGATAAATAAACAAATAAATATATGATGCATGTATTTAGCATCCTATGGATTGAAATGAATTAACACATAATTTCTTTTTGGATCATTATAATTTGTCCAACCATATTTATATATTAAATCCAAGCTCGTATCTAGGATTTGTCATTGGGGAGAGAGGGTTGAATTTGTTGAAGTATGATGTCTGAAAGTATTGGCACGAGGATTCACCCTTGAGCTAAATTTTTTTGAGCATTCTGTGCAGTTTATTTTTATATTAAAGTAGAACTTTAATGTGCTTAGAATTAGAATCCAGTAACTTACTATAATGAAAAGCTGTACGAATTTCATTAATTAATACAACAAGTAAATTGAAAGCATATATATATATATATATATATATATATGTTTAAATTCATCTTTTAAGAAAATAAACTAATTTTCATTATTAAATCCATAACTTTCTTTTAACTTAAGGATTCACTCAAATCCAACATTCAAAATTAACTAATAAAGAGAAATAGACAAAAGTACACAAATTTAAGATATCAATATAAAATAACAATTAACGTGGATATTACTATTATTAAAATACTATATTACTCCCTCCGTCCTTGAAATAAGTTCATTTTTGGGAACGTCACGGGTTTTAAGGAAAAGTGATAAAGTGTATTGATAGTGGAGAAAAATGTGTTATACTAGTATTGAGAGTGGTGAAAAAGTGAAAAGTAAGAATAAATAAACTATTATTAGTGGTGGGGTAGTTTTCCGAAAATGGAAAAAAAGAAAGAGAAACTTATTTGGGGGACGTCCCAAAAAGGAAAAAGATAAACTTATTTCAGGGACGAAGGGAGTATATTTTTTCTTATATATATATATATATATATATATATATTATTTTTAAAAGCTCAAAATTCGGGAGGGGGCTTCAACCACTAGATCTCTCAAAAGTAATCCTAACTTTAAATTTGAGTTGAAATAATAAAAAGTGAGATAAAATGATCATCCAACAGATCACCTATATTAAGTTGGACCCACAAAAAAATTTACACCCCCTTAGATCTAATCCTAAATTTACACCCCCTTAAATCTATCCTAAATTTATAAAATAGATAATGACAAATAGGAGAGTTGCTGTGTGCAATTGTAAAATAGGAATTAAAAATAATTTAGGGATGACTTTAAGAGTAAAATTTTGAGAGATCTGCTGTGGATGCTCTAACGCCGGGATCCAACCCCGGGATCCGCCACAGCTTGTTCCGATTATATATTCGTAATTTTAAGTTGGTCACGCAGAAAATAATAATGGAGACATGGACAATGGAGTGGTTGTGACGACTTGTGCATGAAGCCGATGCCCATTGTTGTGATAGACATCAATCATTCACAATCCATTCTGATCATCAAGATTATCTCATAGAATTTCACATACAAAACTCTATTAATTGTTAATTACACAAAGTCAAACTAAATTATGCTTCTTTTATTTTTTAAGTGGAGGAATTAGGTGTAAATTTGAAGGGTAATTAAGGTCAGTGCCGTCCACACTTGGTTAGTTGTACTTTCTTTGTCAACCTAGGTAATAAATTTAACTGGTTTCCAATTAACTAATTAAGCCAATATATAACTATAAGACTAAATTGAATGTATGTGTTGGTCTAGTGATAGAAAGTTAATGCCTAAGATCTGAGGTCGTGGATTCGAGTCTTCCGTCGCGCGGTTTTTAAATTGCTTTATTTACTTATGTAATTTTTATATAAAAAAAGACGACTAAATTACAATATTTAAAGCTTAGTGTGGGAGGCGGTTCGCACCAGGCCCTCGCACACCCCCCCTCCACCACCCGGTGCAGACAGGATTTTGATTGGGCGCGTGTATAATTGATTCTCTATACATAATTGATTCTTCTCTTCTCCTATTTAACATTAAGATGAGAAAAACATAAGGAAAAATGAAGAAAAGAAAAATATACATGGCCAGTTTCTTTCACAATAAAGTAATGATAATTAGGAATAGTATTTTTAAAAAATGATTTTGTGAAAAATGAATTTTAATAGATTCCCTATTATTCGAATTAATTTGTATTGATTAATTAAATATAATTAACCAATAGATGTAACAATTAAATTGTAATTAATTATCAAGGTATGTACATACCACATGACTGATAATTTAAAAATTAAATTAGTTTTTTCTCATAATAATAATAATAATAATAATAAATCACAACACAAAGCACTAATAAATAAAAAATTATAGTTTGTATTGTACTAAAATAATATTAAATACATCAATAGGTAAGGATCATGAGAATTGACAAAAGTGAATACTTAAAAAAAGTTAGGGAATGAGAATCTCGAAAAGTTGCACAAAATTTGTTTTGAAGATTCTTATTACTTTCCTTATTTGATAAAATTCAACCACAATAATTTAAAATTCAAGAATAAGATTAATTACTTTCCCAGGGCATAATACATGCCAAATAAACAGATAAATGTGAAATTTATTTGATTGCAAATTTATAATAAGAAAATGAGGAATAAGAAAAGATCGATTTTTTTTATCATATTTTAGTGTCCCACTATTTTTGTCAAAGATTCTTTAGGGTGAAAAAAAGCTGTACCCATCTTTTTCCACATTAAAAAAAAAGTCAAAATATATTACATGATAATATTATCATGAATTATAGTGAAAATGAGAAATATATTGTTTGAAATTATTTTCCATCATGTCCAATGAAAAGTATACATCCTACATAATGTGAAAATAAGAAGAAAATGGTGAAAAAATTTATTTTTAGCGCACCATTTCTATGAAAGAGAACGCACTAAAGTCGAAAATAAAAATCTTTGTTATTTATTAATTAATTTAGAATAATTTAAAACTAGCTAGAATGCAAACCCTACAAAAAAAAATTGCTTAGTTGTTATCTAGATTTGATGTCTCGCTTAATTTTAATCAAATTCTCAATTTAGCCAAAACTGCAGGTAAACTCTAATATCAAGGCTAATTAAGAAGGTTTGAATAATTAGCTTTTTTTTTTTTTTTTTTGGCAAAAGGATTGGGGTGTTTAGTTTAGCCATTAAGTATGGATAAATTAAAAACAAAGCAATGCCCTAATTTCTCCTTTTTCGACTTTTACATTATTTATTTATTGCAGTGACGGGCTTTCCAATTAGAGGCCCATATTTTATAAAATTATATGACCCAATAAAAATCAAGAAAGCCCAGCCCATGAATATCACCGAACGATTCTAGTCTTCTAGTTCCAAATCCAATTTAGATCAACTAATCTATATATAATATAAAACAGCAGTTTACCGCCATATTTTCTCTCTCCATATTTCTGTTAATTTCATACTTTTTCTTCTCTCTCACACGTTTCTCTCAATTTAAGTATCAAACTTTTTTCATATACGAAACACGAACTCCTCCACTTAATTTGTTTCAAATTTTCTCCTAACGATGGAAAACAACAACAATTTCATCCTGCAAAAGAAAATTTCCAACCGCTCTCCAAAATCATTTAATCCATCTGCCTATTCTTCGATTCTTCTTCTGATAAGCCAGAGATTAAAGTAGAGGAACAAAATGAAAAGCAGATCGGAAGAAATCACATCTCCAATCAAGAACCAAAACCAAAAAATAGAGTAGAATTTTTGCGCCAACTGCTACCCAGAATCCATCGCTACAGTTATGAACAACAAATTAGAAGAATGAGTAGAATTAGGTGATGAATTGTAGAAGATAAAGCAACAGTGAAATTATAGAAGAAGAAAACAAGAATTTTAAAGGAATAGCATAATGCACATTCTCTGTCTAATTGCGTAAGGCTAAATGCCTTTCTCTCGCCAAATTCGCCTCATCTTAACTGGTGGCTGCTCCGAGCACTAACAGAGATTCTTTGGGTTCACAAGGACGACTGCACTTTTATAGATGGATGAGTTCTTGAGTGGAGGTAGGGTGCGACAACCTGGCCGGAATATGGAGGCAGTATTGACTGATTAACATGAGTGGGAGGAAGAAGAAAGGGGTTGCGCCTCCGTGGGATTAGGTTTAGAGATTCATTCATTTATCTTGCTTTGTTTCCAATTCCAATTTATTATTTGAATTGTTTTGGATAAGACATGTGGGCTTGCAACTATAGTGTAGATTTTTTTTTCTTTCGAGAATTACATGTAGATTCAATTTTTTGGGCTTCTATTTTATAACAATTTTTTATATTATTAATTATCAGTAAATTTTAAATATTGATAGTTTAGCTATAATATGCTCGAGTGATATCTATAGTATATAAAAATGGAGTTTTCTCTTTCTATTTTTTTCTTCCATTTTTTCTCTCTCTTCTTTCATTAATTTTTTCATTATTTTTTCTTTCATAATTTTAATTCTTTTCTAAATATCGTCAAATTTGATTTATTAAAAAATATTCAATATGCATCTTAAGTTTAAGTTCATAACAAGATCTTTAATATGATATAAAAATTATTAATAATAAATTTAAAATGAATAGGTTATTAAAATTTTAAAATATTTTCTTTTCTTTTTCTTTGTTATAATTTTACAACTTTTTTATTTATGTCTGTGCATGAAAATATTTATATATTTATTATTATGTGGAATACTTTATAATAATAATGTGTATATTAATTTTTGTTATTAAATAATTTAAAATTATTTAATAACTATAATTATCTTTACACTTTATACATAGTTGAAAGTTACGTTTTTAAATTTAACATTTTATTGATTAGTTGATATTATTTTAAACTATATTTTATATTTATTTATATTTTAATTATGTTTAATATATATATATATATATATATATATATATATAAAATATAATTTAATTTCGATTTCGCCGTGCATCGCACGGATGGGCGCGTACTAGTTACTAATAAATCACAATTTCATTATTTAGATCTTGCTCTTCTTTTTCAATATAATTGAGAAATATTGTAGATTAAATCATTAAAAACTTATTTTCACTCTGACAGACAGAGAATATTTATTTTACAATAAATAATTCCGTACTTAATAAAATGTGTAATTCGCTAATTACTTTTGATGTTAGAATATACATATGAAATAAAATATTTTGATAATGCTACTTTTCAGTTTGTAGGAAAAAAATTCGACAACTAGAAAAGTGTCGCAACATGATTTTTGGCAAAAAAAAAATATGAAAATAAATAAATTGTTGACTCTTGAAAACAGAACATTACATCTATGTGGTCATTTTGAAGAATGAAACACAAATTTTGGTTAATGATTTGAAAAATACAAAAATCTGATAATTTTTTACGTTTTAGGACTATTTTGCCCTTAATTAGGACGGATCAGATTCAGGTATGTGGCGGGTTAGGTACACTTGGTACTATTAGTGCTAAAAGAACCAACAGAAAAAATAAATAAATCAAGTAAATTAGTACACTTGTCACTATTAGTGTCATGCACAAATGGTACTATTATGATCATATTAGTGCCATATATTTGTGTTGATATATTGTCTTGTCTTATATAGATGAGTGCAGTTAGAGCATCAGTAATGGGGGCTCGTTAGCCGGTGCGAGTCCCCCTCATCCGCGAATAATTTTTCATGGATAAATTTATCCATCAAAGTAAACGCAGCCATAGTGGATAGTTTTTCCTAGGCGAGGCCTGCAGACGTAGATGTTTTATCACTTAATTGGATTATCATTCTCTGTGTATTATGTTTCGTACTCACTTTGGCTATTACAACACATCTCACCACATGTTTTATAGATTAATCATTCTTTCACAAACAATTCAAACCAAACCAAATCATGAAGATATAATAGGGTTTCTAAATTTAAATTGCATTAAAATTTTCTTCCACCAAAATAATTTTATTTAATGTTTGTGAAGACGACATGTGGAACAATAAAAAAGAATAAAATAAAATAATTACATAAATCAATTATATTTTCTATAAATTATTATTTATTTTTGTAATATATATAGAAAAGTAATGTATAAATTATTAAAGGGGGCGAATGAAATAAAAAAAATGGTTAATAGCCTGTAAAACCACAAACTTTGAGCGAAGTCTGGTTTTAACCTCTACCAAAAGATTCTGCCTGTAAAACCATGAACTTTAAAATCTTTCTGATTTTGACTACGGGATAAATTTCAGACGGCTTACGTGACATTTTAATCAATTTTCTTTAGTCATTTCCCCCAAAATCTTTTAATTAAATGCCCTAATTCTCAAAATATATTTCCTTTAATAATTTCCCCCAGAATCTCCCCAGAGTTGAAGGAAGCATTCAAGTAAGAAATCCTCAACTAGTCGGTGGAATCCTTGGGCTATTGCTTAGGTTATTAGTAAGAATCATTTCAGTCATTTCCTCTAATTGCTTTCTTATATTTCATCCTATTATTATAATAGCTCTATTTATTTCTAAATTATTTTGGCATTCAGTGGAATCAATAACATCTTCTTATTGCTTCCTACTTGTCTTTAAGTTAAATGACGTCGTTTTGTATTTTTAAAAGAACAACATCGTTTTTGTGTCATTGTCGATTAAGCCCTGCTAGATTTCAGGCTGCCTAGGGGTGGAGCAAAATACCGAAAAATCGGTATACCGCACTTACCGTACCGAAAAAATACCGAAAATACCGAAATTTCGGTACGGTATTGTACCGTACCGAAAATTTTCGGTACGGCAACGGTATCATTTTCCTCATACCGCGGTATACCGATATATACAGATACCGCGGTATCAGTATATACCGTTGTTTTGGTATATATAAAAAAAACCCGTATACCGTCAAAATAAATTATATATATATATATATATATATTTAATTAGTGGTAAATTATTTTAAAAAAATCATAATTACTAAAAAATTAATGACAATTTATAAAATATATATTTATTAATAATTAAAAACATGTAAATAAATTGAATAAATATAAAATAAATTGCATCTATGTTATTTAACTAAAGAACTTTGAAAAATATACAAGTATATTATATAACTATACAAGTATGAGCTACATATATATCTATATTTATATGTCTACATACTATAATTCTAATTCTAGAATAACTATATCTCTAGAATAAGTTACATTCATGTTACATAAAAAATTAACTAATAGATAATAATAAGTCATAAGTAAATTTTGAAAAGTAAATAAATTGAGTAAATATAAAACTCGAACAATAATTACAAGATCTACTAGGTTATTGATGAAACTAGAATATCAATATATAGTCAATTATAATATATAACTATATAAGTGTGAGGTATATAGTTATATTATATATGTAGACTATAACTATAATTTTAGAATAAGTTAATTCTACGGATGTAAAGTAAACAAATCGAATTGAAGCGAATATTACTGAATTCGATTCACATTCGTAAAAATAATTGCATATTCCAATGGTTACTCGAATATCTTTCAAATTTTATTTGCTATTTATATCGATTCGTACACTGATTCGCGAATATTCGAATCGAATCAATCAAATATCCGTTTCAATTTTTTACAAGTATATTTTAAACAATATAAATCGAAATAGTACTTCCTACTATTTCATTTGACTTCTTACTATTTAATTCAAAATATGAAATACTTTCGTATGAATTGAATTTGAAATCAATGTTTTTAATGCTTTGATTAATATTAATTTTTATTTAAGTAAATATTAATTTTTTGTTTATTTTACTTTATATCTATTTTATTCTTTATTTTTAAATACTTAATCAAGCATTATGATTTTCAAATCATATTTGATAACTAATCAAATCAAACAAAATATTCATATTTGTATTCGAGTTAATCACAAAATTTCGTATTTGAATATCAAAAATTTGAATTGAATACCTGAACCAAAAATATTTGATTCATTTAATTAAGGGGAAAAAAATATAATTATGTCATTTTTCTAATATAAATAAAAGCAATTAATATCAAACAATGAAATACTTACTATATTTTCATTAAATTATTATTCAATACTCATTAAATCCTTGAATAAAAATAAAAATAATATAATGCATTATTTAACAATATATCTCATAAAAAGATAAATAATAATATAACTATTTATTAAGTATTAGATACACAATATATATATAATTTCATTGTTATCTAAGTTGATAATTTAACTTAATTATAGTGTACTACTAAAATAATTTTAAAAGTTATAGGGTTACGTATATATATTATGTTATACTATAATAAAAAACTATATACGTATTATATATTACATATATTGATATTAATATACCATTAATTTCGATATACTGTATGGTATGGTATACCGACTTTCGGTATGGTATACCGCACTATCGGTACAACAACGGTATGAAAAGTCTCATACCGAAATTTTCGGTATGCCGATCTTCGGTATACCGAAAAGTACGGTACGACAACGGTATGGAAATTCTCATACCGCAATTTACGGTATGACGGAAAATTTTCGGTATACCGTACCGATCCACCCCTAAGCAGAGGTGGATCCAATGATGGGCGATGGGGGTACGGCTGTACCCCCAAAAAAAAAATTAATACTAGTATTATACATAATTATGGGTTTAAATGTTACTATTTGCTTTAGTTTTGTACCCCCAACATCCCAACCGACTTAAGAACTTTAGGTAAATATTCTTACTTTGACTTTGGGCTCAAACGACCCAACTAAAATTTAATAAACGTGTATTAGAGATAGCTGGCAAAAAAAAAAAAGAATTAGAGCCAGCAAGTTTATATTTTTGTTCGAACGATGTTTTAGAACATATTATTTTTAACATTAAATTAAGTATCTTTTACATTTGTGTTTATGAGATTATTTTTTCGTACCCCTAATTTAAAATTCCTGAATCCGCCACTGCCCCTAAGGCTGCCAACTCAGCCTATTTTTGGCCAAAAATTTATCTCGTAGTCAAAATCAGAAAGATTTCAAAGTTCGTGATTTTACGGGCATAATCTTTTGTTAGAGGTTAAAACCAGAATTCGCTCAAAGTTCGTGGTTTTACAGGCCATTAATCCTAAAATAAAGTGTTAAAAAAATCAATCCGAACACAAACTTTCTAGTTCTAGACAAAATAAAATATCATTGAATATGTAGAAAATCAAGACACATAAAAAATGAGAGTGAAAATCCAAACTCGAATTCTGATTGGACCGTTGTGGGATACATTCATCCTTCAATCCAATCACCACCTTATCCATTCCCGCTTTAATTTCCCCCCTTTTCACGACAGCAATTTTTTAGACACAAATCTCCCATTTCGACGAATTCATCTGATTTTTTCGAATTCCAGAAGAAATTGGATACAAATTTCTCTATGGCTCTTCAAGCAGCTTCGTTGTTTCCCTCTACTCTCTGCATTTCGAAAGAGGTAAAAAAAAATGTGTATGAATTCTGTCTGTAGCTAACTGAAGTGAAGTTTTTTTGTTAAATTTGTGTTTTTAATGCTGCAAGAATAAGGGAATTGCAATAAAAGAGACATCTCTGTTTGGAGCTGCGCTGCCGGCAGGAATTAAAGCCGAATTTAGCCCATCTTTTCACAAGGTAATTATAATTCCATTTTTATGTCTTGATTTTAATTCATATTTGTGAAAATTAAGCGTTTAGTTTCGGTTTTTAATTAGTTCGCATAGTTAGATAAACAATAAAAACATATAGTAATTGAAAATTTGGTTGCCAAGCCTCGGGCTCGACTTGGCTTTCTTTCGGACAAATTTTTTTAAATTATTATATTTAAGTTGTATTTTGTAGTATTTTTTTTTCTTCTTTAAAATATTTTACACATAGAATGATAATTTGTCTGTTCAAATTTATTTTTTAGAAATAAAAATGAAATTGCGTATCTCCATTTTTAAAATCCTGTTTCTGTCTCGATTGTAGGTGTGTAATTCACCCAATGTAACATTTATCGAACACCCTCATGTAACATTCACCTAAATTAATTAGGAGATAAGTGATAATATTATATGGGTTATTTGGTTTGGTGAATAGGATATAGTATAAGATTGATAGGATAAAGTATGATTAAATTATTGCAAACACATGAGAGCATAATAACATTTATTATTATTGTTAGGGTATTTTTGGAATTATACATTATACGTTAGAGGTTGATTAAATAATCCACCCAACTTTGAGGTGATAAAAATAACACAGTTTAATTGGATGATTATAGTGTGAACTAGATTATTCATCACAGATCGAATTCTACGACCATAATATATATTTGATTAAGTTAAATTATTTTATCACTCAAAACAAATGTTTCTTATGTGTATTCTTATTTCACCGGAAATAGCATCTACTGCACCAAATTATGCCTAAATTTTGGTGTATGTGAGTTTTTTGAAGCAAGAGTTGAGGAAAAAGCTATCAAATGGAGCAATCAAGGCACAAACAGCAGCCACAGCTCCGGCCACAAACCAGGCATCCTCGGAGAGGAAGAAAACCCTACGCAAGGGCAGCGTGATCATCACCGGTGCATCGTCGGGGCTAGGCCTTGCCGCCGCCAAGTCCCTCGCCGAGACCGGGAAATGGCACGTGATCATGGCGTGCCGGAACTTCCTCAAGGCCGAGCAGGCCGCAAAGTCGGCCGGCATGGCCAAGGAGAACTACACCGTGATGCACCTCGACCTCGCCTCCCTCGACAGCGTCCGTCAGTTTGTCGAGACCTTCCGCCGCTCGGAGATGCCGTTGGACGCTCTAGTGTGCAATGCCGCGATTTATCTCCCGACCGCCAAAGAGCCGACTTTCACGGCCGAAGGGTTCGAGCTGAGCGTCGGCACCAACCATCTCGGCCATTTCTTGCTCGCCCGGCTGCTCGTCCACGACTTCAAGAAGTCGGACTACCCGCTGAAGCGCCTCATCATCGTTGGCTCCATTACAGGTAACACTATTACTAGTTCATGCACGGTTGCCCCTATCTCAGGTAGGGGTGACCATTCAGGTATTTGCTAAAATCGAACCGAACCGAACCAAATTCGTAATTTGTTTTAATAAAAAAAATCCAAACTGAACGGAATTATCCGTATTTTTTTTCGGATTTCGGATATTTTGCTCACCCTATTCCGAGGGGTTGAAAAATGGGTTCCTGAACTAGTTGTGGTGTTGCAGGGAACGACAACACCTTGGCTGGGAATGTGCCTCCGAAGGCGAATCTCGGGGATCTGAGGGGCCTGGCCGGAGGTCTGAACGGCGTCGGCAGCTCCTCCATGATCGATGGTGGCGAGTTCGACGGAGCAAAGGCCTACAAAGACAGCAAGGTTTGCAACATGCTGACGATGCAGGAGTTCCACAGACGCTACCACGAAGAAACCGGCATCAGCTTCGCCTCGCTCTACCCCGGCTGCATAGCCGAGACCGCTCTGTTTAGGAACCACATTCCTCTGTTCAGGATTCTGTTCCCACCATTTCAGAAGTACATCACCAAGGGCTACGTCTCGGAAAAAGAAGCCGGAGACAGGCTTGCACAGGTGGATGTTTGTTGTTGTTGTTGTTGTTGTTATTGCTGCTGATGATGATGATGTTGCATTCTTGAAACTGTTTTTGTGTGTGTTTAAGGTGGTGAGCGATCCGAGCCTGTCGAAGTCGGGGGTGTACTGGAGCTGGAACAGGACGTCGGCCTCGTTCGAGAACCAGCTGTCGAAAGAGGCGAGTGATGCGGAGAAGGCGCGCAAGCTGTGGGAGGTGAGCGAGAAGCTCGTTGGGTTGGCTTGACGACTGTCTGAGGAGGTATTTGGTTAATGAAGTTTGAGGTTAAGAGAGAGAGCCTTGTAAAACAAATGAGTTGAAACAATCACAATCAACAGAGTTTCAAAAATGAAAAACCAAGTATCACTTTTTTCAAAGGCAATGGGGAAGTGCCTTTGAAAATCTATTTATTTAAACAAATAAATGAGTTTTTTCAAAGGCGTGACCTTTAAATTTATTTATTTAATATTGTTAATTTATCAAAAAAAGAAGAAGGAAGAAACGCATAATTAGTCTATAAGTATAAAATTATAACAAAAGTAGCCAATTTGACATGAAAATACTATTTTACCCCATATGATGTTGACATAAAGTAATACTATCATATTAAAATAAAATAAAAAATAAATTCTTCTCTTTTGTTCCTTTTACACGGAGACTCTAATTAATTTATTTTTTATTTCTTTTTGTTGATGTTATTTAATCATGAGTTGTTCTCTTTATTTATTTTTTATTATTATTATTATTATTATTATTATTATTATTATTATTTGCATTTTCGTTTGTTTCATTCATTCACTTTTCAGTTAATAGCATTATTTTCTTTTTTTTTAATGGTTGAATTCATTTTTTTTCATTTAATAGCGATAGCTTTTTTCTTCTTTTTTTGGCTATTTCTATTTTTTACTTTCTGAATTTTGCATTAAATTGTTACTTTTAATTTATTCTTCTAAAGATTGATTGGTAAGCATAATTAAAATCAAGTTTATTAACTAGAATTAAAATCTATACACATTCATCTATAATTTGATATATCAAAAAATTGTATTTTGAAAGAAAAAGAAAAAAATTAAAAAATATGGTGAGTTGGAGTTTGAAATTAACTTTGATTATGGAAGATTTGGCTTCACTTTAGTTAGGGTGTGTAAATAATTTTTTTTTAAATGCATATTTTTTAGTATACGAAATTATACATGAAGCTATATATGAATGCATTTTTAAGTCTCAAATCTATTTTTTTGGTTGATTTGTTGTTATTAGGAGTAATTTAATATTTTGAGTTGAATTTTGTATGGATAATACATTTATTTCAGTTACAGCAGGATACGAAATTCTTAAGCCGAATGTTCTTAAATATACGATATTATAATAATAATAATTTTAATAACTGGTGATACTAATTATAATTACCAAATATAAGTAGAATCATCAATATTCATGCACGATTTTGTACACATTATAAATAAATTGGGTTAATTGCCTATAAAATACTAAACTTACATCCAATTTTGATTTTGCACACAAACTTTAAACTTTGGCGTGATAATTACTAAACTTTTGATTTTATCTGAATTTGCTACAAATCCAAAATTCGGCCAAATTCAAGGCTAATATGGCGTGCCAATATTTGATGTGGCGTATTTATTCTTGTGTGGCAATAAGTTGGCAAAATAATATTTTTTATTTGATTTTTTATTAATAAAAAATAACACACATTATCAATAACTTAATATATCAAATCAAATAGTAATATTTTTTTAGTTGAATTAATTAATTGAATAAATTCAATAATGGTAAGGAAATTCCAAGAAAGTAAATTTAGGTCGTTAAAATAAGAAGCATTGTGTTGGGAACTTAATGAAATATCCTAATCCTTGTTTTGATGATACCAAAATCAATAGGTGTCACGACCGCACTTGCTAAGGATAGCAAATTCAGGGAAACCGCGACTAAGGGAGGGGATTTAGGAGCGGGAGTTAGAAAGGGGCATATTCGGTTTCTTGATGACTCGACTTGTATAAGGAAATCAATCGAAATATCTAGATATCAACGAAGGCCACAAGGGGACCGTACGTAATATTATCCCAAAACGGGGTACTCAATGGTTTTAGTACATTATTAAATAATACATATTGTTTGACAAACGACATAATATCTTAACATAATCAGTGTTCGCAGCGGAATAACAATTTGAGTATATGTATGAAGACATATACTCTACTCTGAGGTAATCATCCTAGATCGACAAAAGCTCCGCTTGCACACTACATCCTCGATCACAGCTCAACCTGCACATTTATAAATACATACAGGGCTAAGTACAAGAGTACTTAGTGGACACTTGCCGAAATTTACATACATGCATAATATTTTATTGTCAAGCCTTTCAACAGTAGTAATATACGAGGGTTTTCCTTTAAAGACTCGTATTTACCAAACATAATATCATTTCTTTCATCAATAACCCGCGCAGGTATTTTATATCATTAATCACCATATCAGTAACTCGTGCCGAGAGAGAGGCCTCCCCCTACGGACACTATGATCGGCCAACCTGCTAGATGACTCACGATCACAAGGGTGTACACTAATTCCGAAGGGATTTGCGGTCCCATCCAGAATCCGAATTCGATTAACATCAGATAGGCAATTAATAATAAAACATAAATCATTTAGGCATTGACAATATCATTTAAATTCATAAGCATAAAGTCTTAATAATTCTAATATATAATTTTAGTTTATACGTAGAAAGCCCACCTGAATAGCAGACTCACGGTTTAGCTCTAACTCTGGTGCTTGACCTTTAATCCGAGAAAATAAAATAAGATTCTAATTCTCGAAAAATCTCAATAAATGAGGATGCGTGAAATGATTATGCATGACTCATATTCCTTTAATTAAATTATGAGATGCTAATCCTATTTAAGGAATTAAAGCTCGTCTTATGAGGTCGGATTATTAATCTTTAATAATCTACTCATCTTAAAATAATCTAATTCACTTACTAATTAATAATTAGTAAGTCTTAAATTTTTCTCTAATTAAACTTAATAGAATAATTATGAAGGCCCAATTAAAATAAAATAATCAAGGCCCAATAGGAATTTAATTCGAGCCCAAATGAATAAATTCAAAACCCAATGCATAAATAACATTAGGCCCAACATCAATTAAATTCTAAAGCTCAACAAATGAGGCCCAAGATAATAAAATCATGAAGCCCAATAAGTGAGCCCATCATCACCCTTAAAAATAATTAGTAAATTTTAATATTAATCTCTAATTAATTTAATTAGGATCAATAGTGAAGACCCAAATAAATAAAATCTCGTTGGGCTCAATTAAATAATAATTGGAGCCCAACGTAATTAGTGCAAATCTTAGTACCATGAAATGGGTTAGGCCCAATTGAGAAAGCCCAAAATTTCGGCCCAAACCCGGCCCAAAATCCTCCCCTTTTCTTCCCCAAATTCACGCCTCTTTATCTCTCTCTCTACCGACATCTCTTTCTCTCTTTTTTTTTTTCGGTTCTCTCTCTCTCTTTTATCAAAACACACTCACACAAACTTTTTAATCTTTCTCTCTCCTCACAACAAAACACACGCACACACACTTTTTTTTTTATCTCTATCTCTCTCTTCAATCACCACACACACACTTTATATAATCTCCCTCTCTCTATCTTTTTTTTTAAAATATTCCTTCTCTCCCTCTACCTTTATTAAAAGCATAACACTCCTCTCTTTATTCAATCACCACATGCACACACACATTTTAAGTATATATCTCTCTCTCTCACCGATCCATCCAAACACACACACACTTTCAATAATCTCTCTCTCTCTTTTCTCCCAAAACACACACACACAGCACGCTGGCACCGGCGACACCGCCGTCGCCTCTCCAGCCTCGTCTCTTCCTCCTCCGCCTGACACCCCCACACAACGCAGAACTCTCCCTCTCTCTCAAAGCTCACGTCACGCGCAACGCAGCAGCGCGACATCGCCCTCAACTCCGGCGACATCGCCGTCGAGCCGCCCTCTCTCCCCTCAACCTTCCTCTCTCTCTCACAAAGCTCCGCCGCTGCGGAAGCTCGCCGGGAAGCAGCGGCGATAAGCCGCCGTCACCCACTGCTCTCCCCTCTCTCCGTCCGTGGACGAGCGCCAACATGACTCAAGACTCAAGACTCCATTTTTTCAGCATGCTTCAAATCATCCTTCTACTCTTATTTTCTTTTAACAACAGTCATGCTTTGTATATATGTATGACAGTGTATGCATATGTATTTTTGGCAGAAATGAGAAATCATGAATGAAAAGAAACTTTGCAAAAAAAAAAGAAAAATAATTAAAATTTACCAGCTGGGATTCGTAGGGAGAATCTGCAGATTTTAGTTAAATAACATATGAAGAGGTGAGTTGGGGATGAGGAATTGAGGTTTAAATAGATTGATTTCGTCAAAGATTTGAATGTGAAAGAAATCAAAAATTTGCTGCTTGTGAAAAAAAAATCAAATCTTACGGAAAGTGAAATGGTGAAAGCGTTGAATGAATAATGGGAGTTTGAAGCTGAAACCTTCAATGAAATGGGGTGTTTGTTTATTGGTCTGTCAACGTCTGCGAAAATGGTGATGAAGAGATTTGTTGAATGTGATGAAGAAGTGAAGGAGTGAATGAGACTGAGACGTGAAGATTGAAAAAAATAACCAAAATCCCTTAATCATAGGGATTTTGGATGACTTTGGAGGAGTGGCGCATGGGGGTGTGAATAGTGTAGCAATAACTGGTAGCTGCTGTTCTTGGCAGCAATGGAGGTGGTGGGTTGGGCTTCTCTTTTAGGAAAAATGACTCTTGGGCTTAATTATTAACAAGGAAGGCTTAATTAAAACTAGGGCCCAAAATAATATTTGTCGAGGCTCAACACATTCAAAATAATTAAAGCCTAACTTAGACTTAAATTAAATCATGTAGTATTAAAAATATTATTAGCATATAGAATTAATCACATTCATATAATTCAATTTATGCAATGCACATAAATTCAAAAGACCAAATTTTATAAAAGCTTTTGAAAATAATTTTGTTGGAATAAACTCATTTTCATTTCTCCGGCATAAATCGTCTTAATCTAAGTTCAAAATAATTCTAAATTTAATATAAATAGGCGGGGTGTTACAATAGGTTTCTTTTGTAATAGACTAGAACTACTCGAACTCAAGTGTTAGAGTTCTTTTTCTAGTTTAGATTTTGTTCTGAAGACTGAATACTGAAGAACGAAGAACTTAAGATTGAAGACTGAAGTTGCCGACTAAAGCATCAGTCAAAGAATCAGTCTTGAACTGATTACTTAATGTGTGCCAAGTGGAATCAGTGGACTGATACTAAAGTCAAGTATCAGTTAAACATTCTTTCTCGGACTGAACCTCCAATGTTCAAAGGAAGCCACGCACTCCAGAAGTACAGCCGCATTAAATGCAGAGATCTCAGGATCGTCCTTTCTCTGCAGAGGTCATTCCTCTTTGGTGATTACTAGTTGGTTGAAAGGAATTAATTAATTCTTGCGTCGATGATCAGAGCCTTGAATTAGTGTGGATTTATTCGAGTCGAGTTACCTTTCATTAATTATTTTCTAGAGTTATTTTATTTGATTTATCGCATTCTTAGTTATAATTAATTTTCTCAAAATTAAGGCGTGGTGACATCAACAAAATTATAGATTTTAGGGAATTGAATGATTTACCTGGCTCTCTGTGGGATCGACCCTACTTGTCATTATACTAATTAGTTTTTGATAATTCTGCAGGAATTATTTGGTGGAAAACGACGTCCACCACGTATGTTAGCCTAAAATTACTGTAATACCCTTCTTGTAATCTCTATAAATAGGTCATCCCCATTATAATATACACACGCTATTCATCACACATAAAGATATTATAAGACTTTTCTCTCTTGCATACTGAAACTCAGGTGAACCAAAAGAAATCTTCGCCAGTCCAAACATCTAGTTTAATTCTATGCTCATCAGCCAAGAAAATGAATTTCAAATTTTATTTTGAAAACCCGAGTGTTGCGAATCTAGTTAGAAAGTGATGACAAGTTATGAAGGCTAAGGCTGATTTTAGGACTACGAGCTTAAGTTGAGAACTTATCTTGTAGGTCCTATAGAAGAAGATATTTAGGTTCCCGATCAAGCTCTATTAAATTGTTTGGATTCTCTCCAAATCAGGTGAGGCTTTATTTACGAAATGTATGCTTGAGCTAATAATCTCGATTTTATGAAAAGTTAAAGTTGATGGTTCATGCTTAAAATATTTTTGCTCTCTATTGATTATTGCTTCTTCAGTGTCTCTCCTGTTGAAGTTACCACAAATCTAAACCCGGGTGGTTCGGCCGGCCCAGTTAGGACGACGGCACTCCCGCCTTCCTTCAACGCCTTCACGGCCTTATCGCCTTGCCCCGTTGTCATTTCCACATACATAAATCACGATTTTACTTTGAGGCAATTCTAGGGATGACTCATCTTACCAACTGTGTCGAAAACAGGATGGAATTTCTCGGCAAAGTTTTGTTTGGTGTAGTCAATTGCCAAATCAACTCCCAAGTTTTCAAAAAATCCAAGAAACTTATTTTTTCAATAATTTGAAATTGAATCCTCTTTTAATATTTTATTTTCATCTCTTCGACCAGTAATTGCCAACTTAATAGTAGTACCATTCCCATTTTCATTTTGGATTTTTATTGTATTGATAGTTAGTTAGTCGCATTGAATTAGTCATGATAATTTGTAACGTATAAAATACTCTGGTAATTCAATTGCTATTAACTGATTTGTGCAAATCACATGATTTGCAGCCAATCGCAACTGTAATAATTTATTTATTAATGGTGCATTTTACTATAATTTTTTGGTATTGGGATTGAATATACTGGCCTTGACGTATGAACTAATTTTACACAATACCCACCGACTAATTATTTATTTTATTTATGTTGTTGGCATACAAATTATTTAAGATACATGTAATGTGTGAATTCTAATAATTTGTCATATTTTAAAAAGTAATTGGCACCAAACTTTATGAATGCATGCAAATTCAATGTTATGATTCGTAAATTTGAAATTCTCGCCATTGCAATCCATGTGTGGTTGAATAAAATTATTCAAGAATTTGATGATAATTTTTACTATAATCATGATAAAAAGTCATTGATTTCTTTTTGTGCCATACTCTTGTCCCCCTTTTAATTGATAGACATAAGAGCATCCGCAGCGGTGGGTGCGATGGCCGGATCGAACCCGGTCTATCGCACCCACCACCATTGCCGCACCCGGGTGTGAAGGAGGGGGGGCGTTGCTACGCACCCGTGAATAGTGGGAGCGAAGGAGGGGGCGTGTAAAACACGCGCCCCTTTTCGGCTGAAAAAAAAAAAAAAAAAAAAATAGCCGTTTTTGACCGTTTTTTTTTTCCGTTGCCGATTTTTCTTTTTTCTTTTTTAATTTCTATACCCCCTCTATATATACATATACAACCTCATTCTCTTCTTCATCCTCTATCATTCATCCATTCTCCTCATTCATCCATTCCCCTCATCTTCTAAATTATTTCAACAAATAGCAATGGAAGGCGATTGGAGCAACTATTGGCGTGAACATCCTCAAAATCCATCCCCCGGCGAATCAAATGCTTCCAGGCAAGGATTCTCGCCGTTCACGCAAGAATCGAATTCCTTTCAAGCGGCGGGCACCAATTTGAACCCCCGTTTTGCCGCCGTTGCCGAGCCCGAGCCCGACGTGGAGGAGATTGCTTCTATGCCGACGGCATCCAAACGTAGCAACTATTATCCGGCAAAAACGGTGCTAATTTGCCGTTTGTATTGCGAGCACACCCACGACTCTGTGGTGGGTGTCGACCAAAAAGGGGCGAAGTTTTGGGGCTCCCTCTGCGCCGAGTACAACGATAAAAGGCCCGAAAGATCTATTTCACGCGACGTCACGCAAATCAAATCTCACTTTCAACGGGTGTCGAAGGATGCGAAGAGGTTTGAGGCCATGCACAAAAAATGCCACGATCAATGGAAATCAGGCATGAGTGATATTCAAATCCTGGAGCAAGCAGAGGCAATGTGGCTAGCCGAGTACCGTGTTCCGTTCCGGTATTCGCATGCATGGAAGATCTTGCGCGAGTCGAAGAAATTTTCAAGTCTTGGCGGGGATGTTCACTCCGATGTCCATTCGGACAAACGATCAAAGGGGTCCGACGGTCTTCCCACAACGACTTCTAGTGACGCCTCTATCTCCACCCGGCCCCAAGGCCAAAAGGCGGCCAAGAGAGACAAGCGGAAAGGCAAGAAAAAGGCCGAAGAGACGTCGGAGGATAACCAAAAAGCTCTTGGGTACATGGCGAATATGGTGAATGCAATGGAAACGTTCTCCCAAGTTCAACGTGACCTCGCCGATAGCATGTTGATGAGCCGGGACACCTCTCAAATGAATCCCGACGAATTGGCGTTTCACATGTACAAGGTGGCGGAGATCAAGCAACGACACAACATCCCGTAGATTTTTAGGATTTTTTATTTTATGTTTGTTTTAATTTAAGTAATTTAGGATTTTAATTTCTTGTATTTCTTTTATTTCTAACAATGTAGGATTTGAATTTTAATTCAATGAAATTTTAATTTCTTAATTATTGTAAAATGAAAACTAGAATAAAACTAATTCAAAAATAAAATAAAATCTATTGCACCCATAGTGAGTGCAATACCATTGTGGGAGTGGGTGCAATAGAAGTGGGACCCATTCTATTGCACCCACTATGGGTGCAAGCATTGTGGATGCTCTAAGTATCACATAATATTGGAAGCCAAACAATATATACATAACGATTTCTTACATATGTAAATGTAACATATTGTGTTTTGAATGAATAATTATAATTTTTTTTTATTTCTGACTTATGCTCAATATATAACATGTCGAGTTTTGTTATACTATTTTAAAAATATAAATATAATAATATTTTCTCCAAATAAATTAACGTTCCATATAAACAGGCATTTCCTCGTTATACACAGGTCCCTAACAAAAAGTTCTTGCTCCGTCTGCAGCTGGATTGGCGTCACTTGCAACTTGCGCCACCCAAGAGTAGCTGCCTTGAATCTCTCCAACATGGCTCTCTCCGGCACCATTCCACCACAGCTCGGACACCTCTCCTTTCTCATCTACCTCAACCTCAAAAGCAATCTTTTTCATGGAGATTTGCCTCAAGAGCTGTCTCTCCTTCGCCGTTTGAAGTTCATATCTCTCCGACTCAACAACTTCACCGGAGACATCCCTCCGATGTTGGGTCAGTTGCCAAAATTAGAGTACTTGAATTTACGCAACAACAGCTTCATAGGTTCCATCCCAAAATCGCTCTCAAACCTCACAAACCTACAATTTCTTTCCTTATCTTCCAATTCTCTAAGTGGAGAAATTCCAAAAGAGTTTGCGAGACTTCAAAGTCTAAAAAATCTGTATGTTGAATTCAATCGTCTCTCCGGTGCTATACCATCAGCCATATTCAATATATCGAGCTTGGTGACTATAGCTTTGACAGGCAATGAATTGAGTGGAAGTCTTCCAACAGACATGTGCTGTAATCTTCCATCTCTTACTGGGCTTTATCTTTCTGAGAATCAGCTGAGTGGCGCGATTCCAACAAATCTATCCCAATGTTCACGGCTTGAGGTGTTGAGCCTCTCTTACAACTCTTTTAATGGGGAGATACCTTCAGAAATCGGCTACTTAACATCTCTTCAGATTCTAAATCTTGGTGGTAACAATTTGAATGGTATGGTTCAAGTTCTTATCACATAAATTTGTGTAAATGAGATTTTATTAGTTTCATGACACTTTTTTTTTCCAGGAATACTACCACATGAGATTGGCCATCTTCAGAGTCTGGTTACTTTTGCTGCTGAACGGAATGAGATTGCGGGCTCAATTGATTTCAATATTTTCATGAATATGTCTTCTCTGCAAACCTTATCACTACTGCGTAACAAATTCGCGGGGAAACTTTCAAGGGATGTCGGGAATATTACCATGCTAACAAATTTATACCTCTCGGAAAACCATTTTACAGGTACGACATAGTAATTTTCATGCAAATTGTCTGTTTAGCTACAATACGTGTTTTTAGCTACAGTTTTGAAATCTCATCTTTTGCAGGGCTTATTCCCACTGAATTTGGCCAACTTTACCATTTGGAGATATTAGTACTACACTTGAACAGATTGAGTGGTTCGATTCCACATGAGCTCTTCAACATTTCAACTCTTCGGAGACTTTCACTTGTTGGCAATGCTCTTTCAGGGGTTCTTCCAACCCATTTATGTCATGCCTCTCCCTTTCTTGAAAGATTGTTTCTTGGCGGAAATTCCATGAGTGGAGCAATACCCAACTCTATCTCTAACTGTTCTCAACTCACAATTCTCACACTTTCTGAAAACAAATTCAGTGGTTATATACCTACTCATCTCGGCAACCTAAGACTTCTTCTAAGACTTGAACTGTTCAGCAACAATGTTCAGCAACAATCTTACCCAGTCACCATCTTCTTCCTTCATTACTTCATTGACAAATTGCAGGTCTCTAACTCATTTGTCATTTGAGGATAATCCTATAAATGGTGTCATTCCAGCTTCTGTCGGGAACTTATCTTCCTCACTTCGAACATTCACGGCCAACAACTGCAAATTCAGTGGCAGCATTCCTGTAGAAATGGGCAATCTAAGCAATATGATAGTACTGGATTTATCTGGGAATGAGTTATCTGGTAATATTCCACTAACTATAAGCCATTTGCATGAACATCAAGGATTATATCTGTCTAATAACATGTTGGGAGGCTCAATACCACATGTTATATGTGATCTATTCAGCCTCAATACTTTAGATATGAGCCAGAATCAATTTTCAGGCCCAATTCCTAAATGTCTGGGAAATGTCTCTTCTTTAAGAAATCTTTATCTAGACTCCAACATTTTGAATTCAAGCATACCATCAAGCTTATGGGGTCTAAAAGATTTGATCAATCTAGACTTGTCCTCAAATTCATTAAATGGGTCACTACCTCTAGAGATGAGTAACTTAGGAGCAGCGATCTATATAAATGTTGCAATGAATCAGTTGTCAGGGTCAATTCCGAGCAATATCAAAAAGTTGCAGAGTTTGGTTAATTTGTCTTTGGCAAATAATAGACTAGAAGATTCTATTCCTGTGTCTATGGGAAGCATGATCAGTTTGGCATATCTCGACTTGTCGTACAACAACCTCTCTGGTTCAATTCCAAAGTCATTAGAAGCACTTCAACACCTCGACTACTTTAATGTCTCTTTCAATAGTTTAAGTGGAGAAATTCCTAATGGAGGTTCTTTTAGAAACTTCACTATGGATTCTTTTAAGGATAATGAGGCATTGTGTGGAATCCCCAAGTTCCATGTCCAAATTTGCTCTTCAATTTCTAATCACAGATCAAAGAGAAAGAAGGTGGAACGAGCTTCATTTATTGTTTTTGGGGTTGTGGCTTTCATCTCACTTGTTTCTTTGGCCTTTATAATTGTCATAAGATAACACGACTAGACAAGTTGATGAGTTGATATTCGTTGTGCCGGGAAGAATCTCTTATTATGAACTGCTGCAAGCAACGGAAAGATTCGATGAAAGCAATTTACTTAGCACTGGGAGTTCTTGCTCTGTTTATAAAGGAATTCTTAACAATGGGAAGGATATCGTTGTCAAGGTCTTTAATATGCAGCTAGAAGGTATTTCAAGAATATTCGATGTCGAATGTGAGATACTACGTAGCATTCGACACAGGAATCTGACAAACGTCATAAGCAGTTGCTCCAATGAAGAGTTCAAGGCATTAGTACTTGAATATATGCCAAAGGGAAACCTTGAAAAATGGTTATATTCCCACAACTATTACTTGAATATGATGCAAAGATTGAATATAATGATTGATGTTGCATCTGCCTTGGAATATCTTCACCACGGTTATTCAATGCCCATTATCCACAGCGACTTGAAGCCTAGTAATGTGCTATTAGATGAAGACATGGTTGCCCATGTAAGCGACTTTGGGATAGCAAAGTTGTTATGCGATGGAGATAGCTCTGTGTTAACCAACACACTAGCAACATTGGGTTACATCGCTCCAGGTGAAGTTTCTCTAAATTTATTGATTGCACTTCACTTTCAATCAATTAATTGTGTCTTCCTTACTGCATACATAATTATTTTTGTTGTTCCAGAGTATGGTTTGGAAGGGCTAGTTTCAACAAGGTGTGATGTGTATAGCTATGGGGTGATGTTGATTGAAACTTTTACAAGAAAAAGGCCTAGTGATGAAATGTTTTGCGGAGATATGAGCTTAAAGAGATGGGTAGAACTCTCACTTTCTGAGATCCCAGATGAACTGATAGATGCTAACTTAGTCATGAATTTGGAGGAAGAAATGATTGACAAGAATATGCAGTGTGTATCATCCATACTTGAATTGGCTCTGAAATGCTCCGCGGACTCTCCCGGTGATAGAATCAACATGAAACAAGCACATGCAGAGTTGCAAAAAATCAAACATCGATTTTCCCAGTGAGATTCAAGTAAGCTATTTCAAAGTTCTATGTTATTTCTAAAAGGATATTCATATCCCAAATTTCTATCGCAAAGTTTGCTAATGATGTCTTCTTCATTTGGTGGCTTTGATGAGGCGTGTAGTGTTTAAGATTTTGAAGAGGCAGTAGATGCTAATTGGGGCGAGGCATTTGATAGTGGTGAGGTGGATGACATAAAGAATGGAAAATTTGGCTTGGTCCTTTTGTTGGTTTTTGCTATCATTATTAATTCGTTATTCTTGTTTCTGCTTTTTTTCTCGTTGTAATAGATGAGTGCTTTTTTTCCTTTACTGGTGTTTTTCTCATTGGGTTTTCACCATAAAGGTTTTAACGAGGCTCAGCCCTTAGTTAGCGTCTTTGTGCTTTCAAGGGTTTGCTAGGTTTTCTTTTTCATTTTTCTCCTTTTATATAATTTATATTTCAACTACTGATACTCAAGGTTTTTCTATCCCTCGTACCTCCATATTTTATGTTCTTGAGTTTACATATGATCTTCTTTGTGACAGCTTAAAAGGCAAAATCTTTTTGAACAACGCCTGTGCCTCACCATTCTCACCAACTAAAACAACCCCTCTCAAAAGAGTTTTGAAAATTTTGATATTCCGTTCACAGCCGAACTTGATCAAGCTTCCCAGATGTGCAAACCCGATCTTCACACGACATAGAAGGTAGCAGTAATTGATTGTGATACTCATCGAGCACACATTCAATTCGACGTCCCATTGGCGCAATCCGTCGAATATGTAGAGGGCAACTCGGTATTTCCCCCCAACTTACTGTGTAACTCAACAATTTGTTATGCAGTCATATATTCAATCAAACAGCCTCTTTTCCCCATCGAGATTACTAAAATATGTACATGTTTGGATTATATGAACTATAAACATTACTTAGTCATAACGATACTTCGTCTTATTTAAAATGTTATGTGTGTTGGTTTAGAGGTAGAGTAGTTAATTCTTGAAGCTAAAAGTTTTCAGTTTTGAATCCATAATTAATACAATTTTTTTAATTTAATAGTTAATTTATCAAATGAAAAAAATGATTAAATTAATTGCAGGGTAATTTTATGCATAGCCGCTTATTAAAAAAAATAGTATATAATTAAACTATTAATAAATATATATTTTTTAAAAATGTATACTCCCTCCGTTTTTTTGTAAGTGTCCCATTTAGCTCATTTTTTTGTTTGTCAATAAGTGTCCAATTTCAAAATTTGAAAGTATATTTATGACATTTTTCCTATTTTATCCTTATTTAATACTTGTATGAATGTAATAATTGATTGTATATATGCATTTATTATGACGTGTTGGAGGAAGCCGATGAGAAGCCATTTTCCAACGCCTTCGGCCTTCAAATCTCCGCCAATGGGATGACGAGATCCTCCTCCGCCCACAACATGTTCGACGAATGGCTGCAGGGAAAGAAGGAGTAGCGGACTTTTGCAAGCAAGCACGAGTAGCTGCGTTGAATCTCTCCAACATTGCTCTCTCCGGCACCATTCCACCACAGCTTGGACGCCTCTCCTTCCTCGTCTCCCTCGACCTCAAAAGCAAACTTTCACAATGAAATTCTATCAGTTGTTTATCTACTAAAGAAGCTCTTGGTTGACTTGTGATTTGAAGCTCGTAGTTCTATATTAGTGCTATTTAGTTGTTGGTGGGATCATTTTAATTCTCAATAGCATGTGTAGTTGCTGACTTGCTGGGTATTGGTCTTAGAATTTGTGATTTATTCACTGCTTATTTGGGAGAACTATGTATAGTTTAGCTCGAGGCATTTCAAGCTTCCGTATAGCATGTGCTCATAAATTGCATTAGGGGAGAGACCATAAGCAGGGACGGAGCCAGGAATTTAGTTCGGGGGGCTCCCCGAGAAATTTTTTTTGGGCATTCAGTATATTTAAGGTATTTTTTTATTAAAATACGAGCATAATACTAATAATAACAAACAATATTTTCATAGATTATATAGTTTCAATATATCACAAAACTTTTTTTGGAAATTCCGTATATTTAAGACATTTTTTATTAAAAGGCAAGCATAATAATAATAATAACAAACAACATGTCCATAGATTATATATTTTCTATATATTACAAATTAGTTTCAATACATTATAATTTTTTTTAGCATTTCATACATATTAGGCATTTTTTATTAAAAGACAAGTATAATAGTAATAATAACAAACAATATTTCATAGATCATATAGTTTTAAAAAATAAAATTATCCTTAAATTAAGTATATATGAGAGAATATAATAACCAAATACTCTTTTATAAAACAAAATTATTTTATAATAGGTATAAACATATATCTATATATATTTTAAAATTTAAATAAATAAAAAACTCAAAATTTGGGAGGGGGCTCTAGCCCCCCCTAGCCCCCCTGGCTCCGTCCCTGACCATAAGGATTAGCAAGAATATGAGGATGTCCCAGTAATTCATACTCTTTGTGTATCTAAATAACACTATTTTTTCTTAGTAAATTAAATGACACTATCTGCATTAATAAATGATACTGCTATATTTATATTTAAATAACATTAACATTATTATAAATGATAATATATGATACTATCATATTATATAAATAACATTATATAGTTCCATAAATGACACTATTAATTTGTAAAAATTACACTATCATATTATATAAATAACATTATATAGTTCCATAAATGACGCTATTAATTTGTAAAAATTACACTATCATGTTATATAAATAACACTATACAGTTCTACAAATGACACTAACACTATTATAAATGACACTATTATTTTATATAAATAACACCAACACTATTCTTTTTTATAAATAACACTATATAAATTGCATTATCGTGTTATAAAAATAACACTATAGTTCTACAAATTACACTATATGAAAATAACATATAAAAATGACATTATCATGCTATATAAATAACACCATATAGTTGTATACATGACACTATTAACTTATAAAAATGACACTATGATTTTATATAATTATATAGTTCTACAAATGACACTATCATGTTATATAAGTAACATTATATAGTTGTACAAATAACACTATTAACTTGTAAAAATGACACCATCATGTTATATAAATGAAATGGAAATTTTATTAAAAAGAAAAGGAAAAAAGAGAGACCAGATACATAAGGAAACAAGCAAAATAACCCGCAAGAAACCCCGGGTAACCAAAAAAGAAACCAAGACTAAGAGAATATTTTAAGCGGGTCGCCCTCGTCTAAAACATCGTCCTCTTCATCGTCCAACCAATCGCCCCATTTTTTCTTCATTTTTGAAGAGGCCACAACCGACATAGCATGGGCTGCATCGGTAGAGTTAGAGGAGTTGATCACAAAGTTTTGCAGTATCTGTCCTCCAGACTGAGCAAACTTCACTTTATTCAGGAACTCCACAGGCGAAGAAGTGTCAAGACCAGGGCCATGCATATCATCACTGCGTGCTGAATTTTGGAAATCCGAAGACATGCCATTGATTATGAAACGACAGAGCCTGTGCTTGATAGAAGAATCAGAAACTCTCCCCTTCTTGGTGATAGCCCCTTTCGGACGCCCTCGTGTACGAGAAATGGGTCCTGTCGTCCCAGTCAAAGTTAGCACAGCGTTGTTGTCAGTCATAACAGCAAGCGGCTGAACAACCAGAGGTGCAGAAGTCCTCTTGTGTTCCTGCTCAACTATCTCAATTTGGCTCTTTTCGTCATCTGAACCAGACTGTTCTATATCCTTTCTACCCTGACTGTCCTGAGGGATGCAAGCATCTGAAGCTCGGCCTCCATCAGAAGGCGGCTTGTCCATGTTATCATCACCATCAAGAGAAACCAACACAGCAAAGGGATTGGATGAGGTAGGATCTGAAGACTGTCCAATCTCAGCTAAAGCTTGTGCAGCCCTTGCTGGAGATTCCTGATTTCCGGTGTAGGGACGAGGATCAACCCTATGGTCATCCACCTTGTAGTGAACACGTTCCCGGCCCTGATGTTCCGAAAAGCCCATCGTGGTCGTTTTACTCTTTCTGCATTGGTTAGCAGTATGTCCCACAACATTGCAAACGGAGCAGTAAAAAGGCAAATTCTCATATCGAAACTTGACAGTAAAGTCAGTGTCGCCACACTTAATATCTAAAGCCTCAGGAATATCAGCCGAAACATCTAACTCAACCAGAATTCTAGCAAAGTGACCCACATGAGCCTGTGCAGACTAACCATCAATCAAGATAGGCATTCCCACTTCTCGTGCGACCCCGGAAAGAACCTCTGGGTGCCAATATTCATGCGGCAAGTTAAATATTCTAATCCATACCTGAACAAGGGTAGAAGGCGTTTTGTAGGGATCAAAATTCGGCACCCAAGCCTGGAGATGTAGTATACCTGAGCGTAGACGCCAAGTCGTTTTAGTGAAAGCCGCTGCCTTATCCTCGTCGGTTGTGAAATTAAAAGTGAAGAAACCTTTTCCGAGAGGATGAATTGACCAACCGGCAGACGGTTTCCAAAGCTGCTGAAGTTCCTCCCAAAGATCCGCTGCAAACCGAGGTGAATCACCTTTGCGGAGGATCAGTCGGCCGTGAACCGCATGGGCGAAACGCCGGACTTGTCGTTGGTGGAAAGAAGGGTCCAAAACAAGGCAACGCTTGAGATCCACCAACTCCGGCCGGAGGATTGAATAGTCATGAGCGGGGACGTCCCTAGGTTTGGAAACTTGCTTGGTCGGACTGCCATCCCTAGCCTTCAGCTTATCTGCAAAAGAGGCATTTGGCTGAGGAGGAGGCGACACCTTCGGACCAGACGGGGGGGCCATCGAAGGGTTCGGAAGAGCAGCAACACCCGAACTTCGATCCAGAGGAGCGGTCTTGGAGTTCTCTCCTACAACGAAGGATGAGCGAGGAGTATTTGGGAGAAAATTTGTAGAGACGACCGGCAGGTTGAGCGCACCTCTGTCGCTCGGTGAACTGAGACCACCGGAAGCCAAAGATGGCGGCGGGAACCAACCAATGCTGGAGGGGCCATTGCCGCCGTTTGACGCCATCGGAATCAGCGGCGTGAGGTCGACGAGGTCGACTTTTTCAGCCGTTTCCTCCTGCAAAAAATTCGGCTCCTCCGCCAAGGCTCGCAGCCACCACTATGTGAATCTACCTGCCGTCACCGCCGCCTCCGTCTCAGTCGCGAATCGGTCCAGATTCCGCCGTTAGAAGAGGGCAGATCGGGCGAAGAGGTCGCGAGGAAGAGGTGGAGCACGCGAGGAAGAAGCTCGCAGCAGCTGCTGCTGCGCCGCTGTGAAGAGTGCACAGCAGCAACGGCCAGGCTGCGGTTCTTCAGCGGACGAGCAGCAGATGCGGCGGCGCGGCTGGCGTCGCTGCTGTCAATCCGCGGCGAGGTTGCACCGAGCGCGGATGGCGGGCTGACGGGAAGTCAACGCCGGGCTTGTGCTGATTGCTTCGGTTGAAAGAGAGAGAGAGAGTTGAGGCAGAGGTGTTGCTGTCACGGCGGCAACAATTCTCGCCGTTAGAAGAGAGAGGGACGACGGCGGTGGAGGCTGCCGCCTGTTGCGAGATCGGACATCATGTTATATAAATAACACTACACAATTCTACAAATGACGACACTATATCAAAATAACACTAACACTATTATAAATGACACAATATACTTGTTATAAAAATAACTCTATATAGTTCTACAAATGACACTAACACTATTATAAATGACACTATATAATTGTTTTTTTTTTTTTTTGATCGGGCAAAGTCATGTTAGATGTTAGTAATTAGTTCCCCATCCACTCCAAGAACCACCTTATCTCTCCATTCACCAAATCCACCTTATATCTCCAATCACCAATTCGCTCCCAAGAGGGATCGAACCCGGGTCACTTCACTTAAGTGAGGACCCGGTGGCCAGTGGGAAATAAAAGTAACACTATTAACTTGTAAAAATAACACTATCATGTTATATAATAACACTAACACTATGTAATTATACAAATGACACTATCATGTTATCTAAACGGCACTATATTTTTAATAAATGGTAGTTCAAACTTTAACACATTGGTGAAAAAACTATAACAAAATAACCAACAAATTCATAGAATAATAATTGAAACTCCAACAAACAAATACATCTTCACACAAACACAACTAAAGATGAGAAGTTAAGAAGGTAAAGCATAACTTCATTCTTGTATATTTTTTGTGGACGTCGTATACCACCAAATAATTCTTGCAATCAGCTAAGAATTAGAATAGTATAGCAACAAATAGGGTCGAACCACAGAGAATGGGTAAAAGCATTCAAATTCCTAAAGATTAAGTTTGGTGTAGCCACCACGCCTTAAATTTGAGAGATTGATTATAAACTAAGAAAAACAATAAATAAACTAAAATAGCAAACAAGATAAAAATCAAGAATAAAATAAACTCGTCTTCGAATAAATCCACACTAGTCACTACTCTGATCATAGACGCAAAGATAAATTAATTCTCATGGACCAACCAATTATAGGATACCGTGAATGCAGCAGACGTACCCCAATTCCACTTACTTTATCGATAGTTAACTGTAGACACTAGACCTAGATTTAATATTTTTAATAGCATTAACATGAAGGAACCCAATTTAGACAAATTACCCAAGAAACACAATTAATTATTCGTTTACCAATTTATTCCCTACTACCGGTACGATCGTTTCGTCACTAATTAGCCCAATTCCAACAATTACGGATTAGAAGAACTAATTGACACTAATCTGAATTAACTTAAGGTGATCAGGCTCAAGAAGAACTAATTGACACTATGCAAAATGATTATTTATCAGCTGGGCAGAGGACGGCGCGGCTGGATTCGAGCAGAAGCGGAGGACGGCGCGGCTGGATTCGCGTAGAAGGCGGAGACGGTGTCTGAATCGCGGGAGAAAACTTGAAGACGGAGGACCGCGCCGGAGGGTTGAGCTTTGGGCTGGTCTGGGCAGGGAACAGCGTGGCTGGATTCGCGCAGAAGGCTGAGACGGCGTCTGAATCGCGGCCGGGCGGAGGACGGCGTTTGAATCGTGGAGCAGAGGACGGCTTTTGAATCACGGCGGTAGGATGGCGGCTGGCGGTGGTTGGCGGGGAGGTGGGCAACTGTGTGTGTGAGGAGCTCCAAAGATTAGGGACTTAGGGTTTGCTGCCAACTTGTGAATTAGGTTTAACTTAAACCGTAATAAAATAATTTAATTAAAGTGAGAATAAAATAAGTGATGTGGATGTAAATTGCCGCATAGATATATATTTTAAAGCTAGAAACTCTAGAATTATAGGGATTTCAAATACTGAATTTTGACGATGCCACGTAGGACCTTAAAATAAGGGGAGCGCAAGAATCTATAATCGTATTATATATTGATGTTATATGAGTATATTGAGAGTTGAAAAAGTGATTGACTATATTAAAAAATAAGAGTAAGAAATAAAAAGTTAATAGTGGAGTAGTGTCCAAAAATGACAATGCACACTCTTATATGCCGGAGGAGGAAGTAGTCTCCAAAAATTCTAGGCTCACAAGAACAGTTTTAGATTTGAATATAAAGGGCATTTGTAGGCTTCTAGTCTCTAAAATTCTAGGCTCAAAATAAAATGCTAGCTAGGCATTTTCTTTTGAGAGGACAAATAAGCATATTTTAAATCAACTATTACTCTTTTTTTTTATTAAAAAAAGAATAATAATGATTTCTCATTTCTCCATTATGGTGATTCAATCCCTAATTTATTAATTGGAAGTGAAACACTTTACCAATTGAGTCGCGCTTCGTTACGAGATTAACTATATATAACTTTGCATTTTATAAATTCTTGCACATTAATCTTTTTGCAATAAACCGTATGCTTTGATAAAAAAAAATGACATTTTAATTTTATTTTAACAACTTAATACCAATTTGTAAATATCAGAGGGCCCACTAAACTTACGATATTAACTATATATAACTTTGCATTTTATAAATTCTTGCACATTAATCTTTTTGCAATAAACCGTATGCTTTGATAAAAAAAAATGACATTTTAATTTTATTTTAACAACTTAATACCAATTTGTAAATATCAGAGGGCCCACTAAACTTAATTGATATTACTCATGATTTTAATACCGGGGTAGACTCGAAACCGAATTAGGGACCACGGAGCCCAGATACAAGAGAGACGGCGCAGGAGGACGGGGGGGGCGCGAGGAGAGGAGGGAGGAGGAGGAGGAGGAGAGGAGGAGGAGGAGGAGGAGGAGAGGATGAGTATGGAGAGGAGGAGGAGGAGGAGGAGGAGGAGGAGGAGGAGGAGGAGGAGGAGGAGGAGGAGGAGGAGAGGAGGGGATGAGGAGGAGGAGGAGGAGTGAGGAGTGGAGTGAGGAGTGGAGGAGGAGGAGTGAGGAGGAGGAGGAGGAGGAGGAGGGAGAGGAGGAGGAGAGTAGGAGGGAGGAGGATGGAGGAGGATGAGGATGAGATAGTGGATGAGGAGGAGGAGGAGGAGGAGGAGGAGGAGGAGGAGGAGAGGAGGAGGATGAGGAGATGTAGTATGAGTAGGAGGAGGAGGATGTATTATTATTATTAGTATTATTATTATTATGATATTATATATTATTATTATTATTAGTATATTATATTATTATTATTATTATTATTATTATTATTATATTATTATTATTATTATATTTCTCTCTTTTCTATACTTGACTCGGTTACATCGATCTAATTAAATGGAATTATTTACAAATTAGCCCATATGACAATATATATTCACTTTCATATAATTAGAAAAAGCACACCACTACCTAATTTTCTAATACTAATTATGAGTTTAGATTGGTTAGATTAACTATATATGACTCTGCATTGAATAGGTTAGATATTAATTCTTGTACATTAATCTTTTAGCAATAAACTATATGATTTGATAATAAAAAAAATGACTTTTTAATTTTATTTTAACAACTGAAAACCAATTTGTAAATATCAGAGGGCCCACTTAATTAATTCATTGCCAAGACTAAATTGAACCGAGTCAAAATTATTTGGATTCAACAATTACCATTTAATATTCACCTAATAATGTATTCAAATTAACAAAAACGAGCCATAAAATATAGTGTTCTAATACTTATTGTTTTTGTGGTCGTGTTATAATAATCAAATCAATTTTTTTTACGACTTGGCAATTATGGAGGTGATATTCCAAAAGAGATTGATTATGTATATCTTGGGAATAAGAAATTCCACAATGCTATGAAAACTTTAGCAAATCTTTGGCCATCTTTCGTTCAATTATAAATCAGTTTAGTGGTAAAAAAAATGAGATGGAACATTATATAAATTTGTTGAAAAGATATTTCAAATTATTTGTCAAGTAATTCTTGTGAAGGTTTGCTACTAACTTTCAGGTACAATTCCATCCACCATTGAGGATCTATTAAATCTGCAGGAGCTACATCTCAATGACAACGAATTAAATGGTGAGCTTCCACTCTATCTACAACTTGACATCCCTTGCTATCTGCAACTTGGCAGAAACGCTTGCAAAACTTGATAAGATCTTTAGCCTATTTTATTTTCTCAGCTTGTTGGCTTGTTCTCATATAACTAATTTATGCTTAGTTAGACACATACTGCTGAAATGGAAAGTTTATTGAAAAAAGAAAAGCTGAAAACCCTTGAAAGCACAGGCGCAGACAAAGGAGTGAGCCTCAGGAAAGAGAGCTCAAAAAACAAAAAACCCTAACAACTGAAAAGAAGAAAAAAGAGAGAAAGGGAACAAAAAACCAAGAGAGAAAAAAACCAGACGAAGGACACCAGCAAGAGATCAACCAAAGAGATCGTCTCCATCCAAAGAATCTTCATCGTCCAACATGTCTCCCCATTTTTTCTTAGGCCGAATAGTGTCAGGAGGAGAATGAGACATTACACCTCCAGCCACAGCCGACATAGCTAGAGCTGCATCGGACTGAGAGTGAACCACAAAATTTTGCATGATTCTGCCTTCAGATTGAGCATGTTGCACTTTGTTCAAGAACTCAGTCGGCAAAGGGGTGTCCAGAACGGATCTCTGCAACACGGCACCCGCAGCAAGGCCAGCTGCTTTTTGAAAATCCGAAGACATACCATTCTTGATTATACGCCGTAGCCGGTGCTTGATAGAGGAATCTGAAACTTTCCCCTTCTTGGTAGTCCCCTTTGGACGCCCTCGGCCTCGATGCTCCACCAACGTCTCTGGCGTCACAATCTTAGCCCTATCTTGGCAGACAGTATCAATCTGTGTAACTGAAATAGTATTCGTAACCATCGGTTGTGGGGAAGGAGAAGCAACCTCTGTTATAGAGCCCATGGCAACCGTGGATGTTGCCGGAACCGCCGTGAGAGTTGCCCGTTCAGTCGAGGAATCACCACCATCTCCTAGGGTGTCGCCAAAAAACTCTGGCTTTTGAGAGGCCTTTCCCTGGTCAATCGCAGTGTCATCTTCAAGGATCTCAAACTGATTAGACGTTGCAATACCTGAAGTAACCGCTCTCGAGTCGTGATCAGCCTCAACCCCAGACTTCTTAGGAGCCTCCGCAGTCATCACCTTCTTATCATTAGTCTCCCTAGGTCGAGGCCGCCAGACCGAGCGACTCCTAGCTCGCTGACGTCTTGACCTGTTCCTGCGTCCCCTACCGCGCTGGCCAAAGGCCGGACTTGAAGGTTGAGTCGGAGAAGACGGTTCCATCTTACTGGCCTCAGACTCCGGGGAGAGTTCCCGGTAGCTATCTGTAGAATGCCCGATAGTAGAACAAAGACTACATAAGAGAGGCAGATCTTCATATCGAAATTCAATTTCGAACTTGTCCTCATCACATTTCACATCAAGGAACGAAGGGTTATCAATAGCAGCGTTAATTTCAACCAGCACTCTAGCAAAGTTACCCACTGACCCTCTAGCAGACAGCCCATCAATAAGAAGAGGGGTACCGACATGTCGAGCAATACCAGTTAAGACCTCCGGATGCCAGATCTCATGGGGCAAATTGAAAATACGAACCCATACCTGAGCCAAGGAGGACTCCAGCTTGTGCGGATTGAAATTCGGGGTCCAGACTTGTAGAAAAAGTATCCCAACACGCAAACGCCAAGCATTCCTAGCAAAGGCAGTTGCAAAGTCTTCTTGTGATGAGAATTTGAACGTGAAAAAACCCTTACCGAGGGGTATCACCTCCCAGTTAGAAGAAGGCTTCCAGATTGTCGAGAGCTCCACATAAAGGTCAGCGGCAAATCTCGAAGACTCCCCTTCTTGAGAAGGATTCGGCCGTGTATGGAATATTGAAAGGACTTGATTTGACGTTGCCGGAAAGCTGAGGAAATAGTAAGACATGGCCGGTCCTCCACCATAGTCGGTCTCAAGACCGCAAAATCGTGTGCCGGAACATCGGGAGGCCTTCCAGTAGCAGTCCTAAGGGATTCGGCAAAAGTCTTCCCTTTAGGCAGCGATCCCCGCGTATGTTGTTGCTCTTCCTGTCGCGTAGTAGTATGTGTAACCTTAACAGCAGGAGTAAAGGTGGAGATCGTCTCTAAGTTGCTCCCTAAGCCCGTCCGCGAAGGGAACTCCAGCCGGGGAAAATCAGAAACAAGAGTTCCATTGATAGGAGCAGTCGTAACCCTAGAAGTAGGAGGAATTGGTGAAATCTTCTCAGAGATTCCCGCTGAGCCCGTCAGCGAAGAGAACTCCAGCCGGGGAATTTCCGAGACCAAAACTCCAGTGGGATTATTGCCCCGAACCGAAGTGGAACCAACAAGCAAGGAATCCGTGGAGGCAAAACCCTGGGGTGGCTTCTCAGATTTAGTAGCCGCCGCCGCCCGAACAGAAATAATATCCGCCGCTGAAGCCCCAGGCGGAGGTTGCGCGGCAACGTTCGCCAAAAAGAAACTCCAATCGAACACCAACTCCGACTGCGCAGCAGAGACACCATGCAACACATTCGGCAAAACCCTAGCTGCATTCGTCATGGTTGAAGCAAAAGAACTATCCAAAGTTATCAACTGAGAAACCCTAGGTATAGATTGAAAATTTGCAACATCTTGAACTTCCGGGAATAAGGAACCATCCCGAACAGCCGCCTCGTCGACGGAGTGAAGAGAAACGTCCGTCAAGAGAGCGCGCGAATTGTTATAGTCGAAATCATGGGAGGAAAACATAGCCCCGTTAGAGACAGCACGAAGGGGGAGAACCCTATCCGTCATGTGTCTTCCCAACTGAGGGAACTCGTAGATGGTAAGAGCAGACGTCCCGCCGGCCAGAGAAAACTAAAGCCGGCCGGCCTAACGGAGAGAAAGAACTGCCGCCTAGAAGGCGGCGACAGTAAACCCTAGCCGCATGTAGCTCCCTCAAAAGAGAGAGAGAGTGCAAACTCGTTATGTTCGAGTGTTTCTTAGTTAGACACATACTCTAACAATAATAGTTGGATTTTCTGTTTTAAGCCATATTGGATCTTCTATTTTCGCAATGTTAACATATGATTTGTTAAATTATGATGTCATCAAGTATAGTTGGTGTGTCTTCGGATACATGGAAATATAAAATTTGTAACAAAATATCTTGTGTGCATTGCTAATTGATTTATACTTTAAAGGCATTTAGCAAATAATAAAGTTTCAGTGTATGTTTTCAAGGTACAAAACAAAATGTCTTTCTTATTATGCTCCATATTTAAAGTGATTGAAATGAAGGGTTCTTCAATTTTTAGGTCCAATACCATCTATCATTGGGAATCTATCAAATTTGTGGTTGCTAGACCTCTCTTCCAACAAATTAAATGGCGAGCTTCCATTCTCCATCTGCAACTTGATATATCTTCTGTCACACCCCAATTCTTGAAGGAATAAATACAATCGAGGTGCAACCAATTCATGAAAATAATACAAGGGAAAATCCTTGTTGAAACCGAATAGAATGTAACAAGTTGGGCTAGGCCCCTTTAGATCACAAGTTTTGTTTCATGCTTCTGATAACCAACATTCATTAGCATAAAACTATATGTAATTTGAAATAGAATATGAAAGTCTTAACTTAGGGAAAACAAAAGACAAGATATTATTTAGTGTTACAACGGAAGTCTTAATAAGAAGTTGAACCCTAACCTCAGCTCAGTCCCGTCAGCACCGACCAGCCAACCTGAAAATAATTGAAAGTATTTTTGGGCTAAATAGTAATGTACTCAGTGGGCATGCATTTTCTGAAACATTTCATATTTTCGTAAAGACAGTTTATCCAATCATAATTGACATAACTTAGAAGGTTTTAAATTGAAAGAACTTCTAAGCATGTTAAAATAATTTCTTTCATTTGTGCGTACATGTCACACTCCCTTTCCGTTACTCGCTGTGATCCCGGACCTTTTAGCCACCGACGGATCCATTTCTCCCATTGCATTTGCCCTGAGGACGTAACTCAGACAAGTTGAATTGACCTCGAGACGCTATCCAGGCAGGCCTTACATTACATTCTTTGGAACACATCCAGCAAGCACCCTTATAACGCCTCTTAGTTAGTGCCCGATGGAGATCAAACCCACCAGGCCAGCTAACGAGTGTACACAATTCTCAAATAACGTGGTAGGCCATAAGAGAACCTCAATTGATTCGTTGTGGCGAGCCTTAAACAGAGCAGAGTGCACATAAACATTTAATTGGATAAACAGTTTGCATCTCATTGAATAAATAATTTGCATTTCATTGAAACATTTAGAGCTTAATAACTCAATCATACTTTATACATTTGGAAAGTAAGCCCACCTGGATAGGCAAAGCCTGAAGATCATACACATATAAACCTGTCTTGGGAAAGCAACGCTAATCCCCTTGGTCACAAAGCCTACAAGAAATTCTATTCTTAATAGGTCTCGTGAAGCTAACTTAAGTCGTAGTGAAAGTGCTTAACATTCTATGATTCATCACGCCGAGTTTCCAAAATTTTTAATTATAAAAATTAAAAATTGAATTCTTGAGCTAAAGACACCAACAACTTTGCTCGAGTTTTCTTTGATAATTGGATTTAATTAAAAATCAATTTAAATCATAAATACTTTTATTGAAGAAAAAAAATGCTAATGCAATTTCATGACATGCTTAAACATATAATAGGTATTTATACTTAAAATATGCACATAATAATATGATATTATTATGCAAATTATTCATTAAAATAATTATTTAAACAAATAATAGTCCAATTAATTAAACTAGGGTAGCCCAATTTAATTAATCAAGGCAGCCCAAAATAAATAAAGCAAGGGCCCAAACAAAAAAATAAGTAAGGGGCCTAACTAAGAAAATTAATTTCAACCCAAACCAAACAAAAATTCGGCCCAATTGAGAAAAATGAAACAGGCCCAACTGCTCATCAGCCCAACTCAACCCCTTTCTTCTTCTCTTCCTACCTACCGTTCACACAAACCAACAAATCTCTCTCTCTTTCTCGCCTCTTTCCCTCTCACCGCTTACGCACAGACGCACACACCAGAGATCGGTGCGGTTCCGCCCTCTTCTCCGGTGAAGAGCGCCGCCGTCAGCAACGGCCGCCGCCCTCGCTATCCCCTCTCTTCTCATCTCTCTCAAACAGATCCGCCCCCTCCCTCAAAGTTCTCAACAATGAAATCCACTCACCCTCTCATCTCTCTCAAAGCCACGCCACCCCTTCGATTCCGGCGACCGCAGCAGTAAATCCGCCACCGTCGCCGACAGCAGCGGACCCCCGCCGCTGCCTCTCTGCTCCCTCGACACAAACACAGCAACACCGCAAGCCCTCTTATCTCCTCTCTCCCGTTTTGGACAGAGCAGCGGCAAGGCCGCCTCCTGAAATCCCTAGATCCCCAAACCACTGACCCTATTCCGGCGAACGCGCCCCCACGCCGTCTCCAGTCTCCTGCTCCTGGCGACGGTAATGCGCCGCCGTGTCCCTCGATTTCAGTCTAGAAGACTCGCCCCTCTCTCGATCTTATTGACAGCAACAAGCCGCCGCGCTCCAACCCAAAAACTACCGACTCCAGGATCTCCCTCCGGCGACCGCATCAGCCGATAAGGCTAACCGCCGCCGTCGTGCTTTGAATGTTACTGAAACTTGAGATTTATGCTTTCGGAGTTTCTTTACTGGTGTTGGTGTTTTGAAGAAAAGTCTTGAGTTCTAAAGGAAAGATTGCAAAATGTATTCAAAGCATGAAGTAAAGATGAGGAGAAAACCTGAAGAATGCTTGAACTGATAAGTGTTGTACTCGCTTGAGCCTTCTTGCGAGGGAGAAGTTGATAAGTTGATGAATTGTGAAATCTATATGGAGTATAATATAAAAGACCAGTTCAACGGTCATTTTTTCCCGGCAATTTTTTTGACAGTTTTCTTCCCAAAATTTTAGGATTATTTGAACGAACGTGGGGTAGATTTTTCATGAATAAGAATTTACATCTTCGTGAAGATGCAGCAATAAATTTCCATAAACTTCCATTTCCATAAATTTCTCATTTCAACATCACAAAACGAGCAGCACACCAACAAAAAGTATCTTACAAAAAAAAAAACAAATGAGATTCAATTTAACATAAAAACCTTTTCTTGAACTCTCAAAATAAAAAAAAAAAACTTTTCTTAAATGTGCTTCTTAATGTACGATAAGAATAAGCTGTTCTGAAATAAACACATTTAACTTTTGATTTTTCTAACGAATGACAAGGTAGACGATGCAAAAAATCGAGAAAAGAAAGAACTTTCAGAAAAGTGAAAGAAGACTCGAGAAAGAAGAGCTTTCAATGAAGTGTCAGAAAGTGTAGGCCTTCCCCACAAAAAATCTCTCCTCTTTGGGTGTGACGCACTCCTTTTCGCAGCGTATAAGAAGAAATTTCGTTCTCATGGCCATCACAATTCACGTTCACTGAATTTCGTTCTCTACACCTTCGTGAATTAATTGGACCTTCTGTTTTCTTGCTCTTCTATGAAGCCTCCGAGAAGAAGAAGCGAAGGAAAACAAAAAAATAGGGAGAAAAAAGATGATGATCAGGAAAAACTATCCACATAATTGAAAAGAGAAAATGTGCATATATGGACGAAGCGGCGCTAGATAGATGATAAAAGAAACTAGGGATTTTGATTGCATATAAAATTGTTGGGCTAATTAAGTTTGGGCCTTTGGACGAGAGAAAATAATTTTGTACATTTTCAATGCTTAACAACTTATTCATGTTTTATTCGGTTTGATCTGTTTAAATTTTGCACATCTGCACACATACACGGGATATATATATTTTTTAATCTTTTGATCGGTTTGAATCATGCACACATATTAATATTATTCATCGAATTCTTAGAAAGTTAAATATGACATTATATAATTCAAATGTCATATATTATACGTGATTAATTAGCAATGTTATATATATTTATATATATATATATATGTAAATAATTATTTTCATTCAAAAATATTAAATGTAACTTTATGGTGAAGGATTTTAAATTTAGTTTTTTTTTTTCATCTTTTGATGTCTAGAAGGAATTTTATTTTTAAAATTTGTATTTAAACAAAATGACTCGATAAGTATGATTTGAATATGCATTCAAAATAATATAGATGATTTTGTAAATCTTAGAATACATATATGATAATACTTATTATAATTTATATTTGCTTTGATTTTAGATGAATTTATGTAAATATATAATTATACACATTATCAATTAAAATTAATTAATTAATTAATATTTTAATTATTCAAAATATAAATTTAAAATTAATATGTTTTCATGTTCAGGTTCTTGATTGAGTAATTGTTGTGATATATTTTATTTTTAAAATTTATTCATATTTACATAATTTTGATTATATTCAATATATATATTAATTTATTCAAAATGTAATTTATTTTGATACTCACCGTGCATCGCACGGACGGGCGTACTAGTGTGAAGTAAAGTGGAAGACTGGGCTGTGTGCTCTGCAGTGGGCAAAGAAGGGCTAATTAGGTATGGGGCTGCATAGTTGTTGTGAAAAATGTGTTTATAATAGGACAATTAAAATCTTTCAAATTGGTTCATGTAAATGTTAATTACTAAATTTTAAATAAATATGCAATGCATTAGAATTTAAATAAATAAAATGTTACAAAAGATTTTTGCAAATCACTTGTTGAAATTAAAAGAAATTCATTTTGTTGGAATTAAACTCGTACCCAAAATAGTACTATATGAGTTAGATCAGCATATGAGTTCAAATCAGGGTGCGAGTCAAAGTTTAAGTGAAGGTGTAACTTGGTTGTACGGTACAGTTGAGTGTACCCAAGTCCACCTCATTCTGTAATGCTTTTGAAACTTGAGCAAATCTTTGGTCATGTTTCATTTAAATGCAAATCACTTTAGTGGCCCCATTCCATCAATATTTATGAGAGGGTGTATTTTTGAGTCTATCAATTTGAGTGTCAATAAATTGCAAGGAAATTTGCCTATACGTGTGTTCATATAAGATATGTGATTTGTCTAATTCCTTTGTCACTCCATGTGCAATATGAAATAGAAAAGGACGACTTCTCTAATTTTGAATCTTTGATTTCTCAACTTGCTAGGTTGTTCTCATTTAATTAACTCGTGCTTAATTTACTAAATACTTTAACAATAGTTAGATTTGTTGTTTCCAACCATATTGTAACTCTATTAATTTTAAGGATCAATGTTAGCAAATGCTATATTAAATTAAGATGCCATTGAATGTATGAGATATGCATGGGTGATATAAGAATAGAAGAGGTAATTTAATTTCTATCAAAATACTTCACGTGCATAAAATGTATTTCTTCATTGTCGTGTTTTTTTTTTTTATGTATCCAGATTGTCTCTAAAGCAATATCTATGTTCAGCTGCTGCATGGCGCTCGTTTATGTAAAACGGCCCCGAGTGTTAGTCATCTACTCTTTGCAGATGACTGTATAATCTTTGGCAGGGGAAATGAAACAGAAATAGAGGCTGTGAAGAGCATCATCAGCGCGTATGAAGGGGTTTCGGGACAACTTGTGAACCTTGAGAAATCTTCTTTTGCGTTTAGTAGAGGTGTGGCTGAGGAGAGGCAGGTGGCGCTTGCTGGTCAGTTGGGAGTCCAGAGAGCGGGTCAAAGAACTACTTACTTAGGTATTCATAGTATGGTGGGCCGTTTGAAAAATGAGATCTTCCAGATGTTAGTGGACAGGACCCGCAAGAAGACTAAAGATTGGAAGCGGAGATTTCTTTCGGGCGCAGGGAAAATGGTGCTAATCCAATCGGTTTTACAGTCCATTCCTTCGTATATTATGAGTTGCTTTGCTCTGCCGGCTCAGATTTGTCAACGTCTAAATAGTGTGGCGGCGAGTTTCTTCTGGGGTCAAAAAAATGAAAAGCGACGTATCCACTGGAGGAGTTGGCATAAGTTGTGCACATCGAAGGGAAAAGGAGGTTTGGGTTTTAGAGACATCTCCCTCTTTAATCAAGCCATGCTCGCTAAGCAAGCGTGGCGCTTTCTTATTAATGACAACACTCTTCTTGCCCGGTCTTTGAAGGTGAGATATTTCCTGAGGAATGATCTGCTTTTGGCTAGTAATGCACACAACCCATCCTATGCATGGAAAATCATACTAGTAGGCCATGATTTACTCGTGAAAGGTATTGCTTGGAAACTTGGTAATGGAGCACGTATTAAGATTGGAGTGGATTCGTGGATACCTGAGGGGAATGGACAGTACTCAGCGGCAAAAGTGGCGGATAGGCATGAAAATTTGAAAGCTATGGAGCTGTTGGAAGAAGAGCAGAATTCGTGGAATGAAAGCATCCTTGTTGATATCCTGCAACCTTGTGATCGTTGGAAAGTTCAAGCACAGTTCCGGATTAATCCAATGGAGAATGATAGGTCGTTCTGGCCTTGGGGTAAATCTAATATGTACTCGGTGAAATCTGGATATAAGTTGGCCCTTGATCTGAAGCAGCGGGCTGAGGCTTCGTCTTCTAACCCCTGGAGTTCCCTTCCAGCTTGGGTTTGGAGTCTTGATGTTATCCTAAAAGTGAAAATGTTCATGTGGAGATGTTTAGTGAACGCGCTACCCACGACTGAAGCACTTAAAAGCAGAGGCATTGATGTTGACTGTTTATGCCAAAGATGTGGAGTTGGAGAAGAATCGTTAGAGCATGCTTTGCGGGATTGTGGCTGGGTTAGTACTCTGTGGGCTATCTCTCCTCTTCGACTTCAACCTTTGAGTCAGGGAGAGTCTTGCTCGATTTTGGATTGGTTCGAGAAAATTAGAAGTGTTCCTCAACGAGAGGTTCATGCCTTATTCGCAACGCTCGCTTGGTCGACTTGGTATGCTCGGAACTTATTAGTTTTTCAACAAAGGGAGCTCTCTCATATGGACTGTCTCGGCATTGCAAACAGGGCGCTTTGTTCGAATCCGGTTAGTGTTCAAACACAGCAGCAGCAGGCAACTCATTTGGATTGTAATGGAGCAGATTTGTTCAAAATCTCTTCGGATGTTGCTGTTGATCAGAGCAAGGGGATTGGAATTGGCGCGGTTCTTTTTACTGGGGATGGACTGGTGGTGGGGTGCAGATACGGTTTTAAACAATGAGTATTTACGGTTGTGGAGGGTGAAGCTTTGGCCATGGTTGAAGGTCTCAAACTTTGCCATGAGCGTGGCTCGACAAATATCATTGCTGAAACGGACTGTCAACAATTATTTTGGCTGCTTCAACGTCAAGAAACAGACCTCTCCTATTTGGGTGATACTTTGAGTGAGATTTCTGAGATGAAACGGAATTTCCAAAGCCTTGCTTTCAGCTGGACTCCGAGGGAGGGAAACGCCATTGCTGATAGATTAGCTTCTATTGCTCTTAGCTCTTTTTCGCCCCTGTCTTCTTCTTTGGGATTACCCTTTGATGTGAACTCTGCTCCTTCATTTTAATGCATTATTTGGTTTGGGTCTCAAAAAAAATATATATATATATATCTATGTTGTCTTCTCAAACTTTCATGTACAATACCATCGATTATTGGAAATTTACCAAATTTATATTCATTACAATTCTCTTCCAATAAATTAAATGGTGAGCTTTCATTCTCCATCTGCAACTTCACATCCCTTGGTGTTCTTCTACTCTCAAATAAGTGAATAACAGTTTGGAAGGATCAAGAAATTCTTGAAATATTTTTGAGGTAAAGACCCCACAAATTCGTTCTCTGATATATCTAAAACTTGCAACTTAGAGAATGGAAGGCTGCTTCGTGAAGCCAACGATATGTTACCATCAAACTTGTTAGACTTCAAGACGAGCACTCAAAGCTCAGGAAGACCTTCCATCCAAAATGGAAATTCATCTTGTATTCTATTATTTCCAACGTCTAGACCCTTCAAAGTTTTGCAATTGATTAAGGATTTAGGTAATCTTCCTTGCAATTTATTACCACTCAAATTGATGGACTGAAGACTACACCCTTCGATAAATATTGATGGAATGGGGCCACTAAAGTTATTTGCATTTAAATGAAATATGGACAACGATTTGCTCAAGTTTCGAAAGCATTGTGGAATTCTGCTTTCCCATATTCTTAGAAGGATGAATTGGTTAGGAGCTTCCTTAGCTCGTCTGTAGCTCTGAGGAAGAGGAACATTTCTTCTTTCCATCAATTTTCGCTTCTGAATTTCTTCCATATCATGATCTCTAGACTCTTCTGAAGTGTTGTCTTCATAAGTGTCAGTTATTTCCTTGATCATGATATTTTTTCCTTTATCGGCAGGAGCCACCTTTCCTCCGATGCTTTCCACAAGAGCTTTTGAAGGAAAGTTAGTTATCATGGGAGATTTCATCATACAGTCTTTGACTGTTTCCTCCAATTTGTGATTGAGCCTCTTGATTTCATGAGATGCTCTGTCATATTCTGAGTAGGAATTTTGAGCTTTTCTTTCAGTCGACTGTTCTCCATGATCAGTCCATCAAGACAAGTTTCATCTGAAAAGTAGATGATCGTCTGATTCTTGATTCGTTCTTCATTGATCTCCTTTTCCATTTTCTGATTCTGCATGAGAAGATCTTCGAACATTTTCCTTAACTGAAAGTGATCAGTCATGAGCTGATCGAACTCTTCAGTTTCATCAACTGAGCTATCTCCAAATTCTGAGTGGTCTCCTATGAGCAACAAGGAGTTATCAGAATAAGAAGTTTTTGAATAAGAGTTTACCTCTGGCCCATTCATTCCGTTGTTGTAGCTGTTGTCGGCCACGTTTTCGGTGTCGTTGGCCATGAGGACTTGGCTCTCATCATCTGAGCTGGTGGAGTTGAAGGCAGATGATTCTGATGCATATTCGGAAGATCCTGCATCGTCAGCAACCATCACTTTCTTCTTCGCATATTTGCGTTCTCTCCTAGCTTTCATCTCTTTGCGCTCAGACTGCGACACTTCAGGGCATTCAGATCGATAGTGCCATTTCTTCTTGCATTCATAGCATTCCACATCTTTTAGATCAATAGCGGTTGACTTTCTTTCTTCGCTTCTATCAGTGCAATATCTGGACTTGCTTTCTCTTTCTTTTCCTGCTGCTTGTGGAACTTCCTGTACTTGCGGAATTTAGATTTCATCTTGTTGAATCTTTCAGTCAATAGAGCATATTGACTAAAGAAGTCTTCTGGTTTGAGTTCCGCTGGTTCCTTTGACTGCTTCTTGTTTTCTTTTGCTAAAACTTTCAGCGCTAGCTGCTCCTTTTGAGGCTGATGGAACCTCTTCATCTGATCCTCCAGCTTTCTTTGTTTCAAGGTTTCTCTGGATGTCGAACTCATTCGCCACGAGATCAGAGAAAAGCTTGTTCGTTGGGAGCTGATTGAATCCTAGCTTGTTCTGATGAGCAACTGCGTAGATCTGCCAATCTTCTCGCAGAAGTGCTCGTAGAATCTTTAAGTTGATCTCTCGTTGAGTGTACTTGTCCTTCAAGATGGATTGAACTTCGTTCAGGATCTGGTTGAATCTGAGTTCCATCTCGTCGACTGATTCATTTTTTAGCATGACGAAGGAGTCGAATTTTTGACAAGCTATTGATAACTTGTTCTCCTTTGTCTCCTCTGATCCGATGCACATTCCTTCAAGAATGTCCCACATCTCCTTTGCAGTCCTGCACTTGATGATCTTGGTGACGTGCTTGTCTGGAACTGTGCCGGAGATGATGCTTTTGGCGAGGTTGTCGAGCTCATCTTGCTTCTTTTCTTCCGTGGTGAAGTCAACTTTTGATCTGATCTGGACTTCATCAAAAGGATCTCTAGTTGTGTCTAGAGGAACCTTTTTTATCACCTCTGTGATGATGATGGGTCCTTTGGTGATGAGTTCCCACATTCGGCAATGTTGGGCGGTAAGGAAGCTTTCAAGTCGAAACTTTCGTATGCCGTATTTTTCAATAATAAACATAGGTAGTGAGGATACTCTGCTGTGGTTAGTCTCCATAGAAAGGGAAAATAGAATACAACAGATAAGAAAAGCAGTAAGCACTTTTTGAAAAAGAAAGGTTTTCGAGACCTTTAAGGAAGAGGATCTAGTTCTTTAGAACCTAATCAAAGTAAAATTGTTCTTGCGAACAACCTGCTCTGATACCAATTGTTAGGTCCGGACGGTCTCGAATAGGTGTATGGGGGGGGGAATACACCTATGGGCTATTTTTTTCTTTTCTTAGTGAAAACGAAACTTCAAATACAAACTGACTCAACCTGTTTACTGAAAAGAATTTTGTCAAAACATGGTTGACGACTGATACTGAATACTCTTCAGTAAGGAGTTATCAGTTAAGTCAAAGACTTTAATTGATACAAGTAAGGCTTCAGTCGAGTTTGATAAACAGAGATATGTTATGAATCTTACTGACTATCAGAAGATAGATCAGTTAGACTGATAACACACGCAGCGGAAAACTTTTATTTCGTAATAGCCTGTGAAATTAATCACGTTGTCAATCAGGTAAGTTTCTCTTTGCAATTAATCAGTTTTCAGTTTATGAAGGTAAAATCACAAGTAAATATGTAAGTACTGAAAGCTGTAAATAACACAGAGATTTTTACGTGGTTCGGAAAACACTTCATACATCCATGGTCAGTTGATCAGACCAACAACTTCATTGGGCAAGTGCTTACGGGTGCACTGCAAACCGATGCGTGTGTTTACGGGTGTACAGCAAACCTGAACGTGTGCTTGCGGCTGCACACAAACTGAGACAACTAAAGATCTTATCTTCAGTACCAACCTTACGAGTTGGATTTCTCACTCCTAGCACACACTGGGCACTAGGACCTCACGGAGACAGAACATTGGTCTGAACTCTTTTTTGACACAAACACTCAATTCGGTTGATTGAAGAGAGGTTTGAAAACTTGCCAACTAGACCACAAAGAACAAGTTCTTTGCAGTTAGTTTTACCTAGGCTTTGGATATACAGAGTTTGCCTAAGGTGTAAGAGAATGTATGTAATCAGCAGTGACTGATTTTTGGCTTTGTGATTCTCTTCTTCAATTCAAACTTTGGGGAGGCTTGGTTTTGCTGAGTAACGAATTCGGCAGCGTTTCAGCTTATGTTGTTGAATCGGTGAAGATTGAAGTGATCCTCGAGCGCTATTTATTGGAAACATCTTGAATAGATCCGTTGGCGGAGATGGTCTTCAAGATTTCTTCCATTAGAGAGTAATTTGAACTTGGGCTAAGACTTTAATCTTCGAGGTTCCTTGTTTGGTGAGAACGACTACTTTGAAGAGCAGGAGATGCGACATCTCTGAAAATGTAATGACCGAAAAGGAATGGCCTCTGCAGAGAAATGACGATTTTGAAATCTCTGCATTTAATGCGGCTGTACTTCTGGAGTGCGTGGCTTCCTTTGAACGTTGGAGGTTCAGTCCGAGGAAGAATGTTTAACTGATACTTGACTTTAGTATCAGTCCGCTGAATTCACGTGGCGCGTATTAAATAATCAGTCGAAACTGATCCTTCGACTGATAAGTCAAATATCAGTATTTGACTTTGCCTTAATCGTTATGTCAGTTGGCATCTTCAGTCTTCAATCTTCAGTCCTTCGTTCTTCAGTCTTCAGTCTTAAGAACAACAACTAAACTAGAGAAAGAACTCTAACACTTGAGTTTGAGCAGTTCTAGTCTATTACAATTGAAACCTATTAATTTTGGTATCATCAAAACTAGGATTATGATATTTCATTAAGTTCCCAACAATTTAAAAATCACTTTTTAATTGAATTTGAGATGAATATGAGTATATAAATTATATATGGATATAAATATATAAATTTGTAATAATTTATATTTATAAAATTAAACAGGTTGGGGTCATTAATCAAATTTAAGACAAGTACGGGTATATACATTTTAGACGGATACGGACATTTATCGACATACCTTCGTGGATTATTTAAATTATTTGGGTATGATTAATATACATTCTTGACGGATACAAACATTTAGCAAAATATGCCTAGATGATTTTTTTTTTCTAATTTTTTAATTTCTTATTTTAGTATTATTAATGTTTATTCTATAATATTCGAGTCTCTATTGAGACGGATAACCAATTATTGTGACAAATTATAGTATTTATATATTTAAAATATATGTGGATAGTTAACATGTATTACTATACATTTTTGTTATTAGAACGAGTAGTAAAATAGTTATTTATATATTAAATTTAAATGTATCGTTCTGATAAAAAAATTGTCTCGTTTATTATAACTATAAATCCAACTAAAGTAATTATCAGTCGAATTTCAACGAATTACATACTGATAATATGTATATACATAATGCCTTTTAATTTTAAATCGCCTAATTGATTTTTAAAAATTAATTTTTTTATTAATTCTATAATTTATTGACTATTTGCCTCTATTACATATTTTTTGAAGTGCCAAGATTTATTAAATTTATTTCATTTATACACTATAAATTTGGCAAACAAATTATCCTTTTTAAATCTTTAAAACATCAACAAAGAGCGTCACTTTCAGTTTTCGTTATATGTTATAGGACTAAATAGTTTTAGAGTGGATTTTTAAAATGGCCACTTTCATATTGTAAAGATAAAAAAATGTCCACTAAAATAAAAAACTTAAAAAATGTCCACTGTTACCAAAATACCCTTCACATTAAAAATTAAAAAAATGTCCACTTTACATCAACCCTTTAAAAAATCCCGCAATTCACAATCAGTGTGAATTCACAACCAAAATTTGGTTGTGAATTCACACTGATTGTGAATTGAGAATTCATAACCAGTCGAATTCACAACCAGAATTTTTTGTTTGTGAATTCACAACTAGTCGAATTCACAGCCAAAATTTAATTCACAACCAGTCGAATTCACAACCAAAATTTAATTCACAACTAGAATTTTTTGGTTGTGAATTCACAACAAATGAATTCACAACCAAAATTTAATTCACAACCAGATTTATGTTGGTTGTGAATTCACAATCAGTCGAATTCACAACCTGAATTTAATTCACAACTAGAATTTATTTTGGTTGTGAATTCAAGTAGTTGTGAATTTGAGTTTTTAAAGTTTGAATTCACAATTAAAACTGTAATTTATTTTGATTGTGAATTTATAAATTTGGTTGTGAATTCATAAATGTGATCGTGAATTCAAGAACATTAAATTGTGAATTCATAAATTTGGTTGTGAATTATAGTTTTAGTTATAAAAATATATGACACATGGATTGGCATCCCATAAAAATATACATTTTCAATACATCTCAATCCCCATTACACATACAAATAAAAAATAATTAAAAAAATTACAAATCAATCCACAATCTGATTAAATAAAAAACTGTACAAGTACTTAACCAATTAAAACGTAGTAATTTCATCCAATTTTCCCCCAAGTTTGCAACAAGAACAAAATTATTGATATATTCATGGAGAATGGAACAAATACGTGAAAACATGTATAGATATATTCAATTATTGAACAAAGCAATATCTGATTTATTTGAAGAAATCATTTGCTTGCATTAATTTGAATCGCACAATGCTTCAATTTGAATCACACAAAATCGAACAAGGAAAAACACAATCAGCCAACCACCCTCGTCAACAGTTAGCGTGCTTTCACTATTCCTCTCCTCATATTGAAGATTGAAGAGTACTAATATACACCAAAATTAACCTGCAAATCTCCTTCGCCAATGACCTCCAAATCTCATCAATCGACGAGCTTTATGCCAACGGAAAAAATCCTCCCCATTCAGAAAAATTCCCAGCGGTGGTTGTGTATCACCGCGAATTCCTGCTCTTCCTTATATCTAATAAATCCGATCGGGAAATTGGATTTGAAGTAGAGCAATTGACGGAGGCAGCGCGAGGCAGAGATGACAGCACGGAACCGCTCTAGATTAGGCGGAGGAGAGGTTGGCGCGGATGAAGATCTCGTAGGCGGAGATCGACCATGAGAAAGAGATAGAGCCAGATCTGCGGCGTCTTCTCCTCAGAAATTAGGGTTTCAGGCGGTCGATCGACGGCGCGGCAGTTACTGATTCGGAATTAATTTAGCAGTCTGGCAATCGATGTGGAAGATGTGACTGCAATTCGGAATCGTGCGCAGCTTCCCTCCTCGCTGGAATTCGTTCAAGCAAACCGCGCAATCGCGAGATTGAGATTGAGATTTCGCGGCGTCGGAGAAGGCTTCGCTCCCAAACTTGAAGATCGGGATGGATCTGATGGCGGCCTCGTTGAGGTCGCAGTTCTCGAGCGGCGGGAAATAGGCAGCAGCAGGAGAAGCGGGTGTTCCTCCGCCGCGCGCCGCCGCGAGAAGGAGAAGCGGCGCAGCAGGTCGATGCGGTGCCAGTTGAGGCAGCATTTGATGTCCACCTCCCCCGGCTCTGCTGACGGTGGCTTCCTCCGCCGCATCTGCCCGCGCCTCGCCGCCTTGTTTGACCTGGTCCGCCGCAGCGTCGCTCGAGTGGAGAGAGAGAAGAGAATGGGGGAGAGAATGCGTTGAGAGAGAAAGAGGAGAGAGAGAATGAGAGAAAAATGGTTAATTTTTATGTTTTTAATGTTAAGGGCATTTCTGTCTTTTCAATCAAAAAGTGGACAGTTTTTATTATTTTTATCTTAGTGGACAATTTTTATCTTTACAATATGAAAGTGGATAGTTTTATATATTTACTCTTAGTTTTATTTGGTATGTTATTTTGATTTTAATTGAATTATCTTTAATTTGGTTAATGTATCTTTTTTGCCTATATTATATCATTATCTCTTTTGTTAAAAATTACACTAATTCAAAAAAAAAACATATATATTTATGTAAAAATAATTTAAATAGCTAAATGGAATTAACAAATGAAATTGGATTAAAAAAAAGTGAAGAAAACCGAAAAAAAAATAAGACGCAAAAATATTGAGAGAGGGACAGAATAATTTGGAAACAATTTGCAATCTCTTCCTTAATTATCATTAAAGTTAATTAAGTAAAATGCTAATTACGTTATATTAATAATTATAAGTTTTTTAGCTGCATTGCCCCAATTATATATATTGGAGGAACAAATAATGTTTTTTCATTTTTTTTAAACTTCTATTACTTTATGTCACTATTATATAGGCAAATTTGTCTTTTCATTATAAAATGGCTACTTTTCATATGTTTTTATACTTGTAGTTTTAAAGGAATGTGTATTTATATATTTGGCTAGTCATATGTATTAGCACAAAAAAAAACATATGAAGTTTTTTCTCAATCTTGCCATTTTTGCTATCTTCGCAACCAACATCATTTTAGTAACGGGGAATTTGGTCACGTAGGATTTTGATTACCACTCATAACTAGCAAATGGGCCGAGTTGGGCCAGCTCGACCCAGCCCATCGAGCTTTGGAATACTACCAGGGTGGGCGGAAATTTGATTGGGCCGCAAATTAATTAGCAAGGCCAGCCTTGCCCCTCTTCTCCGAAAAAAATTCCATAAATTAATTGGACAATCTATAATGTATGAGTTTGTTTTCTAGGGTTGACAAATTAAAGTTGCCATTTATTATTATTTTATTTTATTTTTTTACTTGCTTTCTTGAATTGTTTCCCTCAATTTTTTTGAGTTAGGAGATAGGAGGCTTGAGATTCGCAGGCAGTACAATATATTCTTATTCTTACAAAGTTTGAATACTTTAAGAATGCGTTCTCTTTGGTTGTAAATTTATCATGAGAAAAATAAGGATAAAAAAAATTTCATTCTTTAAATCCTTCATCTCTTTTCCCTCATATTCTACAAAATAGAATATTCATCCCTCATTTTCACTACAAAAGAAGCATAATATTATCCATCCATTTTTGGTGTGATAATATTATCTCTCCTTTGTAGTGAAAATGAAGAATGAGTAAGGGTCAAATTCTATTTTGTATGAAATGAGGGGGAAAAAAAAAGGAAAGATTTAAAGATTTAAAGTTTGTTTATCCCTTATTTTCCCATGATAAATTTATAACCAAAGAGAAAGCGAAAATGTTTGGTTATAAAATTGTATTACAAAATCCGCAAAATATTTACTTGGTCAAATACATTGAACTCAGAGCAGCGCAAAATCATAAAGGATTAAATTTGTGGAATTATCTAATGCAAATTTTGATTTTTAAATTTCATTTCACTAAAATAGACTATTGAATGGAATAGATTTAACATAAAAAAATTATAATATTTATTTTAGATCGGCCTAAATTAGATGTCTTATGAAATACTTATTTTGTCCCTTAAAATTGTGGTGCAATAGAGATGACACGCGTTTTTAGAAAAAAAGTGTGGTAATTGTGTTTTGAGTAGAAATTGACTTCCACACATTTTGTAAATAGTGAGTGAGGATAAGGTTTTTCATTAGATATAAGTTTGTGAGACTATTTCCGAATAAGAAAAGACCATAATTTTCAAAGATGTAATAATATGGTAATAAGACCACAAATTTTCTGTGATGTATGGATTATTTATCTAAGCAAAGTACTACCCACAAAATTTTAAAAGAGAAACTATAATATTTATTTGAAATTAATATAAATTAGATGTTTGTAGTTGCAACTAGTCACTGCAAAAACAAACAAAATATATAATGAATTAAAGAATACTCCCCCCGTCCATAAAAAATATTCCTAGTAAGGGACGACAGGGATTTTAATAAGAATGATTATTGTATTGTGAGTGGAGAAAGAGCTCCACTTAAAAAGTAATGTTTATAATGATAATTAATTGTATTGTAACTGGAATATGACCCACCGTAAAAGACTAATTTTTGTGGACATCCCAAAATGGCAAAAAGAGACTATTTTTTGTGGACGAGGGGGGAGTATCAATATTCAATAATGACTTCAACTTGCAAAGTTTGAATAAATAATTAAATTTGTAATTATCTCATAATCACTCGAAAATTCCATCATACACCGCGTTAGTTGTTGTGTCATGCATATGGCCACTCTCATCACATAATACAATCTTTAGACCTCATTTTCTAGTCTCTTGAAATTGCCACATATAGTTGTCTATGACTAAACACAAATTTCTACCAAAGATTGTTAGAAACAATTGATAGAGTTGAGGTACATGCAAGGGAGGACTATTGAGCCAAATATGCTCAAAATTCTGACGGAGCTTCGATGTGAGTACGAGAAGCTACTTGATGCCTCACCGTTGCCCTCGTGATAAGTAGGAAGTGATGAGAGAAATGGAAGAAATGCAATAATATTTATATACTAATGTAATCAATATTGAGCTTTAACCTTTTGTAGGGAATTATGGTAAAAAGACGTGAAACTTCATCGACTTGCCGCTTTTGCAATACTCGCGCATCAAGTTAGTGTAGCTTATGATATCGGGCTTAATTCGAGAGTTCACTGTAAATTGGAAAATGTGTCCGACATTGTCAATGCTTACGATGTAGTCATTGATTGTCTATGCAATTGTGTGAGCACGATGAACATACGTATAGTACTATGATTAATGGGTTATGCAAAGCTGGAGGTAATCTCGAGGCAATTGATTTGCTCTGCTTATTGAAAAAGAAAGGGGAATCTGCAAACCCAATGTCTATGCTTAGCAGTCATTGATGGTCTATGCAATGATAGAAAGATGGACGGTGCTCTCCAACTCTTCTCCTCTTTGGGTGATAAGGAGATTTCACCTGATGTTGTGACATATAATTCAATAATTGATGGGTTGTGCAATATGAGAAGAATGGATGAGGCTAAAGACATTTTGAAGAAGATGATTGCTAATGATGTCTGCCCAAATGTGTGGACGTGTAGTATCTTGTGGATGCTTGGTGCAGAGATGGAAATGTGGAAGAGGCTGAGCATATTGATGCTTGGTATGCAAGGAAAAATGGATGAAGCCGAACGCATTTTCTGATTGGCAGTGAATTTTGGAATCAAGTCTAATATCATAAGCTACAAATTTCTTGATGAGTGGGTATTGCAAAAGGGGGCAAGTCGATGAAGTTTCATGTCTTTTTACCATAATTTCCCACAGAAGATTGGAGTGCAAGGTGGTTTCTTATAGCATAATGCTACATGCCTTATTTCTTGAAGGAATGTGAAGATGACTTGAAGTTGTGTAAAGAGATGGAAGCTCTACAAGTCTCTGCTCATATAATGACTTCTAGTATCTTGTTGGATGGTTTGTACAGAGCTCATTGCATTGCTGAAGCATTTTTTATGTTGCATACCATGGAAGATAAAGACATCATTCCCAACATAGTAACATACAATATTCTCATTGAGGGATTGTGCAATGATAATAAAGTCAAAGAAGCAAAAGATTTGTTCAATGAGCTTCTATCTAAAGGTACGTAGCACGACTCTGTAACATATAAATCCTTGTCAGTGCACTTTGTGAATAAGGGCAGATAGAGGAGGCTAACGTTCTGTTCCGTGAGTCCCCCATCCAAAAGTATGCAGCCCTGCGTCATAACATATACAATTCTTATCAGTGCACTTTACGAGGAACGATAGGTAGAGGATGCTAAGAATTTGGCGCAAATGGTAAACAACGGTTGCTTGCCTAATAGTGTGACATACAATTAATGTTTTTGTTTGAGGTCTTCTCAAAAGGAACAAGATGCATGATGCATTACCAATGTTGGAAGAGATGGATTCCAGGGGATTCACACTTGACAAAATTGCATATTCGATGTTGATTGAACATGTACAAAGAGAAGGTAGAGATATTGTTTTATTTGATAAGGTTAAGAAACTCGTACCAAAGGACTTCAATTCTAGTTAGGTGTTAAGTTGTGTTTGAAGGTCAAGAATTATTTTAATAGAAATTAAGGGGAAAGTACAATTGCTTGTTTGTTTATTTAATCTCTATTTTATGATTATTTAAAATGCTTCAATTGTGTAGTTGTGATGTTTCTTCAATAAATCTGCAAATTGAAGGTCTAGATTGTCTCATGTTTTACTACATTAATGTAGAAAAATAATCGCCACTAGATGCATATAATAAAGTGTCTCTGTCTCTTTCACTCTCTCTCTCTATCTCACCTATGACACACACATTTGCCATTTTGGAACTAAAATTTTCGAGAATTCAAGAGATTTTTAATGGACGAGAGAGAGAGAGAGATAGATGTTATTGCTGAGCTCTATCTGTGTGTTGTGTTGATGATAAAATCTCTATTTTTTTTTTATGATTTTTCCAAAAATTAAGGGAAATGTACACGTGCTTAAATTATTTGTTTAATCTCTATGTTTTGATGATTTTAAATGCTTCAATTGTGTGGTTATGATGTTTCTTCAAAGTCTGCAAACGGAAGGTAAAGTCACATGTTTTAATAAAACATATCATTACATAATACGATTTGAGATTGATGCAGTTGATACAATCCCAGCATAAGCATGGACGAGATCAACAATGCTGCAGTCATTCACTTCAATGGAAACAATGTTGCCAATATAAGAAACAAATGATGGTAATCAAAGTTTTGTTTTCAAATTGAAGTTTTTATAGCTCGTCTTTGTTTCAATGAGGTCCAACCACACTGCCATGATAGTGATTGAAACACGAGACACCATCGTTAATGAAAACCACTTAAAAAGCCTTAAAAGATAAAATACAATTCTCTTTATCCATATCATGTTCCACCATTATCAAATGAAATCACCTCAAAAAACAAAAACGAGAAACCATCATCAACGAAAACCACTTAAAAAGCTTAGAAAAAAGTGAAATACAAAGCATAACACCAATCCCCTTCATCCATCTCAAGTTCCACCATTATCACGAAAATCACATCAAGAAACAAAACACGAGACATCATCATCGACGAAAACCACTTAGGGTGCGTTCTCTTTGATTGTAAATTTATCCTTCCTTTTCCCACGATAAATTTACAGACAAATAAAACGCACCTTAAATGCTTAAATAAAAGTGAAATACGAAACATAACATCAACCCCCTTCATCCATCTCATGTTCCACCATCATTGATAAAAAAAAAACCCATCATCACTCAAAATCACTTAAAGCTTTAAATAAAAGTGAAATTCGAGATGTAATTCATCTCATATTCCACCATTATCAACAAATAAAACATGAGACGCCATTATCAACGAAAATCACGTCAAAAAACAAAACACGAAACACCATCATCATCAACGAAAATCAATTAAAGGCTAAAAAAAAAGCCCCCTTTCATCCATCTCATGTTCCACCATGATCAACAAAAACGCATGAATTAAAAACACGAGATGTAACAGTGACACCAGCGCCGCCGTCCAGCTCAGTGCAGGAAAGCATAGACGGCGGTGGAGATGTAAACAAGCAGAGCGGAAGTGACCAAAACAATCAACGCCGTGACGGCGTGGACGGCCGATCTGCTCCCACACGACAGCATCCCGAGCCTAATCTGGATCACGTTCACCATCGACAGCATCAGGAACAAGCACCCCATCACCGATCCGATCGCCGACGCCATCATCCCGAATCTGAGCACCTTGAGATTGATGTGAGCCCTAAAAATCTCGTCCACGTCCTTGCTATTGAGCAAATTGATGGCCAATTTCAAGCCCTGCGCCACCAGCGACGAGAAGAGGAAGAAGCTGAACGACACCACCTCGAAGACCAGCAGCTTCTTCGCCACGTCGACGCCGGCGTCGCAGGCGGAGGGGTTCTCGAGGCTGTGCTGCCCCGGCGTCGCCAGGGAGAGGCCGACGAAGACGGCGATGGTGAAGAGGGAGTTCACGTTCACCAGGCCGTCCAGGGCGGTCACGTGGACGCTCGTGGTGGCGGCCGCCGCCCCGCCGCCGGAGCGCGGCGGGGAGTAGGGTTTCGGGTAGTCGTCATCTGCAGAGCTGCGAAGAAATTCGAATTGAGCGAGGAAAGTCAGGAATAATGATGGGGAGATTCAAGAGAGAGAGAGAGAGAGTTCTTACGCCGACATTATTGAGGGTTGCGGAGGCGGCCGGAAAATTTGGGGGTTGGATTTTTTTCAGGTGGAATTTGTCGGTGAAGCTGCGGAGGAGTGTTGCTTGGAGAGGTTGTACATTACGGCGAAGGTACAACTTATATTTTCCTGGAGTAAAGCTTTTGCTTTTTTAGACTTCGAATTCTTGACTTGTCGGAATGTGATTTATTTCAACTAGATTCCTTTCTCTTTCTTCCCCCCTTTAATTTTGTAACGTGTTCTTTTCTATCTTCTTTATATAATACTCCCTCCGTCCACGAAAAACATGCCACTTTGCTTTCGGCACGGGTTTTAAGAAAATGTGAGTAAAGTTGGTAGTGGAGTAAGGGTCCCACTTTAAATGTGAGTGGAGTTGTGTGGACCCTACTACTAAAAATGGAAGTGGCATATTTTTTGTGGACGGACGAAAAAGGAAATTGTGGCATATTTTTGGTGGACGGAGGGAGTACAAAAACTAAATTTGACTAATGGCATTCTAGAGTTTTAAGTATTTTGAAATCTATTTATATTTCTTTACTTTTATTTTTTCACCGATCACATTTATTATCTCATATTGATTTTTAATCAAACTTCATCTTGATTAAAGCATGTATAAATACTTATGTGTAATATTTCATCTTACATATATATATATATATATATATATATATATATATATATTTATAGCACCAATTTAATTTGGACACTTAATTTTAGTTAGCCAAATAAATAATTATATTTTTATTAAAAATTAATTTAATTTATCTAATATTACTTTGGTCAATAATTACATTCATTGAATAATGTGAGTCTATATACTAAAATAATGAATTAATAAATTATATTTTTCTTATGTTATTTATATTTATTAATTCTATAATTCAACCGAACTACAATAGTTTAGCAAATGTAAAATCATTAGACTTCACAAATTGAAAATCTAAATAAAATGATACAATTTGAATGTCACGTCAATTTTTGTCATTCTATTAAAATATAACAGTATATATTAATTTACGTGAAGCAAATCATTTTTTGTAAGCATATTAAAATTTAAAAATACATAGTAAATCAATTAAAATTAAGATGATGATTATTCTATAAAATTAAACTATGAAGATGTGCGTAGGTTTTGAATTTATAATTTGTGTGTATAGTTTAAATCCGAATAGTGAAAACTGTTGCTATTTTGATGTCAAGGGTTCGATTAATACATTTTTTTATATAAAATAGTGACAACGACAACTTAAACGAATTTGGATCATTATCAAGACCGATTACTAATTATTATAGTAATTTATATTAATAAATTTGAACGAGTTTGAACAATTTATGATATTAGTTATATAAATTTAGGATGGCCACAAGTAGTAAAATCATCTTTAAACTGAATTTTGGATAGATGCGACTAGATATAAGTTCTAAATGGGTGCAACAATTAATCAATAAGCCTATATGGAATTTTTACCATTTTTTAATGTTCTTATTTATAAGTTTATTAGTATAAACTAGCATTTGCACCCCGTGTAATGCACACAAAACGTTTTTATATTTATATTATTTATATAAAACTGATACCATATTTGTGCTTTAGTTTTATTTTATGAATATTAACTAGGGTTTATTCCATCTAATTAGAGTATATAATTATTTTTTATCATTTAATTTCACTTTTATTAGCTAATAATAGGTTGATAAATTAAAAGTTGTGGTATACTCCCACCATCCCATAAGAAAGTATTACAATTTTCATTTCCGTTTATCTCATAACAAAGTATATCAAACTTCTATTTCGAGACATGACCTTACTTTCTATTTTTAACCATGACCACTCATTTCTACTCAAACATTATCTACCAATTTTTTTCTTAAAACCCGTATCATCCTCAAGTGATACTCTCTTAGAGAATCCACAAAGTTGGGGGCCGTGCCGCCTCGACGCGGCACGCCACGAACGCCCGCGCGCTGGCGTGCCCCCGGCTTGTGTTGGGTAGAATGTGTGTGTGTCGTGCCGGCTCGGTAGGAGTAAAAAGGTGATCGCATGTATTCAATGCGTGAAAAAAAAAAAAAAAAAAAAGAAGATAGAAATTGGCCTTTGTCGCTGCAGGAGAAAGAGAGAGGAGAGAGGGAGCAATTGCAGGAGAAAAATGGAGGAAAAAGAAGAAGTAAAAGAAAAGGAGGAAACCATGTGGGGCGGCGGGGGGTTTTGGTAGGTTTAACTTTTTATTTTTGTTTTTGATTTTGATTTTTTTTTTGAAAACCTAATTTTTTAATTATTATGTTTTTTACTTAATTTTTAATTATTAAGATGTGTTTAATTTTAAAAATCTAAATTTATTTTAATTAATGTAATATTGGAATTTTATTTTAATGAAATATTGGATTTTAATTTTGAAGAATAAAAATTAAATAAAATGAAAATGGAAATTATAGTGCCTCTTTATAGAGTCAATGCACTTAAGATGAGAGGTGCTGTGGTGAGGAACATCTTATAGCACTTCTTTATAGCGTCTCTCTATTGTGAATGCTCTTATAGAATGAAATGAGTATAATTTTTAAAAATTTTAAATTTTTGAAATAAAAGTGAATTATAATTCATAATATCATAATAAATTTTATTCTTATTAATATTAATATTAAAATAATAATTATAAGAATGGGACAATAGATATAAAATTGTGGTACAAGAATCTTATTCCCATGACTTTAACTTGCAACAAGCCGACCGGGGGCAATTTTGGGCCCTGTGAATTTGCCCCCAAAACACAAAAGACTAAGGAGCATCGAATGTATACGTAATACTATGTTGAATGAGAGGTTTATAACTCATTCAATAAGGTTTGTACCTTTGATTTGGGCCTATATTTTCTTAACATTGTGTTGGGTTTCTTTTTATGTAACATTCATCAATTTTTGTTCAAAATTGGTCCTTTTCACTTAGGCCTCTTTATATGTTTTCATTTTATAGCTAATTGTCCACCTTTTTCATTCATCTCTTCGAGACCTTCTGAAAAAATAGAGTGAGAATGAGTAGAGATGGCAATGAATATTGGATTCAGCCCAACGTCCGTGAATTCAAATCCATTTTTCACCGTCGGGATCTCAATTTTTTAGACCCGATGAATCTGGATCTGGATTTCAATTTTAAAAGCGGATCTGAATCTGGATCTGGATCTTAAAATTTTAGATCCGGATCCGACCTGTGGATCCGTTTTATTTAATATATATTTTTATATTTTATATTTATTTTAATAATAATATTAAATATATTAAAAATTAAAAACAATAAACAAATTATATTCAAAACTCAAAATCATATGGTAATTAATATTATTGATATGGTAATTAATTCACATATGTTTTAAACTTCTATTATTGAAATGAGTTTGTTTTGCTCTAAATATTTCTTTCTTGGTTTTTTTAGGATGTCGATGATGTTGAAAGTACCATGGATAATGGAGATATTTTTTCTTAGGAAATGTAATGTAATTTGATTTTGGAAGACTTGTTCTCATAGACTTTAGCATTAAGATTTGTTTATTTTGAATTTTTGATGACTTATTTTTCTATGTTGAGACTTTGTAGTGCATGAATGTGTTTTGTGCAATATTTTTTATGATGGAAACTAGATGTTGTTGATTGTGTGACTTTTTTTTAATTTAATTTAAAAACAGTAGATCCATGGATCTAGACCCGTGGATCTGACGGATCTGGATCTGAGTCCCAAGTTTTCAGATCTGTTGGATCCGGGGCAGATCTGGATCTGATAAATTCAAATGGATCTGGATCCGGTATTGATGAGATCCGATTCAAATTCGGTCCATTGCCATCCCTAAGAATGAGGTGAAAAATTAGAGTGAGAATGAGGCAGAATCACGCTACCATAATTTTGGGAAGAATTATCTCTGGTTCTTCATTCAATTAATCCACTTTCCCCATTGCTTCGTTTCTTGTCAAACCCAGATTCAATTTTGATAATCTCAGCCACCAAATTAGATGTTTTTGCATCTATCCCAGATTTGATTTGCCATCTATACGTGAGCCCAATGATGTCGTTGCTCTATTTCGAGATATGATGACTTGAGGAGAACGGAGCCGCTTCATTCTGTAAAGCTTTTCGCGAACTGTTGAGTACTGTGGTGAAGGTGAAACAATACTCTCTTGCCATTCGTCTGTTTGATGAAATGCTTCATAGAGATGCTCCTGTAAATTAGTTAGGACTGCAAACGAGCAGAGCTGAGCCAAATACTAGCAGGCTCAAGCTCGGCTCGTTAGATGTTCGTATATATGTATGATGTTCAAGCTTGAATTTGTTATAAATTTTAAAAAAAATCTTCTTAATTAATATGTTACTCGAGCTCGAGTTTGATTCGTGTACTAACTCGATTGAAGGCTCGACTGAAGGTTCGTGAACAGGCTTGCGAACATATTCACAAACAATCAAATTCGAACATGTTCGCGAGCTCGACGAGCCGAGCACTGTCAGGCTCGAGCTAGTCTCGATAAAAAATTTGAACTCGAAATTAGACTCGAGCTCGGCTCGTTTATTATCGAATCGAGCTCCGAACAAGCTTTTTTCGAATTGAATCTCGAATAGCTTGTGAGTAGCACTATTCATTTATAGCCCTAAAATTAGTACATGTTGAGTATTGTGATTGATTGCCACTGCCGACTGAAAAGGCCTAATTTTGGGTTTGCGATTTTAGGCATTTTTTTGAAGAGTGGGTACGAGCCTACTATTGTAACCTTTGACACTCTTATTAAAGGGTTATTGTTGGTTGGAAGGATCCCAGAGGCAGCTAAAGTGTTTTGGAAGTTGTTGGCCTACCAACTGTGCGAGCCCGATGAACATACATATAGTACTATGATTAATAGGTTCTGCAAAGCTAGAGATACTCTCGAGGCAATTGATTTGCTCTGCTTATTGGAAAAAGAAAAGGTAAACTGCAAACCCAATGTCTATGCTTACAGTGCAGTCATTGATGGTTTGTGCAAGGAAGGCAAGGTGGACGATGGTCTCCAACTCTTCTCCTCTTTGGGTGATAAGGGGATTTCAGCCAATGTTGTGACATATAATCCAATAATTGAGGGGTTGTGTAATATGAGAATAATGGATGAGGCTGAAGACATTTTGAAGAAGATGATTGCTAATGAGGTATGCCCAGATGTGTGGACGTGTAATATCTTTGTGAATTTATAGCTTTATCTTAAATGACTAGGATTTGAAATGGGAGACACTTCGATATCACTCACTCTTTGAAATGGGACTCTTCTGTTTACTGTTGCTTACATTTTTCTATTTGGTATGTTGATTATCATCTAATTTAACTGTATTTTGGCTTGGCTTTTGTTCTCCAAGTAGAATTCATTCGAGACTTAGGGCTTATATTATAAAATGTATAGTTCCATAATTCATTAATTTGACATGTTGAATTTAACAAGATTTAAAATACTGCAGAATGTGACTTTGAACTCTTTAGAAAACATAGGCTTTAAGCTTTTATGCTTTTATCATTTTGGATGCATTGTTTTTTGTTGCAAATTTCTCAGGAGAGAAGAAACGGTAAGAAAAGATGATCAAAGTTTATAACACAATTTTTCTAACTCATCTTCTCTAGATGGGGTAATCATGAGAAAAGAGTGGGAAAAATGGTGAAACTTATATATATTTTCCACCGTTTTCCTCCAAAGAGGCCAATGATGATAAAACAAAAAATAAAACGCGAGACACCATCATCAACGAAAACCACTTAAAGGCTAAAAAAAGTGTAATACAAAACTTCATACCAATCCCTTTCTTCCATCTTATGTTCCACTATTATCAACGAAAAATACCACTTAAATCATTTTAAAAAGTTAAATACGAAATGTAACATCAATCCCCTTCATCCATCTCATGTTCCACCATCATCGACGAAAATCACAACAAAAAATAAAACACGAGACACCATCATCAACGAAAACCACTTAATCTGAGCCTAATCTCAATCAAATTGATCATCGACAGCATCAGGAACAAGCACCCCATGACCGATCAGATCGCCGACGCCATCATCCCGAATCTGAGCACCTTGAGATTGATGTGAGCCCCCAATTTCAAACCCTGCACCACCAGCGAGGGGAAGAGAAAGAAGCTGAATGACACCACCTCGAAGACCAGAGGGGTTCTCGAGGTTGTGCTGCCCCAGCGTCGTGAGGGAAAGGCCGACAAAGATGGCGAAGATGAAGAGCGAGTTCACGTTCACCGGGCCGTCCAGGGCGGTCACGTGGACGCTTGTGGTGGCGGCTGTCGGCCCTCCAACGAGCCACGCTGCAGCTACTCTAAAGCCATATTATTGGGTTTATAGGGTGAGCAAAATAACTGAAATTGAATATTCGAATCGATCCAAATCCAAAATATTAAAATATGGTTCGATTTTTCGAATTTTTGGATTAGTTCGGTTTTATTTTTCAAAAGAATTAGATTTTTCTGATTGGTTCGGCTTGGTTATGTAAAAATCGAACAAAACTAAAAAACGAATTGTATTTATTTAATACTAATATATAAATATATAATATATACATTTTGATATTAAAATATGTATTTATATATATATATATATATATATATATTGATATTAATTACTTCCTCCGTGACGATGAAGCGCAGTCTGTTGGTAAGACGCTTCCCCTCCAACCAATAGGTCGGGGGTTCGAGTCACCCTAGGAGCTAGAGCGTGAGTGGGTTTTTTCCTTTCTTTGATTGTAACAAATTTTAAAAAAAAAAATACTTCCTCCGTTCCACTCTAATAGGCTCATTTTTTTTGGCATGAAAATTAAGAAAACTTACTTTTTAATAGGAAAGTGTAAAAAAGTGGTGTGGTTCACACCAATTAAGTACACATTTTTTACTCAAAATGGAAAATAAGCCTATTAGAGCGGGACATCCCAAAAAGGAAAATGAGCCTATTAGACTGGGACGGAGGGGGTATAATTTAATTTTACTTTTTATTATTTTTCCTATTTTTTCTTTGGTTTTCAATTTTTTTTTCGGTTTTTCAATTTGGTTAATTCGGTTCGGTTTGATTATTTTTTAAAAATCAAATATAAATTTGATTTGATTTGGTTTTAATAAAAAATCGAACCGGAAATCATATGCTCGCTCCTAATTAAAAGGGCAAACAATAGACTATTTTATTCATTAACCTTTTAACTTTCATTGGAGAAAATTTAATCGAAATTTAATTGTTTAAAGAAATTGTAAATGAGACTAGTTATCTGAATTCTCATATCAGAAAATTTGATCGGAATTTCACATACCCCCTCCGTCCCATGAATTTTGACACGCTTAGCTTTAGCACGAGAATTAAGGAATTGTATATTAGTGTTTTAAGGGCCAGTTTAATAGCTAGTTGAGATAAAGATGGATAAATAAAACCTAGTTAAAATATTATAGATTGGATAATATTAGTAATGTATTTTAGTGTTTGATAGATCAAGATTAAAATCTTGATAACATGAATGAGTTGTTTGATAGTTTAAATTAAAATTTAGATTAAATAATAAAATTACTATTTTAACCTTATATTAAATTAATTGAAAATTTTAAATAAAAAAATGAAATACTATTTTGTTGGGTCTTCATCTTCAACCTCCCGATTCTGCTACAAAATTTTTTTTGGTCTTCATCTCCAACCACCCCTTCCACCTAATCGGCGCCGCCTCTCTCTCTCCAGCGCCGCCAGCCCCACCGCCAAAAGAATTGGCACAGCACCGCCTCCCTTCCTCCAGCGCATAGCGCCACCTCCCCCCAACCCCCTTCAAAAAATTCATGTTTCCTGTCTAACGCCTCCCATCCCCAACAACCCCGCCTAATCGGCGCTGCCTCTCTCTCTCTAGAACCAACCGCCCCACAGTCAAAAGAATCGGCACAGCGCCGCCTCCACCCAACCCCTTTGAAAAATTCATGTTTCCCGTCTAACGCCTCCCATCCCCAACAACCCAAACGGCTCAGCGCCACCTACCTCCTTCCCTCCAACGCCGCCTCGCCCCTCCCTACCCCCAAATTCATGTCTCCCGTCTTCACAAGAAAACCACCATCAGTATGACGAGAATCAATTCTATCAATCAACTCCCCACAAACCAAATTCACAAAACCAATTCACAAATTTTCACGATTTTTTTTAATCAATTCACAAATATTCACAAAACCAATTCTCGATTTCTTTGTGGGCATTTTTGCGGTGGGGGTGGAGGTTTGTGGCAGCGACGACGATTCTACTTCAATTTCCAGCTAAATCCATGGCGGGTACCACCGCCTTCTCGAATTCCAACGAAGGCAGTCGGGATTCCGATAAGCAAAGCCTCACTCCTGGTACCTTACCTTCAAGATTTCTGCCGGGTTACTGGTGTAGGAGGCCATGGTTATTTTTATCTTTCAAAATTTAATCTATAACACTATTGACGTATAGAAACGGTAACTAGGGGTGGGGGAGAGTTGTATTTTCTAAGGTGAATAGTGTGTTTGGAGCGGGTTTGGCCTTTAATGCGAGCCTGGAATATTATTTGTCAAGCCTAGCAAACATAGAGAAATGGTGAGAAATATAGTGTATTTCACTTAATAACCCCTATCAAACATTGCCTAAGTGTGTAAGTTAATAAAGTATAAAAGTGATAAAGTAGGAGAGAGAAAGTAATAAAAGTGATAAAATAGGAAAGTGAATGTAATAATTATTACCTTATTTGGAAATGTGTCAAGATTCGTGGGACGGCCCAAAAAGAAAAACGTGTCAAGATTCGTGGGATGGAGGAAGTATTTTTTAGCAAAGTTTAAGTTCAAGCACAAAAAAACTATATTTATATATAAATTCATGTTCTAATTCGAGCCAAACTCAAAAATTAATTATGAAAGTCATAATCATATTTTTAGAGGAGCTAAATCTGATTACTTAAAATAAAATTGAGAGATGCTTTTGGAAGATGATAACATAAATTACAAAATACTGGATGAATGCGTTTTCTTCAATACCTAAACGCGATTACTCTTTAAACGGCCGAGATTCGATCAACAACATCCAACGGCTCACCATTAATCGGAATAACCACTTCTACTTCGCCTCTCTTCCCCTAAAACTGCAAAACTCGTCTTTCACCTTTCTTCTCAGAAATCCCTATCTTTTACTTCTTCAACAGCGACCTTCCCCAATTCTTCAGATTCCAATTGAAATCCTACAAAACTATCCCAAGAATGAGGTCGAACCACGCAGCCATATTTTTCGGTAGATTTTTGTCAATTTTTTCGTCTAAATTCTCCACTTTTGCCATCGGTTCTCCACATTATCAATCATTTCTTGTACCCAGTCTTAATTTTGATAATGCCAGCTGCCAAATTAGACACTTCTTCGCCTATCCCAGATTTGATTTTGGATCTATACGTGAGCCCAATGATGCAGTCGCTCTATTTCGGGATATGATGAGAACGGAGCCGCTTCCTTCTGTTATAAATTTCAATAAACTGCTGACCAGTGTGGTCAAGCTGAAACAATACTCTGCTGCACTTCATCTGTTCGACAAAATGCTTCAAAGAGATGCTCCCGTAGATCACTACACGTTGAGTATTGCGATTGATTGCTACTGCCGACTGAAAAGACCTGATTTTGGGTTTGCGATCTTAGGCATTTTTTTCAAGCGTGGGTACGAGCCTGATGTTGTAACATTTAACACTCTCATCAAAGGCCTTCTGTTTGTTGGAAGGATCCCAGAGGCGGCTAAAGTGTTGTGGAAGCTGTCGGTCTACCAACTGTGTGAGCACAATGAACGTACGTATAGTACTATGATTAATGGGTTATGCAAAGCTGGATGTACTCTCATGGCAATTGATTTGCTCTGCTCACTGGAAAAAGAAAAGGGAATCTGCAAACCCGATGTCTATGCTTATAATGCAGTCATTGATGGTTTATGCAATGATGGAAAGGTGGACCATGCTCTGCAACTCTTCTCCACTTTGGGTGATAAGGGGATTTCACCCGATGTTGTGACATATAATTCAATAATTGGGGGGTTATGCAATAGGAGAAGAATGGGCGAGGGTGAAGACATGTTAAAGAAGATGATAGCTAATGAGGTCCGCCCAGATGTTTGGACGTGTAATATCTTTGTGGATGCTTGGTGCAGAGATGGAAAGGTGGAGGAGGCTGAGCATATGTTGGTATTGATGAAGGAGATTGATGCTCAACCCAACATTGTCACATACAATGCATTGATTAACGGATATTGTATGCAAGGAAAAATGGACAATGCAAAACACATTTTCCAATTGGCAGTGAACTATGGAATTAAGCCCAATATCATAAGCTACAATAGCTTGATGAATGGGTATTGCAAAAAGGGGCAAGTCAATGAAGTTTCACATCTTTTTACCATAATTCCCTACAAAAGGTTAAAGCACAATGTGGTTTCTTATACCATAATGCTAGAGGCCTTATTTCGTGAAGGCAAATCTGAAGACGGCTTGAAGCTGTTCAAAGAGATGGAAGCTCTACATATTTCTCCTAATATAAAGACTTATAGTGTTTTGTTGGATGGTTTGTGTGGAGCTCGTCGTATTTCTGAAGCATTTTCGGTGTTGCATACCATGAAAGATAAAGGCATCGTTCCCAACATAGTTACATACAATATTCTCATTGAGGGATTGTGCAACGATAATAAAGCCAAAGAAGCAAAAGATCTGTTCAATGAGCTTCCATCTAAAGGTATGCTGCCAAATGTAGTAACATATACAATCCTTATCGGTGCACTTTGCGTAGATGGGCAGATAGAGGAGGCTAAGGATTTGATGATGCAAATGGTAAACAACGGTTGTTTGCCAGATAGTGTGACGTACAATGTTTTAGTTCAAGGTCTTCTCAAAAGGAACAAGACGGGCGATGCAATTCCACTATTGGAAGAGATGGATGCAAGGGGTTTCACACTTTACGAAACTACTTTATCAATGTGGATTGAGCATGTGGTAAGAGAAGGTAGAGATAGTGTTCTATTTGACAAGGTTAAGAACCTCGTACGAAAGGACCTCTATTCTAAATAGGTGTCATATTGTATTAGAAGTTGAAGAATTATTTTACCAGAAACTGAGTGCTTATTTGTTTGTTTAATCACTATGTTATGATGATTTTGAATGCTTGAATTTATAGCTTTATCATAAATGACTAGGATTTGAAATGGGAGACACTTTGATATCATTCACTCTTTGAATGGGACTCTTCTGTTTACTGTTGCAAACATTTTTCTATTTGGTATGTGGATTATCATCTAATTTAACTGTATTTTGGCTTGGCTTTTGTTCTCCAGGTAGAATTCATTCGAGACTTAGGGCTTATATTATAAAATGTATAGTTCCATAATTCATTAATTTGACATGTTGAATTTAACAAGATTCAAACTACTGCAGAAGGTGACTTTGAACTCTTTAGAAAACATATGCTTTAAGCTTTTATGCATTTATCATTTTTCTATGCACGTCCCCGACAACGAGGAGCTGTCATGGGCCGAGGTGCTCACAGTGCTTGAGTGGGCATCAAAGCAGGCTGCACTGTGCCAGCTCGAGGAAGTCGAGAGGCTGCTGCTGGAGGCCAAGGGGAAGCTTGAGCTCTGTCAGTCCAAAGGCTCAAGGGGGTTTCCATTGATCATCAGGTTTGTTTCAAATTTTTGGTTATTCATCATTTCATCTTGCTTGTTTTGCCACTACTTGGATAATTCTGTTTTCATTCATATGGAGTATATATATCATTAGGTATAAAAAAAAAAGGAATGTCAAGAATTGGTTTTTTTATTGGACTTGTGATTCATCTGTTGTTAATTTATGGAAATTTTGATGAATGAGTCTTTCAAGTATAGTTTGGCTTCGTTGATTATCATTCAAATTATTGAGTCTCAACTTCTTCGAAGAAATTATATAGGGTGACAAATTTTTAGGCCTACCATAGATATCATTGTCTTGTCGCATATTTTGAACACTACAAATGATAAAATTATATTGTTGATAATCATGTGCGACAAGAGCATTGAGACTTTTGCTCCAAAAACGTCATTTTTGTTGGAGGAAATACCACTGGGTGCTGGAGACATAAATGACAACAAAAATATGTGGATTTTATGGAAGGTTATTTATTTAGATTCAGATGAGCTCAATAATTTGTTGATGGCGCTCTTTGCATTTCTATATATGGTAACTATGAGAATTCATTCTTGTGTATAACAAATCCCAAAATTCGCAAAGAATATGTTTCAACAGCCATGTGCAAATCAAGGATACAAATTTAGAGCTGGCAAATGGGCTAGATTGGGTCAGCTCGACCCAGTCCATCATATTATCATAGATCAAACACAACGATACATAAATGAAAACTCGATAAATAATTATTATCGAAATATTTAAACATGTTTAAAGTCTTAATAGTATCCGACTCTTTGGACCCGAGTATTTTTGGGTCTCTAATTATTGAGCCCAACCCAATCTTAAATCTAGGCAGGTCGATCTGGCCCATCGTGCTAGGCCATTTTCGTCAGCTCTACTAGGCACTAAGTTTAATTTGAAAATAGATGAAATAATAATAATAATAATAATAATAATAATAATAATAATAATAATAATAATAATAATAATAATAATAATTATAAGTTGAATCGATACAAATCCAAGAAGTAGATTTCCAAGTATGTAAAGAGCAATTTAATTAGAAGTGGATTTCCAAGTATGTGGAGCAATTTAATTGACAACGAAGCGCAATTTGTGAACACTATGCTTCTCCTCTAACTAGTAGGAGGTTCGAGCCATTGGGAATATTAGTGTTAATGTGTTTTAATTTATTTAGTAAGTACACTTTTTTTCTAAAGAGCAATTTAATTGATGTTGTAAATGAAATACTTGAAGAAAGCCAATGGAAATATCTGAGGTAGCTCAAGACTAATTTAATCATAGGAGATGTCAAGATTCATGGGACAAGACAAATCCTAGGTGACACTATTATAAATTCTGTTTAATCCACCAAACCAAACAGCCCACGCCTCACAAAAGTAAAACTACTCAAGAAACAAATCAGCCAGTAACCAAATAAGAGCCACCAAATCCACAAAAATCATCAAATATCATAACATAAAACATGTCAAAATTCACAAACACCTTACATTGTTACACTAAACTCAGCAGCATTCAGGTGAAAAAACCTAACTTAGTTCTTCCCATTCTCAGCTGCGTGATCCTCTTTCCCTATCGCGACCACCACCTTCTTCAGCACGAACTCCGTAGGCTGATGCGAGTTCTCCACAGCCTTCGATATCCCCTGCCACCTCTCCCCGTGCTTCGGGTCTGCCGCGACGCATCTGTTCAGCACATCCCTCTGCATATCCTCGCCACCGTGCTGGAGCTCGAATTTGTAGTACAGCGCCCAGAAATCCCCAATATCCGGAGCCAGCGTCACAGCCCGGTTGAACCACGACCTCGCCTTGTCAACCTTCCTATCGTGCCAGAATATCTTCCCCACAGCAGCGAGGACGTGAGGGTCGTCCCCGCACCTCTTGTACGCGTCCCTGCTCTTCGTCTTCTGCTGGGGCCGAGGCACCATCTCTATGGACGCAGCCCAGAGGATCCCACTGGTCGGGCACTCCTGCAACGCCTTTGCCATCAAGATATCGGCCTCCTTCTTGTGCCCGTGTCGGGACTCAGCTCGCACTGCAGCGAGCCAGAGCTCAGGGTTCTGAGGGTTCTTCTTCCTAGCCATGGTCAGAACCGCGCGAGCCTTACTCAAACCAATCACTTTCTCCTCCAAGTGAGCAAGTGAGAGCCATAAAGGGATACAGTTTGGACAGTGCTTCAGCCCCAACTCGTACGCCTCCTTCGCCTGCTCCAAGTTAGTAAGACGCTCCTCCAACTGCCCGAGCATCAACCAGAGCTTGAAAAATGAAGGGAAAAGCTTCAGCCCTTCATCCAACAACCTCCTCTCCTCTGCAGTGTTCCCCAATTCTCTCTCAACAATCGCGGATTTCATCCACACTCGCTCCGTCCCTCCCCTCTCTCGAGCCTTTGCAAGAAGCATCCTCGCCCTCTCTGGCTCGTGATTCTCAAACTCAAGCTTGAACGCAGCAAGCCAGATCTCCTCCGAGTTAGGGATTGCAGCATATGCTTCTTGAAGAATTGCCCGAGCAGCGGGCACATCCCCAGCAAGCCACTTCTCCTTTGCACCCATGAGCCACAAAACCTCCGCATGTGGTATGTAAGTAACAGCCTTTCGCAGCAGCGCATCCAGAGATTCCCGGGTACCGTGGCTCTTCTCGAGCTGAGCAGCCTTCAGCCATATGCTCTTCTTCGTCAAGAACACGGTGAGAGCATGGGCGTAGATGGCCCTCGCAGTCTCAATCGAGCCTCTCTTCTTGCACTCTTCTGCATCAGCAACCCAAGTCCTCTTCCTATCTTCTTCCTCCACCCCGATTTCAATCGTGTTGTGAATTATCGCCTGACATGTAGCAACAGAGCCAGCTCTCTCAGCTGCCTCAGCCTCCTTCATCCACATTTCTCTATCAATCTCAACGCCTTCCCTCTGCAACGCCCGAATACCCCTCTCTATAATCTTCCCAACCATGCTAGTATTACCATTAGCCTCTTCCAACTTGGCGGCAGTGATCCATATCGCAGGCTCCTTCGAGAGCTTCTCCCTCGCCTTATTCAGCACCTTCTTCGCATTCTCATACGTTTCTAGTCTAGCAAGAGCCAGCCACAGCTCCACGTGCAACGGGCAGCATTCCACAGCTCTCTGCAACAAAAGCCTCGCATCTTCCTCGTTAGCAAGCTCGACCACCGCCTTCCAGAGCCTTACAGAATCCGGGATATGCTCGAGCCCCTTCCTCAACACTCTACTCTTATTCACATCATCCAGCTCAAGCTTCGCTGCCTGCATCCACAGCTTCACCGAATTCGGAATCGCCTTCACACCCCTCGCAATCACAGCCTTGGCATCAGCATGGGAGGCTAAGCGACACGCCTCGAGCCAAACATCTTCGCTTTTTGGACATTCTTCGCATCCTTTTCTGATCAACTGCTGAGCTGCCTGCAGCTTCCCTGCCACCTCCTCCAACCTAGCTGCTGCAATCCAGCCATGAGGGTGCTTCGGATTCGTCTGCGTTACAGATTTGAGCAACAGCCTCGCCTTGTTTATATCAGAAACCTCTGCATCACTAGTGATCTTCATACTCTTCAAATCTGTCAAATAACCTTTAGGATCCACCACTGTCAATCCAGATACAGAATCAGACAATCTATCAAGCTTCAACGACAACACAGTTCCTCTCCCTTCACCAACTGCAGTCAAATCCGTGACCGGCGTCTGCGCCCACGGCGTCTCAGTCCCACCGGCCGCTCTGCTCTTCGGGTCCAAGGCGCTAACATGCTCCTTCTCCTGCCTCGCCTTCTCCAACAATGTGTCCGGGACCGGAACGAAGCTCTCGAATCGTTTCTTCTTGTTCCTTAACGAGTAATCGCCAATCTCCGGTATGCTATCCCATTCCTCAGTCGATAACGTGTACAATTTCCTCTTCAAATCGGCAAACTGCTCCGTGATCTTTGGGTTCGAAGCTCGATACTTCTCAATCTCCTCCTTCAGCCGCGCCTCCCTCCGATCCTTCCGCCGAGAATCCATCCTCTTATCAATCGCCTCCCACACCGCATCGGCTTCCTTGTCCTCGTCATCGTACTCCGCGGAAGCAAACAATCCAGCGTCGTTCCCCTCGAATTCGTCGAATTTCTGATTCTCGTCGTACCCCTTCTCCTCGCTCTCCTCCTCCTCTTCCTCCTCGCCGGCTCCCTTCCCGCGGCCGCGGCCGACGCCGGGGGCCCCTGGAGCACCAATCGCCGCCGCGGATCTGTCAGGAAGGTCGGGCGCGGCTCGGGCCGGACCGATATCGGACCGGGTGGTGAAGCCGGTGGCTCCACGGCCTAGCCCGGCTACGTAATTCGGAGGCGGCTTCGTGTTGAGGAAGTCGGTCCTGACCTTGGGAGCCACGGGCGCCTGCATACCGCCGAGGAAAGGGATGTGTAGGGTTAGGGTTGAATTTGGGGAAACCCCCAAATCGGACAGGAACACGGCGTCATTTTCGTGATTAGAGAGGAGGCGCGGCGACAGGTAGAGGCGCTGCTGAGAAATTGGTATGAGGTGGTTGCGCTGGAGGTGGAGGCTGAGGGCCTGTAAAGTGGTGGTCGAAGGATTAAGATTGACGGTTAGGGTTTTGTGGAAAGGGGATTGGACAAACACCATATTTAGGGTTTAAACCGTAAAATTGGGGGAAAGGGGAAAGAGAGGCGGCCAAATTCGCCGGAGAAGAAGGCTTTTCCGACGTAGTAATCGGAGTGTTTGCGAGAGATAGTTTGTGTGTATCTATAATCGCATATAGCCGATTTTTTATTTCCTTTTTCTTTTATATCTTTTTTCTTGTCAAAATATAATCGTAAATAACCGACTCTAAACTATATATTGCCATGATTAACTCAATTATTAATTACACTACTAGTTACATGTATGTGACTATATGTATTTAATTTGCTCAAAGAATTTTTTTTTTTTTTTTTTTGAGAACAGAACACATCACATAACTCACGAAAAAGAAGAGTTTACATCAGCTGGTAAAGAGGAAGAAAAAACAGCAGAACAACTAAAAGAAAGACTAAACTTAGCAAGACGATCAGCAATCTCGTTCCCTTCACGCGGAGTCCAGCTGAACTCGCAATCTCTCATCATCGCAGCCTCCTTAAAGATCTCAGAAAGGGTGTCTCCAACATAGGATAAATCCGTATCTCTTCTAGACAGACGCCAGAACAAAGGTTGACAATCCGTCTCAATAATAGCACTCGAAATTCCACGCTCCTTACACAGCAAAATGCCTTCCAACACAGCAATTGCTTCCCCTTCCAAAGCAGAGAAAACTCCTTGTCTATGGCCGTACCTGCAACCCTCAATCTCCCCGTCTTCGTTAGAAATAACAGCCCCAAACCCCATCCCTGCACCTCCATCCAAAGCAGCATCGCAAGAAATCTTGAGCTGCACATCTTGGTTACACGCCAAAGTCACAGGTTTAGCAGCAGCCGACCCCAAACTCACCCTTCTAGTCCAGATAGCTCGCTGCGCCACCCCAACACAATCGTCATGAGATAAAACCTTTTTCCTGAAAAACCAGCAAATTTCGAGCGTACCACAGAGACCACAGCAGAGAAGCAAAAGATTGGTGAACTTCTTTATGAGGATTCTGCCGTATTCTTTCAAACCACTCCTCCAAAGAGAACAAACCATCCGGCGGGATTGGCTGTATTCTAAGAACCGAAGTTTCCCAAAAAAAGGAGACCCATGGGCAATCTCTAAGAGCATGCTCAACAGTTTCCTCCGAGGCTCCACATCTGCGACAAATCGGATCCATGTCAATAGAACGTCCCACCAGAGCTTGAGAAGTAGGGAGAGCTCCCGAGAGACATTTCCACAAAAACAGCTTGACCTTTGGGACTACCTCAAGACCCCAAATCCAATTCCACGGTGGATTCACCAACCGAGAGGGAGAAGCCTCATGGCGTTGGCGTAAAGAGCAAGCAAGTAAGTACCCAGATTTCACCGAATAAGAACCAAACTTTCCAGACGGCCAGAAGGGAGTATCCGGTCTAGACTCCATCGGTGTCAGATGAGCGTGTAATTTGCCGAGTTCATTAGCTGGTAAAATGCCCTGAAGTCTATCACTGTCCCACGTAAAATCATCCATGGAGAAGAAAGAATTGAGCTTTGAATCTTTCCATTGCTCTTGAACCTCAGCCACCTTAAAATTCCCATTACAATCCGGAAGCCATGCATCTCTACCAATACGAATTCTATCACCTCTTCCCACTTTCCAAGCAATACCTTCCACGAGAAGATCACGTCCCACTAGAATGCTTTTCCATGTAAAAGATGGGTTATGGGCATTTCTAGCAAGGAGAATATCCGATCGCGGAAAATAGCGAGCTTTGAGAGAACGAGACAACAAAGAATGAGGATTATGAAGAATGCGCCAAGCTTGTTTAGCCAACATTGCTTGGTTAAACAGACTTAAATCTCTGAAACCAAGACCACCCACACTTTTAGGAAGGCACAAATTCTTCCACTTTTTCCAATGGATACGGCGTTCTTCATTTTTTTGGCCCCAAAAGAACGCAGCTGCAATACTATTCAAGCGTTGACAGATTTGAGTCGGAATAGCAAAACAACTCATGAGATAAGTGGGAATGGACTGGAGAACAGCTTTAATCAGCACCATTTTACCTGCACCCGAAAGAAACCGTCTCTTCCAATCTTTAGATTTCTTCCTCGTTCTATCTACAAGTAACTGAAAAATCTCCACTTTAGAGCGACCCACCGTGCTTGGAATACCAAGATACTTCCCCTGATTAAACACACAACTCACTCCAAGCTGAGAAGAAAGAGCTTGTCGCACATCCCCAGGAACACCCGTACTAAAAGAGATAGCCGATTTCTCAAGACTGACTTTTTGTCCAGAATCCGCCTCATATTGCTTAAGGATTCCCTTCACCACTTCTATCTCATTCTGATTGGCCCTTCCAAAAATAATGCAATCGTCGGCAAAAAGAAGATGAGACACCCGGGGGGCAGTGCGACAAAGACGCACACCATGGAGCAGCGAACGTGTCTCAGCTCGCCTCAAAAGTCCGGATAACGCCTCCGCACAAAATAAGAACAGGAAGGGGCTCAGCGGATCACCCTGTCTCAAACCTCTGCTGGGCTCAAAGGGCTGACCTGGATAACCATTAACAAGAACACGGAAAGAAACCGACGTAACACAACGCATGATCAAGTTAACCACAGGAGTAATAAAACCCAACTGACAAAGCATAGATTCTAAGAAATTCCATTCGACCCTATCATACGCCTTAGCCATATCCAACTTGAAAGCAAAACCCCCCCTAGCTTTTGCCTTACTAAGCTTCATCGAGTGGAAAATCTCAAAAGCTAGCAAAGCATTATCAGTGATTTGCCTACCCGGTACAAACGCAGATTGACTTTCATGAATGATAGAAGGAAGTAAAACTTTCAACCTATTTGTGATAACCTTAGAGATAAGCTTGTAAACGACATTGCACAGGCTGATAGGCCGAAAATCAACAGGAAGAGTGCATTTCTTTTTTTTCGGAATCAAGCAAATGAAAGTAGAGTTTAACGCTTTTGGACTCTCACCATGGTTAAGGACTCGAAGGACCAAAGGGATAATATCGAACTTAAGAAAAGACCAACAGGAAGAGTAAAACAAAACAGACATACCGTCGGGCCCGGGAGCCTTTAAAGGATGCATCTGTGAGAGAGCCTGATGGACCTCCTCGCTCGTGTACGGGGCCGCCATCTGCCTGTTCATTTCATCAGTGACTATGGGGTCAATAGAGCTAAGCGTCTCCCTGGGATCATGAGAGGGCCCAGCCGTGAAGAGCTCACTGAAATAGGACCGAAAAATCTCATCCATGTCTGTGCTCTTTCTAATAATAGTTCCATCAGCCGAATGAATCTCACGAATATGATTTCGCTTCTTCCTTCCTTCCGCGACCTTGTGGAAGAAACCCGTGTTACAGTCTCCCTCAGCCAACCAGTCGGCCCTAGACCTCTGTTTCCACATAAGTTCTTCTTTGGCTAGTAACTCATCAAGATTCTTCTCAATGGCTCGCTGCTGCTCCTTCGTATCAGGCTCATTATGGGCTTTCTGTAAATCTGCCAGCTCGTCCCTGAGCTTTGAAGTCAGTTTTCGAACGTGCCCAAATTCATGCTTCTCCCAAATTTTCAGCTCCTTACCCATTGCCTCAATTTTTTCCTGAAAGTCGCTAGTAGAAGAGATAGTCGCACCTCTGGCCCATAAATCCTCACAGAGAAGCTTACAGCGTTCATCTTTCATCCACATCGCCTCAAACCGAAAAGGTTTCGATCGATTTTGGTTATCCTCCGCCGACTTTGTAAGAGTAAGCAAAATGGGGCAATGGTCACTAGACTTTCTTAAAAGATGAGTCACTTCATAACCCGGGAAAGCATCAATCCAAGAGTAAGATCCAAAAATCCTGTCAAGCCGTTCCAAAATATTATCAGATCCCGACTGATTATTGGACCAAGTGAAAGGCTCCCCCACGAAACCAAGATCCATGATAGAACAATAATCAACCACTTCCCGGAATGCCGCCAACCGAGAGTCCGGTTTTGGATTACCACCTCTTTTTTCATAGTGGTAAAGAGTCTCATTAAAATCTCCTCCAAAGATGAATCTATCTGTTACCAGAGGTAGAAGCTGCTTCATCAAATCCCACGTGAGAACATGTTCAGACGTGACACTCCATCCATAAATCCCTCCCAAGTCCCAGCTCGGATGAGTACCATCGTCAATAGAAGCTAAAATATGATGGTCCGAGAAAGATTTGATTCTGACCTGGCAGTTATCAGACCACAGCAAACAAAGACCACCCCGACAACCTCCATCCGTAACAACACAATCCACAGCAAAAAACTGCTCGAACCCAAACTTACCAATAATGGGATTCCACTCTTCGACACATAACTTTGTCTCCATGAGGAACACCAATTCGGGACGCTTTTGTTTGGAAAGCCAAACCAACTGTTGAATTGTCGATTGGTTCCCAAGCCCCCGATAATTCCAAAAAAAGCAATTCATTGTGCCCGGCGGGATTGCTCCGAAGCAATCTCCGCCGATAGTGCAGAAGAGGAGGATAAATCATCAATGATCGTGCTTTTAAGCCTTTTCTGAACAAGCTCGATAGCCACATCTTTGACAGGAGAAGCGGTACCCTCCACCTCGCGTGGGTACCGTTTCCGAAGGGAAGAAGGAATAGGTCTTGTGAGAGAATCCTGAGTTTTGGAGTTTGATTCACGTGGACGTCTCGTCCATGTTTTGGGACTGGCATTCAAAACTGAGGAGAGAGAAGTTTGAGTAAGATTAGGGTTGCTAGGAAGGGAGCTTTTAGAAGGTTGTTGAATATTAAGGAGACCGATAAGGTCATGGGTTGGAATGAAGGGAGCTTCTAAGCTAGAAGCAGTATCCAGAGAGCGGTGTGAGAGATGTGAAGTATTTGTGTATGGGAGTTTGGGTAGGATTGAAGAAAGTTTGTTTGCAGGACCATTGTTATTAGGCAGTAAATCCGAAGCATGCTGGTAGTGGGTAGAGTTCATCGTGCTTGTGGTTTCAGATAACATGGGGGGAGCCGGGATCTTGCTGGGAAGAGGGCTGAACTTAATGATCGAGTTTTGGTGGGTTGATTGTAGGAGTAGAGCAATATCTGGCTGAAAAGAGCTTTGAGGAGTAGATGATTGGTTTAAGGTATTTTCCAAGGGCAACTGGATAGTGTTTTGGGGGGTGGAGATTTGGGAAACAGAAGGAGTTCTTGGAGTTATGGGAGTGGAAGTTTTCACAGTAGGGCGATTAGAATGATGCTGTATCCTATCTTCCGAATTTGTACAGTTTGGTTTAATGGGGTGAGAAGGATCTGTAGCAGGCTGATTGAAGGATAAGGGTGGAGGTCGAGGACGACGGGAGAGGGGATGTTGGGGCCATTTTTCGGCTGAGTTTGGGTGATGTTGGTGTCCTGGAGGGCGGATTCGTTTGAGGGGTGAAGCTTTTAGAGCCGGGCCATAGAGGAGATCATCGAAAAATTTACCGCTTTCATCATCTTCAACTTCTTGCTCACACGCCCGAGTATGGTGACCCAACACACCACATTTATAGCAAAATATGGGTAAACTCTCATATTTCAAGGGTATCCACAAACTTTGGCCTTCAAACAGAATTGTAATGCCTCTCAAAAGCGGTTTAGTAACATCAAAGCTCACTTTGAATCTTGCAAAACAACCAGAGTAGTTTGTAACCAAGTCAATCTCCTCAACCGATCCGACTTGAGCAGCAATATTTCTGAGGATCATCGGATGGGTTAGGCATCTCATGGGGAGGTCATATGCCCGAACCCAAAAGCTGCCCTTAACAATGTTAATATGTGATGGCTGAGCTGCTCCATCCAATGGTGCAATGGCAAAGAGGTGGCCATCAAAGTGCCAAGGTTGTCGCTTAAGAACCCAATCACGATCTTCACCGTTAGCGAAATTGAAAAGAAATAGATTCTTTCTCCATTCACGAGCCTCACACTCCACCTTTGTCTTCCACGCCTTCTTCATGATATCCATGAGATGAAATCCATTAGGGTTTTTCGAACAAATCAGCCGCCCCATCAAGCAGTAAGAAAACGATTCAGATTTTGAATTATCATTAGAAAGAACATTCGACAGGTCAAGAATGGCAGTCTCTCGTTCAGTTCGCTCATCCGGCTCAGGCCCCGACCCTTGATCCCTTGAAGAACCGCCTTTCTCCATACCTGCAAGTCACAAACAAAACAAAAGGCCAAACAGCAACCACACACACCAAAACGAAGAAGAGCAGCACACACAGAAAAACACAGAAGGCAGGGAAAAGGAGAGGAAGAAAGAGATGGGCAGACGGACTCGCCGTCGACGAGAAACTCACAAGGAGAACAGAAACCCTAGACTTCTAGAGGACCTCTTTTAAACTCAAAGAATTTTCATTTTAACCAATCTAACTAATCAATAGATTTTTTCCAATTTCTTTTTTTTAAGTAGATAACTAATGATTTTTATTATTCCTTTGCTCGAACACGCAACTTAATTATTATTAAGATTATTTTTATAAACAACCTACATCAACCAAATTTTTTATAAAAAATTTATTTCTCTCTCTTCCACATACACATCCTATAATTTAACAACCTTTATGTTTTGTCAATAACCTACTACAACCTAAATATTTTTTCTTTTTTTATTATTTGCTGTCATATTTTTTAATTATCAAATGCCACATGGCATTATGTCATTTAATCTTAAAGGTTGATGAACTTGGTTGGTCTGCAACCTTTTGAAGAACCGGTTATCATGTTAGTTAATATTTTATTATTTTTTTGATTTAATTTTTTTGTCATCTAGTGATGACCGATTGTTCTTGGTCATTGATATATATAGCCTAAAAGGGAAAAATTTATTAATTGAATTGTATGTCAATCCTTAGTAATTTATAATTTTCTTTTCTCGAAGGACTAAATAGCTTATAATTAATCACATTGTATTCGTCGCTAGGATTGGTAAAACAGATTATGTTAATCGATTATAACTGTAACTGAACAGAATTTTTAGTCACTAACACTTTGGTACAACCAGGTTGACCCGCACCCATAATAGTATCATTTACACGGTTCGGGTCAAATACATGTTCGGATCAAGATGCGGATCAGAGTCTGAGTGTGAGTGAAATCCGATTGTACCCAAGGCCACCTCATTTTTAGTTAATCGGTTAATCGATAATCGATTTTCACCGGTTCAGTTTCGGTTATCGAATTCTCTAAAATTCGGTTAATCAGTGTTATCGATCGGTTAAACCCGATTAACCGAATTAATAATTAAAATACTACTATATTTTATTCAAAAAATTAAAATTTAAGTAAAGTAATCGAAAATAATTACTCCTACAAGTTTTTATAAAATAATTTTCTATGTTATGTAAATATAAATAATGAGGTGGTGGAGTGGATAAGACTTTACCCTTTTTTTCTACACAAATTCTCATGTGCATCCGGGAGCACGGTGCACTCAGGTGTACAGTATCATTTCGATAACATGATAGTGTCATTTGTAAAACAAAATAGTGTTAGTGTTAGTGTTAATATCATTTAGTGTAAGTGTTAATGTCATTTTGCACCTGGATGCACAAGAGACCACCTCTTCTTTCTAAGGGCACATGTTTGAATCCCTTAAGTAGCAATTGAAACATATATATATATATATATATATATATATATATATATTAAAAAATTAAACAAGCCGATTATTTGCTGTTAACCGTAACCAATCCGATTAATCGGTTCGGTTAGCGGTTAGTGAAATAGCCCTTAGTCAGTTTCGGTTAATCGAAAAATCGATTTGATTAAATCGAACCGGACCAATTACCAGCCTTATTCATGAAAGCATATACTCCCTCTGTCCCAATAGTAATGTCTCACTTTTTTTTTGGGATGTCCCAATACAAGTCTTTCATTCATTTTTTGATAATATATTCTCTCTCTATACCTAATATTTAAATAATTTCCACCAACCCATTTTATCTACTCCCTCTGTCCCAATATTGAAGTCTCCTTTCTTTTCGGCACGGGTATTTAGGAGAGTTAAAGTAGATGTAAAAATAGTAGGGATCACATAATTAGTGCTTTAATTAATGTTATTTTATTTCTTAATTAAATTAACTAATAATGCTACCTAGGAACAGGACCAGCTGTTCCACCGCCAGAAATCAGAAGCCGGCCATCACCTTCTTCCCCAAATTCCACCGGCCGCCAGAAATCAGAAGCTCCTCCTCCAGTTCCACAAATTCCACCGCCACTGGCTTCCCCAATTTACAGCCAGCCGTTACCACCTCCACTTCCTCCACTGGCTGTAATTGCTCCAGCTCCACCAACTCCAGCATCATCGGCAGTGGCATACTCAGATCCCTAAAGTCTCTTCGTCTCATCTCAGAGCCACCGCCAGAGCTACATAATCAGATCCTTAAACTCCCTTCGTCTCATCTCAGAGCCGCAGCCGGAGACACCACCATTTTCCCCCAAATCTGCAAAATCAAGCTCAGAAATCCACCGCACCACCACGCCACCCAAAATCAAGCTCAGAAATCCACCGCACCAAATCTGCAACCAAAATCCCTAACCAAAATCTGCAGCCCAAATCTACAACCAAAATCCACCATCTTTGCTCTGCCGGCAAGGCCATCATTTTTCCCCAAATCTGCAACAAAGCTGGGAATAAACCTTCCTAATCTGCAACTCTACCACCTCTATACTGTCGTCATGCCGCCGCACCGCTTTCGAGGAAGAGAGTAGAGAGAGAGGCGGTGGAAGGTAGAGTACATACAGAGAGATAGGGTTTCGCCTTTTGCAGAGGGCGGCGCCGCCGCTAGAAAAACGGGCGGCGGCTGGCTGCACAGATGTGTCTGGGAGAGGGAGTCGGTGGAGGCGGATGAGATCAGAGGGTTGAGGCGGTGGAGAGATAGGAGGCGGCGGCGCCTCGCCGACGCCAGGAGAGGGCAGAGCCCTGGTCACCGGAAAACAGGCGGCGAGGCAGGGGCCTTGTCGCTGCGGTCACCGGGAGATAAGAGGAACGGTGGTGGTGAGGCGTCCGAGATAGAAAAGGTGAAGAGAGAGAGAGAGAGAGAGAGAGAGTGACAGATTTGGGAAAGAGAGTGAGAGAGAGAGAGTGAGATTAAGTTAGAAAGAGATAGAGAATTGTTAATTAATTGAACTAATTGTATTTTAATTTATGCTAAAAAAGGAAAGGAGACTTGAATATTGGGACGACTCAAAAAGGAATAGGAGACTTGAATATTGGGACGGAGGGAGTACTTTTTACACATTTCTTAATATTCGTGCCCAAAAGTTATGGGACGCTACTATTGGGATGGAAGGAGTATTTTAAAAAAAATAAAAATAAACCGGTTATTTGTGGTTAATCATGACCGATCCGGTTAATCGGTTCGGTTAGCGATTAGTGAAATTGTCCTTATTCGGTTCCAGTTAACCGAAAAATCGATTGGTTAAAATCGAATCGGACCAATTGCCACCCCTATTCATTGCACTTCCACCAAACATATATTTCTCAAAAAGTGGATTTCAAATTAAGATTTCACAATTTTAGAATTCATAATCAAAGGTCGCCACCAATTAATTAAGATTGAGATTTCACAATTTTAGAGTTCACCGTCAAAGGTCGCCACCAATTGATTAAGATTGCGTCGAGGAAAGACCGTAATTTCAAGTTCTCAACCAAATGGTGGTGGCCTTCGCCGATGAACTCTAGAAATGTCGAATCTTAGTTTATGATCCAATTTGAGGTATCGATTTTGAAAAAAAAGATAAAGATGTCTAAATACTTCCTCCTAAATACACAAAATTTCATTTAATTCTAGTTTTGTACATTAATTTAAATTGTTTCTTTTTCTTTCTAAACCAATTTAAATTATTCTTTCAATTGCCCAGCCTCAAATTAATATTGAGATAGACGTTTGAAATTTACATGACTTAAATGGTCATGTAATAATCAATGTAATTGAATGTCTATATCATTTTAGTCATCACCTAGCCATAATAACATTGATATTCATGTGAAAAATTAGAACAATTAAAAGTTCATACATTTAGAGCCATAATTTTTCGTTCATATGCAAAAAAAAAAAACAAAAAAAACAAAAAAAGACCGAAAAATTGTATACTTAGGTGCAATTAACCTCTTTCCTTTTACATTTTAACACAAGTTAATACGGGGGATATAGCCTTGACACCGGCATCACGAAGTAGATCTGGTTCGGCTGTACAATCTGTTGGAGTTGCAGAGGAAGACGGAGTCCAACGCGTCTCGAATTGAATCACTTGTGACACCGTGAATGGGAGATTCGAACTGAATCACCTAAGACACCGTGATTGGGAGATGAATTGTTATTCACAATTTAGACTTTTCAAACTGATTTTTTTTTTAATAATAAATTCCAACAAAATTGTCATGTAAGTAAAAATAATCCACTGTTAGCTTTACATTGTGTATATCTATCGAAAAACTGTCACAACTCAGTCACTGAATCTTTTGGGCGGCTATGGAACGGGCACAAACAAGAAAGAAAAATGGAACAATGTGTACGATCTTGTACCTTAGGTTGTGACATTTTCGAAAAAAATGCTCTAACTATGGCCCAAAAAGTAATATTTATCTTATTAATATTGTAAAAAAAATATACATTTTTTAATTAAAAAAGTAAAAAAAAATTATACTTTTAGAAATTGTGACACTTTCTAATAATATTGTAAAAAAATATTGAGTAATAGTAGAAAAAAGTCTCAAATTGGAGGTATTATTAAGTTGATTATTGGTAAGAGTAAAATCATACAAATTGTATGTGGGAAATTGTATGTGGGGTAGTGTCCAAAATTTAAAAATTTGTAGATAGATAAAATTTATGAGTTTCTTATCATATAGTTGAATATTTATCAAATTAATGATTAAGATCTTAACAACACATTTTATCTAATGGACATTATATATGTTTATATATATATAGGTAAAATTTCTAGCGAAAAATCTAGATTTTTTTTTCAAGTTTTCTATTAGTATAGAAAGAGTTTTTGGAACTTACACTTATTTTACAATATGTTTGTTTTTAGTTAATTGACTGTAAATCCATAAATTATTAATGAATTTAGGTTTATCCACAATTTTATAAAATTATAGTGTAAATACATAAGTTGTAGTCTATCTTTAAATTTTCTCCGAACTAGCATTTGCATCCCGTGCAATGCACGGAAAAATAATTTTTATTTTTATATTTATATAAAATTAAGTACTAATTCAATTATTATACTTATAAATATAATAAAAAATTAATTCTAGTTGAATATATTTGAATTGAATATTGAAAAAAAAAAAAAGAATTCGCAATTATAAAATTTGATATTATGAAAAACAAAAATAAAAAATAAGTTAAAAAAATTAAAAATAAAGTACTAATTAAAAAGAATTAAAAATATATTTATTCAAAATAGATGAGAGAGGAGAGAGAAATTTATAAAACTTTAATATTTAAACAAATTGAATGCATAAAATATTTATATTAAAGCTCTTATTGTGATCTTTAATTTGATATGCATATTAAATATTTTATAATTAATCGAATTTCACAGTTTCGGAAAGAAATGTAACAACAAATAAGAAGTTAAAGAAAATGAAAATAAAAATAAAATTATATAGTTTAAACAAAAATCTTCAATTTTATTATAAGTACAAAATTGCCACTCAATTTTAAAATTGATTTCAAATTGAAAACTTCCTTTTTAATATAGTATAGATAGATTTTAATTTCTCTCGAATCGAAAGACGTGGCGTATTTAAAGTGAGTGGTAAATTTACCTATAAAAAACACATCGTTACTAATTTTTTAAAGGGAAAATTGCATCTAAATACACATACTTTACCAAAAATCCATATTTGACGCGAAGTTAGGATTTTACATTTTAATACACCAACTTTCGTTGTTGTCCAAATTTGACACAACTTAATTCTTAAAAATTCAAAAAATAACCCCTTTTTGTAAATAATTATACAAAGACCCACTTATGTTATAATTTGGGACATTTAAACCAAAACAAGATATTTCCTTATGATGTTTTCTTTTAAACCATTTTAGGCGTGGATCAAAGATTAAAAGAAAACATCATAAGGAAATATCTTGTTTTGGTTTAAATGTCCCAAATAATAACATAAGTGGGTATTTGTATAATTATTTACAAAAATTGGTTGTTTTTTGAATTTTTAAGAATTAAGTCGTGTCAAATTTGGACAACAACGAAAGTTGGTGTATTAAAATGTAAAATCATAACTTCGCGTTAAATATAGATTTTTGGCAAAGTTTGTGTATTTTCACGCAATTATCCATTTTTTAAAAATAAATTAAAGTAAAAACTCTACTCATTGTTCCCTCTAAAGGCTAATCTCCCTTTCAAATCTTTCTCCCATTCTCCCCAAAATCAAACCCCAATTTTGTAATTTCATCATGTGAAAAAAATTACTGTATGTAATTTTCTCACAATCACCGTCATTGAATAGTTTTTGTTTTGTGATTTTTTCTTTTCTGGTGAAATAGCACTTTCAGGCATAACCTTTTAATAATGATATACTGTATTTTGTTTTGTGCATTCGCACTGAGAAAAATGATTCTAATGTAAAATTTGACGAGTGCATTTATACTGTATTTTATTTTTATAATAATTATTACGATTTTTCTTAACTTCTCTGAATTATCTTTTGGCAATTCCCCCTTTTTTTTCTTTTACTTTTTTGAGGTCAATCTTTTTGTAATTTCCAAAAACTTTATATATAATCGTTAATAATGGTAGAAACTAGAAAATGAAGAATAACTAAAAATTAATTGTGAAGAACACTCTCAATTCTTTTTTATCTTTTATATTTTGTATTATTTATCTTCCTAGAATTACAAAGCTGCAAGTAAAAAGGAATTATTATTATGGGAGTGAATCATGTAGATCTCACCCCTTATAATAATATATAGATTCAAATATGGATCACGCAGTGTGTACGTGGCACACTAAAATGTGATATGTGGCAGAGATCTTTCAAGGCAAAATACACGTAGGGGTAAAATAGAAAATATGAATTTCAAATATTAAAAAATATATATCCGGTTTTTAATTTTTATTAGTTTTTTATTTTTTTTTTATCTAATTTCGCACCCTCAGTGAAAAATATGCAACCTAAATATGTACTATATTGTTAAATACAAATATGCATGTTGTTACATACAAATATGTATTGCCAGCAAAAATAGTGCAATACATATTTATGTGTAATCTTATACATATATATATTTTTTATATATATGCATAATTAAGGCGACGAGCGACGAGAGGCACTTGACAAGTTACATAGTGCTATGCATATATGAATTTATATATATACATATTTATGTTCAATTACATGCATAATTGAGCGGTGAGCAAGAGTGAGAGGAAAGGATCGTCTAGTGCTATGTATATTTGTATTCAATTATATACATATTTAAGACAGTGGCTGTGCGAAAAAAAAAAATCGATAAAAAGATTAAAGAAACACACATATTTTACATTGTCCTGCTATACAAAATTCGGTAATGGAAAGATGACAAAAAATTACGAACTTTCAACTTTTTCCAACAATGGTAATTCATAATAGTATAATTTTCCAATCGTGACTATCCCCAACATATTTTATCTGACTAGATAAATCATTTTTCCATCATCAAATTTTTTATAACAGGATATTTTATATAAAAAAAAATTAAAAATCCAGAATTGCTTAGGAAAAATGAATGTCCGAGATATTTTATTAAAAATGCTAAAAATTCATGACATAACTCGTTAAAAAATTACTGTGTAGCAGCATATCACAGCTGGTTGCTCGGAAAGCTCCATCAAACCTTGGACAAGTAAAAAGTCAAGAACGTGTGATGGCATTCTGCAAACCAAATAAAAAAATAAATTAAAAAAAGAATTAACAAAAATGGGATTTTCTTACATGAACCAAAAAGAAGTTCCCCACTTGTCAATTAAAAGTCTTCATCACTCCCAATTTCAGATCTGCAAAACAAGCCCTCTTCTCCCCCAACCCCCACACCTGTCCACTGTTTCAAGAATCTAAGCTGAGAGCTCTTGAAACCGTTGCAAAGTTCCGTTTTTTCGGTTGGAATCGGCGGTTTGGGGAGATGGGCCTGCCCAAAATCCAAGAAAATGGGAACGTGGAGATGGGCTTGCCGTTGGGAGCCAGCAACAAATACACAAGAATGGATGATGACTCTGAGCTGAGAAACGGCGACGTTTTTGGTGAAGATTATGATGCGGCGGAGCACCACCGTCAGATGCAGCGGAGCAAAACCACTCGGAAATATGTGTTTGCTTGCTCTGTTTTCGCCTCTCTCAACAGCGTGCTTCTTGGCTACGGTAAGAGAATCTTCAATTCTTGATCCCACATTTTTGTTTGATTTCAACTTCTCTCTCTCTTCAAGAAATGGAGTTTCCTGTGATGGGTCAAAGTCAAAGTTCGATTCTTGATTTAGAATCGGCTTCATCTAGAGCTTGATTCTTGATGTGGAGAGTAATATCATAATGAAGAGTTATATATGTTTCTCCTTAACTAGTTTATTTTTGAATAAACAAGAATTCAAATTTTGCCAATATGAACACGATGTGTGAGTTGTGATAAACACATCTTCTCAGATAACCTTAAATTGCGCTCAACATATGCTTTTAGTGAGAGTGTAGAGAGAATCGGTATATTGTTTGAGTTTTTTCATGTAATAAGCATCAATTTTATATTTACAATTTTATTGTGTACAAAATTATGTTAATTAGTAGTATTTCTGTAATAAAGTTATCATGTATATTTATATATATGGTGTGGTTGTTGACTTCTTGTTGAGAACTACATTTTTTGCGAGAATGTGAGAACAATACATTTTCTTATAAAATTAATGAATTCAATGCATTTGAAATTAATGAATTTTTTGCCTCCTCCAGGATTCAAATCAAGATGTTGCATTCATTTATCAAAATGATGTGTGCATTGTAGATTTTCACGATCGAAGGGCTCTTCATTCTCATTTTATTTGAGGATTCTCATTTGAACCTCTCCTTATATATATATACATATCATATGTAAGATGGCTACTTAATTCACAAGATGATCCTACATTTGGTTTGATATGAACTTCTGTCTCTTCAAAAAATCAAGTTTTCTGTGATGGGTCAAAGTCAAAGTTTGAATCTTGATTTATGTGTCTGATGATAGTGAAAGAGAAATGCTATTGTTTTGATAGATTCATGGCTGAAACTGAGATTAAATAAGCTGTTGATTTGCAGATGTGGGAGTGATGAGTGGAGCAATCCTCTTCATTCAAGAGGATTTGAAGATAACAGAGGTGCAGCAAGAGGTCCTCATCGGAATCCTAAGCGTAATGTCCCTTTTAGGCAGCCTAGGCGGCGGCCGGACCTCCGACGCTATCGGCCGGAAGTGGACGATGGGGCTGGCCGCCATCGTCTTCCAGCTTGGGGCGGTCGTGATGACCTTCGCCCCTACGTTCAGGGTCCTGATGATTGGGAGGATCCTGAGCGGCATTGGGATCGGATTTGGGGTCATGATCGCGCCCGTCTACATTGCGGAGATCTCCCCGACCATCGCACGGGGCTCGCTCACCTCGTTCCCAGAGATCTTCATCAACTTAGGGATCCTCCTCGGATACGTCTCGAACTACGTGTTCTCCGGCCTCCCCGCGCACACAAACTGGAGAGTGATGCTTGCCGTCGGGATCCTGCCGTCGATCTTCATTGCATTCGCGTTATGCATCATCCCGGAGTCGCCTAGGTGGCTTGTGCTGCAGGGTCGGATTGAGGAGGCGCGGTCTGTGCTTCTGAACACGAATGAGCACGAGGCGGAGGTCGAGGAGAGGCTTGCCGAGATCCAGCTGGCGGCTGGGCACGGCAGCGGTGACGGGGTCGAGCAGAAGGCCGTGTGGCGTGAGCTACTCAGCCCGTCTCCAGCTCTTGCGAGGATGTTGATCGCGGGGTTCGGGATCCAGTCATTCCAGCAGATCACCGGCATTGACGCGACGGTCTATTACAGCCCAAAGATCTTTCAGGCAGCCGGCATTGACGATAAGTCGAAGCTCCTCGCCGCGACCGTCGCAGTTGGGGTGACGAAGACTGCCTTCATAGTCGTAGCTATTGTGTTGATTGACAGAGTTGGGAGGAAGCCTCTGCTCTACGTGAGCACCATCGGCATGACAGTGTGTTTGTTTAGTGTCGGAATGACTATGTCGTTCTTCGGGGAAGGATCATTCACGGTGGCGATGGCCATTCTAGGCGTCTGCGGCAACGTGGCCTTCTTCTCCGTTGGGATAGGCCCCGTCTGCTGGGTCCTTACGTCGGAGATCTTCCCGTTGCGCGTCCGTGCGCAAGCATCGGCTCTCGGGGCCGTCGGGAACCGGCTCTGCAGCGGCTTCGTCGCCATGTCGTTCCTCTCCGTCGCGCACGCCATCACATTCGGGGGCACGTTCTTCCTCTTCTCAGCGATCTCCGCGGTCTCCGTGGTGTTTGTGTACCGGTGCATACCGGAGACGAAGGGGAAGTCGCTCGAGCAGATCGAGCTGCTGTTCGAGGATCGGTATGAGCTGCAGGAGAGCGAGGTTCAGCTTGGAGACGCCGAACGTCTGGTGCAGAAGGAGTGAGCCGCGTATCTGGAAGAACGATGTTTTCGACTGCACGAGATTGTCGACACACCGACCACGAGACGAAGGCCGGATCCTTTCGATCGACGTTGGAGGATTCAATTTGTGGGAATCGGACAAGAGAAGGTGTTGGTTTTGTAGGAAAGTGGTTGTGGTTAGTGATTGCAGGTTCTGAACTGCTTGAAAGAAGCCTATTTGCATAGCTCATTCTTTTGCTGCATATAGTTTTTGAAGGTGCACGACGTCGTATCATTTAGGTTTGAAATGTGAAACCGATGTACTAGATTTGTTCCTTGTGTTACTGCAATAATAATCCTACAAAGATGCAAGATATATTAATCCTGGCTTCAAAGTCTTCAATCTGGTTATTGAATATGCCCTTACATATACCTCAGAGTGTAAACGGATCAAGTAGCGACCAACTCAAACTCAAACTCGATTCAATAAAAATTGTGTTAATGGGCGAAAGTACTCATATTCATAACTTATCTATCAAAACTATCCACTCATATAATAAATATACTTAATCTACCCAAAAGTAAAGTGATGTTGATGGGCTTGCATTTTTTTGTATAAAAATTCTTATACAATTGTACTTGTGTAAGATTGTTAGTTGAAAATTGTACAAAATCTGAGAAAAATGCATTCATTGTTAACTTGCGTCACTTTGTAAGCTTAATATACTGTAGGTTTGAAAATTTGAAAAAAATAGGCCACGTTTGTGTTATAAAAACATTACAGTAATACGAAGTCGAAAAAATACAACTTATATATATTATAAAATAAATAAAAAATTCTGAAGTTAATGGCTTAACTAGCCGCCGTCACTAGCAGCGGAGATAATTTTCCGGCGGCTAGTGACGGCGGCTAAGAGTTATCGGCAACTAGTGATATATTTACATCCAGAAAAATAATCTACATCTAAATATATCACTAGCCGCTGGAAAATTATGCCCGCGGCTAGTGACGATGACTAAGGGTTATCAACGGCTAGTTAAGCCATTAGCTTCAGATTTTTTTTTTTTCATAATGTACATAAGTTTGTATGTTTTCGTCTTCGTATTAATGTTTTTATAAAACAAACGTACTCTAATTTTTTCAATTTTTTTTCAAACCTACAGTATATTAGGGTTACAAAGTGACGTGAGTTAGCAATAAATGCATATTTCTCATATTTTTGTACAATTTTTAACTAACAATCTTACTCTTTTCTTACACAATTGTACTTGTGTAAGAAAGTGTAAGAACTTTTACAAAAAAACAGTGCAAACCCATCAACATCACTTTAGTTTTGGATAGATTGAGTATATTTATTATTTATAAGGGTGGAGAGTTTTGAATCTGATAGATAAATTATGAAAGTGGGTAGTTTAAATTTCAACCATAAAAAATTTAACAAGCGTGAACTTAACTCAACACGGTTTGCGTCTTCAATAGAACACGAAACAGTGTGAACTTCTGTCTGCAAATAATGAGGTCTACAGTTCAAGCACCGCTCTTCCTCCCTCAAGTCCAAAGAAAATCAACACGGTTGCCCCCTAAAAAAAAAAAAAAGAAATCAGTTGATTATTAGGATTAAATGGAAATTTAAAATATATGTTGTTATAAAAAATCTTAATAATTCAATAATCGAGGATGTATGTGTAAATAACCAAATCACTAACCAATAAAATTGCAATTATCCCCTGTGACCGTGAGTTTTCTTCGAGTCTATAGTATATGTGTGTCGTTTTAATTGACACTCCAATGATTTGTGTATTTTAATCTTATTTTGAATTGTTTGTAATGCTTTTAAATGAATTATAATGTGAAAAAACTTATTTTTGAATAATTTTCAAGATTCTAAACAATTACTCCCTCCGTCCACCAATTCAAGGCCTAGGGCAAGTGTAATTTACACTTGCCCTAGGCCTTGAATTGGTGGACGGAGGGAGTATTATGGTGTTATTATAATTTTATTTCACTTGGAATTTATTTTAGAATTAGAAAAATGCAAATTCAGGTTTTAACTCGAGACCCCGTGGATCTAATGGATCTGAATATGAATTTTGATTTTTTTTTTGACCCCATCATTGTAAAAATTAAAACCATCTTTTTGGACACGATGCATCCGTAGTGTTGTAGAACTCTCAACAATTTACTGTTTCCAGCAGCCACGACTTTAGTTTGGACAGAGACATCTCTAAAGCTATATTGGTACTTTACCACCATCATCAATTCGTCTAAGTTTAAGGTGTCAGAAAGAAATGCCTAACTTCCTCTTAGCTATTGCTTTTTGTGGGTTTGTCTTCTCATCAGCCGGAAACGACACACTTCCGGCCAACGGGACGTTATCCAACGGCCAGACTTTGATCTCGCGAAACCGGGATTTCGAGCTCGGCTTCTTCTCCCCCAGCTCGTCCAAGAACAGGTTCTTGGGGATTTGGTACACGAAGAAACCGGATGTCGTTGTTTGGGTTGCGAACCGGAACGATCCCGTCATAGATTCACAAGGAGTGATGATGATAAACTTACAAGTGACAAGAAATGGCGCATTAGTCATAAGCAGAGATGGAAGCATACAGTGGTCGTCGAATTCATCGAGGGTGGCAGCAAGAAATCCGAGCTTACGGCTCTTGGACACCGGCAACCTCGTCCTCGCGGACACGGCGGTGGAGGCTGACTCTTCGGAGGGAAGCTACATATGGCAGAGTTTTGATTACCCGAGTGACACGAGGTTGCCGGGGATGTACATGGTGCAGAGCCTCGACGCGGGGCAGGATAAGTATTTGACGTCGTGGAGGAGCTCCGATGATCCTTCTCCGGGAGATTTCACCTACAGGATAGAGAATAAAGGGTTACCTCAGATGGTGATTATGAGGGGCGGTGTGAAGATATACCGGAGTGGCATGTGGAACGGGGTTTACATAAACGTCCCGACCTTCTACAACAATGTTTTCAAGGGGCAAATGGTCATAGACGAGGGCAGAACAACGTATGTGGATCCTTATAACGGCTCGATCCTCACAAGGCTAGTGATGGATCAGTCTGGCTCGATCCGTCGTTACACAATGAACGACGAGAGAGATGACTGGAATCTAGTTTACACGATACCCAAAGATCCTTGTGATGACTACGCCAAGTGTGGTCCTAACGGCATGTGCAGAATAGAGAGTGTGCCGATATGCGGGTGTTTGGATGGCTTCGAACCCAAGTTTCGGACGAACTGGGAGTTTCAAGACTGGTCCGACGGATGCACTAGGATTAGGCCGTTGAGTTGCAGGAGCGGAGACGGCTTTCTAGAGCTTAAGGGGGTGAAATATCCAGATATGCTACGATTTTGGTTGAATACGAGCATGAACATCGGTGAGTGCAGAGATGCGTGCTTGAGAAAATGCAACTGCACAGCGTATGCACAGCCGTACATAAACAACGGAGGCCACGGCTGCTTGATGTGGTTCGGGGATCTTATCGACACTAGAGTGCTTCCGGGTGCAGATACGAATCAGAATATCTACATTCGCCTGCCAGTTTCTGAACTAGGTAACTCCATTTTGTCTCAGTAGTTCAAGAACTCGTCTTAGCCTAGTGTAGTTAGGTATCGCGATTCATATTTTTCTTTTCCCCTCCGTAGAATCTATACGTAATGCAAACAACAAGAAGGCGAGGCATGCAAAGGCAATAGCAATATCAGTTGCTATGGGAGTTCTGATACCTATCTTAACCTGTGGAGTTATAGTTATAGTTCTAGTGAGAAGACGAAAGAGACGAGGTAAGAGCATAACATTCACAGAAGCAGTCTTAATAGTTAATACTCAAAGACACTGAACCATTTTTTTTCAAAAACTGCAGAACGAAGAAGTGAGGATATAGAGTTACCTCTATTCAGTTTCGCGACAATTGCAGCTGCAACGCACAACTTCTCCGAGGAAAGCATGATCGGAGAAGGAGGCTTCGGCCCTGTTTACAAGGTAAATTTCATGCTAGATATCTAAAAGGTGCAAATGATAATATGTGTATGCATTGAGCAGGGAAAATTGCCAGCGGGCGAGGAAATAGCTGTCAAGAGATTGTCGGGAACGTCCAGACAAGGTCTCGAAGAGTTCATGAACGAGGTTATTCTCTTTGCTAAACTACAGCATACCAACCTAGTCAGACTTTTGGGATGTTGCATTAAAGGAGATGAAAGGATGCTAATCTACGAGTACCTGCAGAACAGAAGCCTCGATTATCTTATTTTTGGTATGGCTCAAGAATTTCTTCGTTTTCTACCTTCATCGAAAGAAACTGAAGTAAAGTTTTTGATCTTACAGATCAGAACAGGAAAACAGAGCTGACGTGGCCTAAGCGGTACAGCATTATTCTGGGAATCGCACGGGGACTACTGTATCTCCATCAGGATTCCAGATTAAAGATAATCCACAGAGATCTCAAGACGAGCAATATTTTACTAGACGAAAATCTGAATCCGAAAATTTCAGATTTTGGCCTAGCAAGGACTTTCAGAAGCGACCAGTTTATGGCCAGAACGAGAAGAGTTGTCGGAACATAGTGAGCTCTCTCTCCCTATCCTATGAAATCACGAAATCTAGTATCTCGTTTTCAGCATAGCAGCTTATGACTTTATCAAACTTTGTTTAGTGGCTACATGGCACCGGAATATGCAATTGATGGGAAATTCTCGGAGAAATCAGATGTCTTTAGCTTTGGAGTCATGGTTCTAGAGATAGTTAGCGGAAAAAGAAACAGAGGGTTTCACCATCACGATCACGATCATAGTCTTTTGGGACATGTAAGATGCAAAACACAAGAATTCATTCTCTTGCCATATATAAATATAAATCTTTTTGCTTTTTTTTCATGCGAATAGCATTTGTGCAGGCATGGTTGTTGTGGAAAGAAAACAAAGTGCTAGAGTTGATGGATGAATGTTTGAAAGATACCTTTGTCGAACCGCACGTGAAGAGATGCGTACAAGTCGGCTTGTTGTGCGTCCAGAAACTCGCAGAAGACAGACCAGCCATGTCGTCCGTGGTTTTCATGTTAGGATGCGAGGGAGAAGCTGCGCCCGAACCCAACGAACCTGGATTTTTCATGGAAAGGAGTTCCAACGACGTTGAAGACCAAATATCAAGCAGAAAAGGGTCAGTCAGAGCGACGATAACAATGACCGAATTGGAAGGCAGATAGATAGAGAATTAGAAAGTGCACAAACAGTCTCAATTCATACATGAACTGATAAAAGTATTTGTAACATGTAAAAGGGACGTATTATTAACAGATATTATCAGAATTCGTAGGCAGGAAATCTAGCATTCTTAGGCTGAACCATATCGAGGAAGAGATGAGCCATTCCTCCAACACCTTCGAACATCGAAAAGGGATTATCTCCTCCATGGATCTCGCCCGTCGACATAAGAATGTGAGCTCTATCAAGCAAGAAGCAAGCAAAAGCTTTGGCTCTGTATAGATACTCGATAATCCCAGTGAGCCGATAGAGGGCGAGGAACACATAGGCATTCCCACTGATGCCATGACAAATCCCAAGCCGTTTCAGTAGGCCACGGTTCCAAACCACCTCCGCTGCATCCATGGCAGCTTGTAAAAACTCTCTCTCCCCAAACACCTGTATTATATCACTGAATTATTTAGATATTATCAATAGAAAAAATTAAGTGAACTAAAGCATCACCTCAGCAGCCTTGACGAGCGTGAGGGTGATCCCAGGAGCTCCGTGACACCAGTGTACTAGAGCATCGTGTTGCTTATCTTCTTCGCCAGCAGGGTAATTCCCACTGGGAAGCCTATTGCTGATCATGTACTTAAGAGTTCCCTTGACATCTTCGAGTTCGTCCGATGTGAGTTCAAAGTCCATCAGAACATGCATGATTCCAGCCAACCCATGAGCCGCACCCCAATACCTTTGACCGTGCCATTCAAACATCAACGGGCACCCTCCCCGTTTTCCTAGTTTCCTCCCGTTCCTGATAATCTCTTTCGCGATAGCACCCTGCCATGATCCAATTATAGCATTGTTTCTTAAAATTTTAGCCTTTTTCTTGAATATAACACTAAATGAAGAATTCAAATGCATGACCTACCGTGGAGGTCGCCGGAATTGTATCCCTACCGAAATTTTTATTCAAAAATAAACAAGTCCACAAGTATCCAGCTCTACCGTACAGTAACTCATCCTGGTGATCTTTCGACAGTTTTATCTGTTTTCCACAATGAAATTCATTCGCTCAACTGATGCAGTTATAACAACTACGGTTTTATGTTCGAGTCCAATGTCATACGATCTTTAGATTTTTTTGTTAGTTAACCAAAAAACAAAAAAAAAAACTATTAAAACATCCACAAGGAAGTTTTTACCTCTTTAAATTGGGATATATAGTAATCGGACAACTTGCCATCGCCTACGTACTCTGCAGCAACGGCTCCCAATGCACATACTCCAGCTCTCCCACATAAAAAAGTTACATCCCTGAGTCCGTTCATACCTAATGATTATGGCGTTGCACAAACTACCACTTCATGTTCGACAATCCATTTATATTGCCTTGACTTTATTAGAAAACACTTAAGGGAACAAGAAACGAGATCAAAGGAGCATAATGTACAGCATCCCTACACTGAATTTCATTTTCTAACATCTATCCCACCATTTTCTATTGCTTAAGTCAAGGCCCCCGAATATATATGTCATTATATATTATACTATTGTTTATTTGTATACTCATACAACAATTAGAAATGATGAAATGGTAAGGCCTTCTTAAAAGTTATTCTATTCTTCTTGAGGTCTATTGTTTAAATCCTCTTCAATATACTCCACTCTCAAGTACTTCTCTCGTCATTTGAACTTTTTTTCACATCAACCAGGTTATATGATTTTCTATCTTTGAATTTATAGTTTATTACTGATTATTGCAACAAATATATACGTGTTAGTTTTTGTTGATATTTTCTATTTACATTTGATTAATTGTAGTACTTATTAAATTTTAGTTTTAGTTGGTATATAGAGTATCTTTCATTGCAGGAGTTTTTGTTAAATTATTTTGAAAAATTATGTCTGATAGAAAATATGAAAGTGGGTAAATTTAGTTGCATCTTTTTAAAGCAAACAAGTGCATCCGGTAGCAACTACATATAGATCTTAACTTTGACACAACAAAACATTACTTGTGAATGAAACATGAGAAACAATAGGAACTTCATATGCATAAAGCATAAAGCATAAAGGAGAGTACCTGGATCGAGTCGAAGAGGAATCACAGGCCTTAACAATCTCTAAGCACAGACTCAAATCATTCTTGTTACGGGTCACTTGGAAAGATTTGAGGAGCAAATAAGCAGTTCCCAATGTACCGGCATAGAGAGAAAAGTCCTCCACCCGTTGCCCGCTCAGTCCCCACGTCTCCACCACAATCTATTCATAGATACAACACGACTTCATATAACTCCAAACAACATCAGATTGCAAGAATCCTGAATCTACACACTACACACTGCTTCATTATGCCCCGAATATCAAAAAGTAGATAACACTACCATCACTTGCTAGTCTGTCTGAAAGGCAAAGTAACAAGAAATGAAATTTAAGCTGCAGCAGCAAACCTTCCACAGAACTCAATTTACTCGAAAATTGAAGTATGGAACTTGGATTAACAGCATAACACAATACTAGCTGCAAGATAAACTGTCTATATCAATCCATATACGAGCTGTAATATTGCGAAATCACGGGAAATTCAGCTTTGAGTTAGTTAAAGTTTATGACCTGAAATGTAGTGTTTGTTTGATTTATGACCTCAGCTTCAACTTATTTCTAAAATAGTTCAGAATTGTTTAATTTTGCCCCGGAAAATACAGGATCATAAATGTAGAAAACAAACCCTCTTCAACAAAAGAAGAAATTTATTGAAAACTTAACTCACAATTCTTGAATTCGATTATTACAGGATCATGGGATTTTGCTTTTGCGTGTCTGATTATTACACCAAAAGATTTCAATTCGATTAAGGAACAAATCAAACAAACTCGGAATTCTTGAATTCTACACAAACAAGGCACCATCAATAAAAGCAGCTTCAGCATGAGAAGATTACAGTTTCTTTGAGGTCGAGGGCAGCGCGCTGGAGCATCTGAGAGAGAGAGGAGTGAGGTAGTGAGAGAAACCTCATGAGCGAGTCGCGAGTGCCTTGCGGGTTAATTTGAACCCTTCCACGATTTTCCTTCGCTTCCTCTTCGATCACGTTGGGGTTTTCTTGCACGAAGTCGGGCATCTCGTTCTGGAAGAAGCGGTCCGCCATTGTTGAACTCTTGCTTGTGTTTCAGTTGTTTTTTTGTTAAGCAGATGAAGCGAAACGAGATGGGGTTGACTTATATGACAACGGTGGTCAACGAAGAAGAGGTGGTCGAATATGTACGATGTTGACACGTCTTGAAATTATAGTAAATAATTATACTATGTTGAATTTATCGGTTCTAATAATAAATTATTAAATAAAAAAGTTAATCAATAATAAAAATAAGTATATACTCTAATTGAAATAAATTTTAATTAATAATCATAGTAATATAATAAAACCGCAACTTTGAATTTGAAACCAATTTCAAATTGATTTTAAAATTGAATAATCATATTGAAGGTTTATATAGTAACTATATATTTTGTTTTTATTTCCTTTTTCTTTATCTCTTATTTTTTGTTTTATTTCTTTATAAACCTGTGAAATTTGATTAATTATAAAATATTTAATATATATATATATATATATATATATATATCAAATTAAAGATCACGATAAGAGCTTTAATTTGATACTGTATTTTATGTAAATATTTGATTTAAAATATAAAAGCTATACTTATTTAAAGATTAAAATTTTAAAAAATTCTCTCTCCTCTCTCATATTTTTTTTAATAAATCTATTTTTTAATTCTTTTATATTTATATATTTATTTTTTAACTTTTTTTTTTGCCTTTTCATAATGTCAATTATTATTATTATTATTATGATTTCTTCTTTATTTTTTTATTTTTCAATATTCATCTAATAATATTCTTAAGGGTTAATAGCCGAAAAATACACGAACTATTTTCAAATTTGCATATTGCACATCACCTTTAAAATTAGCTCCAGAATACATCACCTTTTAATTTTGTTGCAAATTGCACACGCGTTGACCATCACCTTGATCGGTGTTGACGTGGCACCGGAATTTTCAAACGTGGACTCACCGGAATTCAAAACGACGTCGTTTTGAGTGAGTCTGCTCCCGGAATTCAAAACGACCATCTCCTCTCTTGAAGATCTGCTCCCGCTGCACGCGGAGCCTCTCGACGTTGCCCTCGATGCGGCCCTGGAGGCGGTGGCGCTTGACGTTGAGGCCGCCCATGGACCAGTGCGCCTCCTCCGCCCACGCCATGAGCGGATCCGTGACGGAGGGCGACGGATCCACCCTCTCTTCGTTGAATTTGACGTCGGTGTAGAAGCGCGGCCGCGGCAGGCTGTTGCCGTAGAACTTTCCCGGACCTAATGCCACAACCATATCGCCGGGGAGTGAGGGAGGCGGCGACGAGGAGGCGCCGCTGGAGTGAGGGAGGAGGTGCTGGAGTGAGAGAGAAGATGAATTAGGGCTCAAAACGATTTTTCATTTTTTTTAATTGATACTCACTCAAAACGACGTCGTTTTGAATTCCGGTGAGTCCACGTTTGAAAATTCCGGTGCCACGTCAACACCGATCAAGGTGATGGTCAACGCGTGTGCAATTTGCAACAAAATTAAAAGGTGATGTATTCTGGAGCTAATTTTAAAGGTGATGTGCAATATGCAAATTTGAAAATAGTTCGTGTATTTTCCGGCTATTAACCCTATTTTTAATTAAAATTAATATTTTAATTATATTTATAAATATAATACTAATTGAGTTGATACCCATTTTATATAAATCTATAAATATAAAAACATTTGTTGTGCACGAGTGCACATGCTAGTTATAAAATTAAACTAAAGCATATATAAAATTAAAATTGGAGTTTGAAGCAGGGATATTCAAACTTGTCCTATGGCTATCACAACCATTTCATCTTAGGGGAAATTATACTTTACTTTTGACAATTGCTTAATTTTATTATAATTTACAAAATTATTATTATTTTTTTTAAATTGTGTCCTGATTAGAGGAAATAAAAATTAAATATTTGAACGACTGCATTCTTGGATTTGATTTCTGACGACAAAAAAACTACTCCCTTCATCCGTGATATCGTTTTCACATTTGTCATTTCGGTTCGTCCACGATATCGTTTCCACTTCCATTTATAGAAGTAGGGTCCACAAACTTCCACTCACAACAATAGTGGGACCCAAACTCCACTCACTACATATCCACTATTATCTACCACTTTTCTTAAAACTCGCGCCGTCCACATGTGGAAATGATATTGCGGATGGAGGGAGTACTTGATGAGGAGTAATATGTGCAGAATAGGGAAAGGATACAGATCAGAGGAATCGACCTCATCAGCGGGACGAATATGACAGAAGAAGTATACCCATCAGAGAAACCATCCTCACCAGAGGAGTCAAGCTGGTCAGAAGAATCATTCTTACCAAAGGGATTTCACCCATCAGAGAAATCACTCTTCGTCAGAGAAGTCTACGTCGCCAGAGAAGTCATCTTCGTCAGAGAAGTCTACGTCGCCAGAGAAGTCATCTTCGTCAGAGAAGTCTACATCGCCAGAGAAGTCATCTTCGTCAGAGAAGTCTACGTCGTCAGAAAAGTCATCTTCGTCAGAGAAGTCATCTCCGTCAACGGAGTCACCAGAAACGCGGGAAACCTCCCGCGTAAAGACGAAATTCCTGATATGCCCTTCGATCACGCCAAATGCATGCGCTAGCACCGATTTTACTGTTTTACCCTTCCACATACTCTATAAATAGAGCATGAGCTCGTGTCTTGTATTTACGCTATCATTCACTTTTGAATACAACAGTTATATTTTCTCTCGTGCTCAATCTCCGATCGTTACTTTGCTCTTTCCGATCATCCATACTAGGTATAGCTTATATTTTTCACTTGGTAGTTTAGGTGTTGGTTTCGTGAAACACCAACTGGCGCCGTCTGTGGGAAAGCTACTGAGTTAAGATGTGAGATCATGGTCGCCGACGTATGCAGATCTGAAATTCCAATCGGATTTGCGGGCGTTGACACCGACTGAGCCGATAATTCGGACACCCAGCCGTTTTTGATTGGTTAATTGCGTTTTCTAGGTTAATATGTCGTTAATCTTCTACGATTTGTGTTGATCTGTGTTTCTGATGCATGGGGAAAGGTGGTGACGGGCATAAGTCATGGATCGGAGAAATTTACGTTTATTTACCGTTGTTCGGGTTAAGTTGTCTACGGATGAAGGGTTTCCTTGTACGAATTGACGTTTTCTTCACTGATCTAATGTTTTGTATGGGGAAATTGTGGTGTGAGGCTCTGCTTTGATTATGCCGGGCGTTTTTTCCTTACGAATCTAGTGTTTTGCATCGATGAACGGCGGATTGACATTTTATCTCCGATATCCTGGGTTTATGCTGTTAGTGTACGGGTGTTTTACGTGTAAACGTGATAGTTGTGGGCGATCTTCATGTTTTCTCCGATAATCTTAGAATTATGCTAGTGGACTGTTAAGTATTACTCTATTTTTTTTTTTTTGGGAAGATGTGGGGTTTTGCTGTTAATTTAGGGGCTTCGCACTGATGAAAGGTTGTTTAGCACTTTGTCTCTTTCTTCATGGACCTTTTTGCTGTTAATCCATGGGTTTTGCACCAATTAATATGTCGATTAATACTCTGTTGTTGTTGTGATGGGGTTTGTGTTGCTGATGGGTGGATAATTTCCACTTAAGAGGAATAATTACTGGTGTCCTTCATGCTTTCTTAGACTAACTTTCGTCCTATGCGCTGAATACTGCCTTATGCTGCTAATCTGGCTGATTGCCATGGTAATCCTGTTGTTTATAGGTTTTGTGGTTATTATAGGACATGATCGTATTAATCTTGGGTTACGATGTTTGTTTCCTTACATAGCTCTTATTTATCTATCATTTCTAACGAATTGCGCTGACAAGCCTTTTGATGGTTGTTTTGGTTTTCTTGGTGCTCTGTTTTTTCCGTCGGATCTTAATGCGGTTTCACCGGAGAAAACTCCATTATGCGGGTTCTGTTTTCTCAATCTATGCCCTGGGTTTATTTCCCAGTGCATAGCGTTACTTCGAGGGGAATTTTTTAACGGTCTCTGTACCGGTACCCGGGATTTATTATTGGATCTCTTATATCGGGATTTCAATCCGTAAACGGAGGATTTATGCTTTCGTCGCTGGGATTTTTCTCTCACTCTGTTTATATGCAGGTACCATGGGATCCTCTGATGCTCACCGGAACTTGGAGAAGGAGTTTGATTCTGCTGCTGTCGCTACTGAGGTGCCTACCTCGTTGTTCACTGGCCTTCAGGGTAACCCCACTTTACATGTTCTACTTAACATGTTCATGCAGAGCATTGCACATGTCACCAGAGGGGGGAGTAGGGTGTATACCCGTAGTCCCTAATTTTTTAATTTCAAAATACAAAAACTGCTTCTTAGCAGGACAAGGGAGAAACAAATACAAAAAATGCTTCTTAGCAGATCAATGGGAAAGCAAACATCAAGGACGGACGACTTCGAGCTTTTCTTCTCCGTTGGGGATGCTCACTCCAGATCTACTACAGATGTACTCCAGATCTACCCCACGCCTGCAAAATATCAAGCAAAACAACAAGTCAAAGGGTCAAAAGAAGGAGCACAGGAGAGGAACGGACCATCCAGATTTCGGGAACCTGGCAATAATGCTCTCAAATACGGGAAGTCCACTCCTTACAACCACAAAGCTAGAGGTCTGCACTGGAAGCACAGAGGGAAAAGCGAAGCCTTCAAGGATGTGAGTGTTCTGAGGGGAACTTCCCATACTTGAGTGCCTTACAACCAAGCCAGGGACGACTTAGGGAGGAAATCTTCTTCAGGAACCCTGGAGATAAAACCCTCAGGCGGGGGAGAGTCCTGTTTTTTCAAGCCACCAACAGACGCCGGTGTACTTTCTTAAAAGGACTTACTCCCCCGACTGAGGGCGTTACAACCAAGATAAGAAGGCATCTTGAGCCAAAAAGGCGGGAGATCTAGGGTTTAAGAGGAGAGCAGTTTGGGGCGGGGGAAAGGAAATAAGGGATTCTGAGCTAGGTCAGGAAGGATGGAGGGGTATATATAGAGACGGTATTGGGCCTAAGAAAAGGGCCAAGGGGTAATGGGCTCACGCGAGTTTATGGGTTGGTGATGGAACAAGAAGTAATTGGGCCAACATGTTCATAACAGAGTATTGCACATGTCACCAGAGGGGGGAGTAGGGTGTATACCCGTAATCCTCAATTTTTAAATTCAAAAATTGTCTCGCAACAGGTCAAGGGGAAAAGCAGAGGAATCACCCTGCAAATCAGAGGGAAGCGCTCGTAAGCCGCGAAAGTTGGTTGTGCCATCCGGGCCTTCCATGCTCCGCGCAGAGGGAGGGAAGCTATCGTAAGCCGCGAAAGTTGGTTGCGCCATCCGGGCCTTCCATGCTCCGCGCAGAGGGTTACCACTTAATCGTAAGCCGCGAAAGTTGGTCGTGCCATCCGGGCCTTCCATGCTCCGCGCAGAGGTTGCACATAATCGTAAGCCACGAAAGTTGGTTGCACCCCTCCGGGTCCTCCATGCTCCGTGCAGAGGTTGCACTTAACCGTAAGCCACGGAAGTTGGTTGCACCCCCCGGGTTTTCCATGCTCCGTGCAGGGGGTTACTACTTAATCGTAAGCCGCGAAAGTTGGTCGTGCCATCCGGGCCTTCCATGCTCCGCGCAGAGGTTGCACATAATCGTAAGCCACGAAAGTTGGTTGCACCCCCCCGGGTCCTCCATGCTCTGTGCAGAGGTTACACTTAACCGTAAGCCACGGAAGTTGGTTGCACCCCCCGGGTTTTCCATGCTCCGTGCAGGGGGTTACTACTTAATCGTAAGCCGCGAAAGTTGGTCGTGCCATCCGGGCCTTCCATGCTCCGCGCAGAGGTTGCACATAATCGTAAGCCACGAAAGTTGGTTGCACCCCCCCGGGTCCTCCATGCTCCGTGCAGAGGTTGCACTTAACCGTAAGCCACGGAAGTTGGTTGCACCCCCCGGGTTTTCCATGCTCCGTGCAGGGGGTTACTACTTAATCGTAAGCCGCGAAAGTTGGTCGTGCCATCCGGGCCTTCCATGCTCCGCGCAGAGGTTGCACATAATCGTAAGCCACGAAAGTTGGTTGCACCCCCCCGGGTCCTCCATGCTCCGTGCAGAGGTTGCACTTAACCGTAAGCCACGGAAGTTGGTTGCACCCCCCGGGTTTTCCATGCTCCGTGTAGGGGGTTACTACTTAATCGTAAGCCGCGAAAGTTGGTCGTGCCATCCGGGCCTTCCATGCTCCGCGCAGAGGGTTACTATTTAATCGTAAGCCGCGAAAGTTGGTCGTGCCATCCGGGCCTTCCATGCTCCGCGCAGAGGGTTACTATTTAATCGTAAGCCGCGAAAGTTGGTCGTGCCATCCGGGCCTTCCATGCTCCGCGCAGAGGGTTACTATTTAATCGTAAGCCGCGAAAGTTGGTCGTGCCATCCGGGCCTTCCATGCTCCGTGCAGAGGGTTACTATTTAATCGTAAGCCGCGAAAGTTGGTTGCACCCCCCGGGTCCTCCATGCTCCGCGCAGAGGGTTACTATTTAATCGTAAGCCGCGAAAGTTGGTTGCACCCCCCGGGTCTTCCATGCTCCGCGCAGAACGCTCAAGCTTGGATGGGAAGTAGCAAAGGAGTGCTTGGATGGGAAGCAGCAAATGAGCGCTTGGATGAAAAGTAATCACAAAATCATTAACAGAGAAATCAACCAAATCCTCGTAAGAGGAGGCGGTGAGATCCCTATCAGAGAAATCAACCAAATCCTCGTAAGAGGAGGCGGCGAAATCTCTGGCAGAGAAGTCAACCAAATCCTCGTAAGAGGAGGCGGCGAAATCTATGGCAGAGAAGTCAACCAAATCCTCGTAAGAGGAGGCGGCGAGGTCACCAGCAGAGAAGTCAACCAAATCCTCGCAAGAGAAGGCGGCAAAATCCTTACTAGAAGAGTCAGCAAAATCCTCGCCAGAGGATTCGTCAAGATCCTCGCCAGAGGAATCACCAAAATCCTCGCCAAAGGAGTCTGCCAAATCCTTGCCAGGGGAGTCTACTAAAGTCCTCGCCAGAGGAATCAGCGGAACCCCCAAAGCGGAAAGCAGAGAAATCTCGAAGGAGAAAATCAAAGAAACATCGACAATAACCAGGACGAGCCAAACCAAGCCAAATATAAATCCAACATGAACGAGCAACAAAACAACACAAAGAACAAAGAGAGAAAAGCAACGCAAGTAGGGAAGAAATTTCATAAAAACATGCCAAGGAGGCACAGCTGTACATCCAAGAACGAGAAGTAAGTACTAAGTTTGTACAAATTTAAGAGTTACAAAAATTTCCTTTGATAAAGTCAGGGGAGAAATGGGAGACATCAAGAGAGGGGAGCAGAGGAATCTTCAGCAGGAGTAGAGGAAGCAGGAACAGAGGCAGGGGAGACCAGAGAAGGGGCACCACCCGTAGGGATCTGGCCAAAAGCAGCTCTCTCTGTAAACACTGGCAGCATGCCAGCTTCCTTCACCTTGGGGAGACGGACTCCCAAGTCCAGCAGTTTCACAGCTTCTTGTACATACGTTTTCTCATCTCGATACAGGGTAAAAAGCTAATCCATTGCAGAAGAGGAGGAAGCGGAATCTTCAGAAACAGAGGCCGCCAAATCAGAGGGCAGAGGAGGCACCACGCCGTACTGAGAAAATTTTCGGGTGCTTTTGTTAGTGGGATCCCGCAGCCGGTTCACAAAGCCCGCCAGGGAAGCAGAGAAAGCAGGCATATACATTGGAGCAGAGGGCAATGAAGCAGACCCAACCCCAAAGGCGAAATAGGGAATGGCCCTCTCCAGCACTGGATACCACCATTCTGGTTTCCCCGGAGAATTCGCAGGGATCCCCATCAGCTTATTTATTTCCTCATCATTGAGGTTCTCCATCAAGGCATGCAGATCCAGGGTAGCGAGCTGTTCCGGGGTCGCCCCCGCCATCTCTAACGCCTTGGAGGCGGACTGCTGTATCACATAAGCAAAGAGGGGTCCGAAGTCCTCCAGGTACTCTTGAGTCTGCTTGAAGGCCGCCAAGGTGCCCTCCAGCATCAACCCCAGAAAGTGTTGACCCTGCGGAGACAAGAAATACTCCAGGCGTTGATCTCGCGCTCCCAAGACATAGGCACGGTTCTGCGCCTCCACGAGCATCTTCTTCCAACCATGCCGGGTCTCCTTGTAGGCTTCTTCATATCTCGCCTTGAACCTGGCCAGGTTTTCATGGCTTTCCTTGGTCGTCCTTGTCAGTTCAGAAACCAGGGAGGATTTCTCCACCTCTGCTTGGGACAACTGAGCCTTCAGCTCAGCAATCTCCGCTTCAGCCTTACTCAAACGCGCCACCACCCTGGCCACGTCGTCATCACGCTTAGCGATATCCGCCTGTTCCTTCTCTCTCTCTTTTTCTGACATGTCGTAGTCATGGATGCACTTAACAGCCCCCCACATCCGAGCCTCCACCTGCAAGAAAACAAAATGGGTTCCGACAGAACAATAAAGAGGTTAGTAACTTCGTTTTTTTCTATAATAAAAGTATAAGAAGCAGGGTACCTGAAGAGCCAACTGGCACAGCTGAGTAGCTAAAGCCCCCCGGGTCAGCTTCTCCACTTTCTCCTGGTCCTTTGAGTAGACACGAGCTATCAAGGCATCAATCAACTCCTGCCCCGACAAACTCGAAATCGGCCCAGGAACAACATCCTCTGGTTCATCAGCAGGGGGCACCACAGCTTTGCCCTTGCCCTTTCCCCCGGCAGAAGGGGGAACCTTAGAACCACCAGCAGACTTCTTCGCTGGCCCCTTGCCCTTTTCCACTGCAGACGAGAGGACCTTCGAACCACCAGCAGACTTCTTCGATGGTTCTTGAGACTTGCCGGCCTTCTTCAGGCTCTCTTGCTTCTCCTTCTCACCTACGGAAATCAGAGAACATCTCTTCCTCTTCTTTGAAAGCTCGGTGAGGGTGACACCCGGGACCGAATCAGGCGAGGGAATTTCATCGGTAATGTCCACAATCTGGACATCTTCTTCACCGGCACCAGATGTATCACCAGTATTGGGGCGTCCGCGCCCGTGAACAAGGCTACCCGCATCAACCTTCTCGGCATCAAACGAGCGGGAGGCTTCCGTATTTCCCTCTGGGACCTCTATCACAGGGGGAATGATGACCAGCTCGGCCCCAGCTGGTTGTTCTGAGGGAGCGGTTCGGGAAGCAGAATCCCCCGAGCCATGCTCCCCACTGGGAACAGGAGAAGCAACGATAGGCAAATTGTCCCCGCATTTCTTTCTCCAAGACATGTCTGCAAATCAAAATTCCACATCTTTAAAATCAGGGTAACAAAAGTTAATGTATTTTCTAATTCGTATTCTTTACCTATTGATTTCTTGGGATATAGGGGAAACAGGCCATTGTATGCCAGAGCCGAATTGTTCTCAGCAAGGTATTTACAGTCTAAGGGCTGGGCTTTGTTCATAGCATTCAGACGGGCTATGACCTCCAAGTCAGAGATCGAGGGGGCTTCTAGGGAGGCTGGTCTATAAGTAGTCCGAGGATTATGCCATTCTAGTTCCCGAACATGATAATCGCGCCAGGTGCCGAAAAGGGTGCGCACATAACAATAATAGCTCAAAAAGCCGCCATCAGAAGAATTTAGAGAGGAAAGAAAAGAAGTAGGACATCTTCGAAGACCCGCAAAGCTATACAAGGGATTGCCCTGCATACGAAGAGATTGGGTCTGACAGAACAGTTTGGCGGTGTCCTTAACACCGTGGGCTCGGCAAAGGATATGGAAGGCGTATAGTCTTCGGATGGCAGAGGGAGCGACTTGAAAAAAAGGGATACGAAAATGGTTGCAGACGTCAACCAGAAGGGTAGGAGGAGGAAGCCTTAGGCCAGCATCTATTTGGGCTTGCCAGATGACTATTACCCTGGGGTGGCGAAGGCTCTCGGGAGGTGTTGAATCTTTAGAGAAGGCCTCGAATTTTAAACCTTCGGGGTGTCGACACTTGCTCTCCAATTTCTTAACCTCCGCGACACCAAGGAGGGATTCAGGAACACGCTTTGGGGGTTGGGGGGTCTTCTTACCCCTTTTCTTAGGCTGAGAAGAACTGGGGACAGTTTGAGAGTCATAAGAGGCAGAGGGGGAAGGGAGGTTATCAAGATCCTGGAGTTGGGGAGAGGAAGATGAAGAAGTTCGGGAAGAAGGAGAGGGCGAACGCGAGGGTTGAGGAGCGGAAGTGGAGGCCATCATCGGAAATGTCAATCCTAGGGTTTCTAGCACGCTCAATCAGAGCACCAATAATTACACCACTACGCTACAACTAATCACGAGAATTGGGAGAGGAGGGTATGCGAATTACCTAGGTCAAATAAGGTGTGACTGTAAATACCAGAGCGGAAGGGTCGCTGGAGGTACACCGGAACAGGAGGGAGAATCGCCGGAATTTGCAGATGAAGGAGTTCGAGAAAATCGGAGAAGAAGAATAGTGAAAAACGGGAGTTCGAATCGACTAAGTAAAAATGTACGCGAGCAACTACCAACATACGGGATGGACGACACGTGCCCTATGGAAATGAATCAACGGCTGAAAATCCCTACGGGGAGGCGAAAGGTTGCAAAGGTTAAAAAGTAACCTCGGGGTACGGGAAAAGCACTGTAGATCGGACAGGCATTTAATGCAGGTGACGTCATCCACGCGGGCGAATCCTCTGACTAGTTGCACTATGCCAGAGTGAACTAGCCAGACCAGGGGTGGGAGTAACAAAAACACCAAAGAGGATCAAGAAAAACAGCCTAGTGTTGGGCATCACAATACTCCATTGGTTGAACGCGAAGAATACCCGGTTCAACCAGACTAGAGGGGGGAGTGGTTGATGAGGAGTAATATGTGCAGAATAGGGAAAGGATACAGATCAGAGGAATCGACCTCATCAGCGGGACGAATATGACAGAAGAAGTATACCCATCAGAGAAACCATCCTCACCAGAGGAGTCAAGCTGGTCAGAAGAATCATTCTTACCAAAGGGATTTCACCCATCAGAGAAATCACTCTTCGTCAGAGAAGTCTACGTCGCCAGAGAAGTCATCTTCGTCAGAGAAGTCTACGTCGCCAGAGAAGTCATCTTCGTCAGAGAAGTCTACGTCGCCAGAGAAGTCATCTTCGTCAGAGAAGTCTACATCGCCAGAGAAGTCATCTTCGTCAGAGAAGTCTACGTCGTCAGAAAAGTCATCTTCGTCAGAGAAGTCATCTCCGTCAACGGAGTCACCAGAAACGCGGGAAACCTCCCGCGTAAAGACGAAATTCCTGATATGCCCTTCGATCACGCCAAATGCATGCGCTAGCACCGATTTTACTGTTTTACCCTTCCACATACTCTATAAATAGAGCATGAGCTCGTGTCTTGTATTTACGCTATCATTCACTTTTGAATACAACAGTTATATTTTCTCTCGTGCTCAATTCTCCGATCGTTACTTTGCTCTTTCCGATCATCCATACTAGGTATAGCTTATATTTTTCACTTGGTAGTTTAGGTGTTGGTTTCGTGAAACACCACATGTGGAAATGATATTGCGGATGGAGGGAGTACTATATAACACACACAAAAATTAAACTTTATACAAAAAGTTAAGTATAAATATGCATTAATACAACATCATTTTAGCATCAAGAATTCAAGATCACTGCAAAAAAAACTTGATGCCAACTCACTTTTAATATGTAGGAGTAGTATATCTAATCATAAATCTCGCAACTCAAAAGAAAAAGATAAAAACTTGGGCACGACATGTTGCACCATGCAACATGATCGATTCGCAGCATGGAGCTCCGATTCGAACCCTTTACACTGTTATATTGCATGGTGCAATATGTTGCACGCAAGACCACCTTAAAGAGAAAATGACAACATAGATAAAAACTACTCTCCATCTCTGCGACAAGTATAATATAATTATGGAAAAAATAGCAATTAAACCCCTAACATGAATAACCCTATGGCGTTTAGCCCCTATACTCGATGTTGGATCAATCAGACCCCGATGTTCCAATTTTAGTGCAATTAAACCCCTCTCCGTCTATTTTTTTTCTCTTTCTAAATATGTGGTGGGACCCACCGCATTTGGTGCTGGTGTACTGCTCGATTAGTAGCTCTGCTGGCGGTGGCAAAGGCGACCACACTGCTCCTGCTGGATTCGCTCACCTTCAGCTGCCACTTTATGATGTCAGCATCTATTTGGGGATGGAAGAAGGTGGGATAAGATACGCCCATGTCGTTGATGTGCCACGACTGGCATTCAATTGAGAGCTTTGTCAGATTCTGCATCTCCTATCACAATAGAAACATATTAGTACCCTATGAATCGGGATCTGAGGACGTCGAGGTTGCCGTAATAGGGCATGTAGAGGCTGGTCTGTTGCTGCTGTTGCACTCGACTCTTGTGATTCGCAAAGCGAGAGTGGAAAATGGGATCCAACACAAATTGGTGGGTGTTGTGCCACCCTCAGCCCAACTTCTCCACCGCACTATGATTGGAGCGGGACCGCCCTCCGAAAGCCTGAGCACCGCCGAGGAGATCAGAACCGAATTGCGGCTAAAATTCGGCGATCGATATCCTCTTTACCATCTATTGAGCTTGGTGAAGGTGTTAAAGAAATTCCAAAAGGAAGTGTCATCGGCAACAACATGGTCAACGGAGCAGTCGATGAATATGCCGTCGGCGAGCTCCATGACCTGGACGGCGAGGACAAGGCAGAAATGGGTGTGATTGACGGTGAGGACATGGCAAAAATGACGTCTGCTTCACCTCGTCTGCCATGCATCAGATATTACAAAGAAAAAAAAACATACGGCGTTTAACGGACGTTTTGGAAAGGGGTTTAATTGCACTTAAATTGGGACATCGGGAGCCTGATTGATTCAATATCAAGTATATGGAGCTAAACGCCATAGGAGTGTCCATGTTAGGGGTTTAATTGCTACTTTTCTCTATAATATAATTATCTTATGCGATGCTAACGTTAAATGTTTGGATATATATGATCTCATACTCTATTCTTATAATTCAATCTTACAAATATTTTTTTTTTCATAAAAGAATTGCCTTGATTCATATTCAATCCTTATAATTTAACTTTAAACATTCATTACTCATAATGTAACATTTTTTCCACTAAAAGTATCTATCAAAGTTCTAGTAAAAATTATGCGAAACTCAATGTGTCTCACATATAGTGGACAGAGATAGTAATAATTTAGGATATTAACGCTTAAACCTATTCATTTAAAATTTAAAATCATATATCTAGATTTATTTTTAGAGCATCTCCAGTTGGAGGCGCTATAAAGAGACGCTATGAGGTAGTCTCCACCATAGCACCTTTCTTCTCCAGTGCATTGAGTCTGTAAGAGGCACTATAATCCTCATTTCCATTTTATCACATTTTTACTCTTCTATTATAAAATTCAACATTTCATTAAAATGAAAATTAAATTACATTAATTAAAATAAAAATTACAGTAATTTAAATAACTAAAATTTGAAATTATACTAATTAAAAAAATTACAATAATTTAAATCTAGACTACATCAATCATCTACGCTTGAGCACTTCTTTGAACATACGCTTGTGCAATGCCAATTGAGCCTCCGACATCTTCGAAATGTCCGCATTGAGAATTTTGATATTGAGTGCCTCCATTTCATTGCGGTGATAGAACTGGTTTAGGTGTTAAATTCCTCGATTCCTTTGGCTACGCGTTCCATTGCGTCGTAGTATTGAACCTTCTCCAACGAGGACTCGACATTCTTCCTTTTGCCTTTGTCGCATTTTGCCAATTTCTGGCCTTGGGGCCTCGTCGTGATACTTGGCTTGGAAGATGTTATTGTGTCCTGCCCTTCCGAGCCCTTCGACTTCTTGGACGAGTGCTCATCTCGCCTTGAGACACAAACCGCTGATACTCGCGCAAAATCATCCAAGCTTTGAAATGCTTGAATTTGACTCCATTGCTGGCCTCGTAGATCTCTTGCACATGCTCAATGATTTGCTCATCACTCATTCCGCTACCCTAACTGACTTTACACTTGTCGTAGACCGCCCCACACACCTTGACGTCCTTTTGGACGCGTTGAAAGTGGGATGATATGCTTGTTTTCATGAATATGAGCCCTTTTAGGTTTAGTGTCGTTGAATCTTTGGGTGATATCTCCCCAATATTGGGTAGCCTTTTGGTACGTCCCCAATATTGAGTTGTGGGCACTGGGTAGCCAACGCTCACAACATGCAAATAAGCTCAGTCTCCCCGGAGGTGTTCCCAATGCGGGGCTTCGACGTTTATGGCTTCGAGGCTTCCGTGGTGTCAGCTTCAACGACGAGCCTCGGGTCCACGGAAGGTGGAAGAGAGCCCAGGCAGAAGATATTCAAGCCTTGAGAGAAAAGTGCGAACCCCATCATTGGGTTAGAACTAGGAACACCCTAGCCTTGAGCGTAATTCTTCATGTAGTCGTGGAATTGGCGATCTAATTTTCAACCAAATATGAGATAATAAGATGGAAAGTGAGAGGAGAAAAGAGAATTGTTGTGTTGGATGCGTGAAAAATGAAGTGGAGAAAAAGTGGTATTTATAGAAGATAAAAAGAAATAAAAAATATATTGAAAAAGCCGTTCAACTCAACGATCATTTAAAAAAATAATAAAAAGGTTAAAAACAATATGATTCAATTTTTTTTATTCGCGCATGATGTACACGCGCCCGCCCTTTCTCCTCCAAAGTGCCATTACCAAGGAAAGCACCCAGCACGCACCGGGGGAGGGGGAGGGCACGCCCCCGCTATGGATGCTCTTATTTGCTCTTATTTGTATTTTTAAGTTCTTAATGTGCTATTTGTTGTCAAACCACTTCGTGAATAAGATGCTGAAACTTATTATTAAAATTTAAAAGTGAAAGGAGAATTTTTTAAGTCACGTGTAATCCCAATTGATAGTATAAATCATTGAATCTTTCGTTATTATTTTTTTTGTTTTTTTAGCCTCGTATTCTAAAGTGATCGATAACATATTCTTGATAAATTCGACAGATTTCAAATAATAATACAACACGAACAAATTAACTAACATGAAAGCTTATTTTGTCATACCTTCCTTCGAACGCAATTTTGCAATAAAACGAATTTACAAACTTATTTTAATACATGACATGAACTAATATAAATAGTGATAATTGGACGAACAAATTATGGTGTGCGAATGTTTCTTTATTTTATTTCTAATTTTCTATTATGTTGCGCAATTGAATTGTTCAAGATGGCAAATGTTCCTGTACATCGCAATAACCGTAATCAAGATACAACATCGAACAAATCTAGCATTCCAAGGGCTAAAATGTCCAAATAATTTTTCTTTTTCTTTTTTCCCGAGTAACATTCAAATTATATAATTGTTAAAGTGGTAATAGCTTCTAAATATACAAACTTTCGCACATTTTTTATTTTACACATGAATTATAAATTTAATCTATAAATACACAAATTTTTATTTTCTTTTGATTTTGTACGTGAATTCACAACCCGAAGCCCTAAATCAACATGAATGACGAATCCACAATCCTTAATCGCGAACTACGACCTTGAATCGTGAATGCATAACTCTCTAAGTCCTAATTGCGAAAAAAAGTAATGCTTTCAATGATAATCTAAAATTTTGAGACTTATTTTATCGTGAGCTCACAATATTTATTACTTCATCGTGTAAGAAGACTTTTGTTTAAATCATGTAGACAATTCCCGACTTTCACCTCAGCATTCATGTTTCATAAACGTTCATCATATCATATCGTCAGGAAAATTAAAAAAAAAATCATATATTTAAAAACAAGATTTATAATTCATGCACAAAACAAAAAATGTGTAAAAAATTATGTATTTTGACACTATTACCCTTTTTACTAAAATTAGGACACATAATCCCCGCCGCACCGGATCAAAACTCTTCCCTTCATCGCCAACGCAACAAAAAAAACACAGTTAGAAACAGCTGAAATGCACCGCTTTCTTCTCCAAATCTCATCACACACACATTGACACACACCACTATACATACACATCTACATACACGAATCAGGTTTCGGGAAAAAATGGAAGGATTTGACGAAGATGTCTACGTCGGACGAAACGACGCCGGGGACGAGAACGCCATGCACTACGGCTACGACGGCGGCGCGCCACCGCCGCCGCCGCCGATGGACGGATTATCCCGAAACGACGGCATGCAGGGATACGACTTCGGCGGCGGCGGCGGCGCACCACCAACACCGCCGCCGATCGAGGGATACGGGCAGGGGAAGCCGTACGACCTCTCGGCGGACAGCGAGGGCATCTTCGCGGCGGCGGACAGCGGCGGGCCGCTGCTGCCGGATCCCAGCGAGATGCGCGAGCAGGGATCCGCGTTTCGCGAGTGGCGCCGGTGAGCTTAATTAATTATTTTGTCAATTACCATCTTCTAATTTATTAGATTCAAGGAATATCAAAAATCAATTCAAATTTTGTGTAGATGTTAGATTGATTCAAGGGTTAATTACTTTTAAAAAATCACTAATTTTGATCTGATTTTGGTTTCCGAAACTTTTTGTGAATTGTTGCAACAATAACATTAGCAAATTAAATAGATATGTTTAGTACATTTCAGCCTCATTACTCATATTATGCTTATTTTGCTAAATATTGAAAGGGTTAATACTGCGAACTTTCAGCGCTTTCCATACAATGTCCCGAATTTTCATTTTCTCTTAAAAGACCCTGAACTTTCAATTTTTTCCATAAAATGTCCCGCTATACAAAATTCGATGAAAAAAAGATGAAGTATCTCGCCGAAAGAAATATTTTGAGGACCACCATTGTTGGAAAACCATATTGAAAACCACCATTGTTGAAAAACGCTGAAACTTCGGAATTTTTTATCATCTTTTCGTCATTGAATTTTATATAGCGGGACATTTTATGAAAAAAAAAATTGAAAGTTCAGGATTTTTTAGGAGAAAATGAAAGTTCGGGACATTTTATGGAAAATGCTGAAAATTCGAGACATAAAATACTAGTAACCCATATTAAAAAATAGTGTTATTATTGCAACAACTTATAAGACGTATGAAAAACCAAAATCGAATCAAAGTTCGTGCATTTTTCAGCATACCATTAATTCAAGCAATTGTATATTGTGCATGTTGATTGTTGGCGGTAAAAAATTAATTCATTTCATGGTGTTTTCTCCTGATTGCCAAAATTTGATATAGTTTGATTCACCAACCTTCATCGTCATCTAATATTCATGAATTTAATTAAGCTTTAAAGATTGTTGATTTATGTATGTATACAGTCAAAATATGATTTATCTGGAAGAGAAGGAGAAGAAGGAGAAGGAGTTGAGGAATCAAATCATCGCTGAAGCTGATGAATGGAAGCGCAAATTTTACGAGAAGAGGAATCAGAACTGCGAGACGAACAAGACTCACAATCGAGAGAGAGAGAAAGTTATTAACGCTCTCTCTCTCTCTCTAAATTTTATCATGAAATTTGTGGCATTACAATGAAGAAATTATGATTTGTTGTGTTTAATTTGCAGATTTACTATGCACAACAAGAGAAATTTCACAAGGAGGCAGACAACCAGTTTTGGAAAGCGATCGCAGAGATCATACCCCGCGAAGTCCCCAATCTCGAGAAGAGGCGGGGAAAGAAAGATGACGAGAAGAAACCCGCGGTCTTCGTGGTCCAGGGGCCGAAGCCCGGGAAGCCGACTGACATGGCGAGGATGCGTCAGATCCTCGCCAAGCTCAAGACGAACCCTCCGCTTCACATGAGGCCGCCTCCCCCGAAGGAGGAGGGGAAGGAGGGAAAGCCGGAGGCGAAGAAGAACAATGAGAATGAAAAGGACGGTGCAACAGGGGAAACACAACAGTCTGTTTCCTCTGCTGCCAAAGATGCAGCCGCAGATGGAGCGTCTAAAACGGACGGCTCATCTGCTGCTGGAGGCAAAGAGAATGCAGAGAAGAAGTGATTAATTGATTGATTGATTATTTTTTTTCATTTATGTGAGTGACATTTATATATGAATTGAATAAGAGTAGTTTCTTCTAAAACTTAGTGGCTGCAAAGAGGTCCATTTTTCTTTCTTATATACCTTTTGTACCTAAAAAATTGACGAGTCCACTTATACTGTATTTTATTTTTATAATAATTATTACGATTTTTCTTAACTTCTCTGAATTATCTTTTTGCAATTCCCCCTTTTTTTCTTTTAGTTTTTTGAGGTCAATCTTTTTGTAATTTCCAAAAACTTTATATATAATCTTTAATAATGGTAGAAACTAGAAAATGAAGAATAACTAAAAATTAATTGTGAAGAACACTCTCAATTCTTTTTTATTTTTTATTTTTTGTATTATTAATCTTCCTGGAATTACAAAGCTGCAAGTAAAAAGGAATTATTATTATGGGAGTGAATCATGTAGATCTCACCCCTTATAATAATATATAGATTCAAATATGGATCACGCAGTGTGTATGTGGCACACTAAAATGTGATATGTAGCAGAGATCTTTCAAGGCAAAATACACTTAGGGGTAAAATAGAAAATATGAATTTCAAATATTAAAAAATATATATCTGGTTTTTAATTTTTATTAGTTTTTAATTTTTTTTAATCTAATTTCGCACCCTCAATGAAAAATATGCAACCTAAATATGTACTATATTGTTAAATACTCCCTCTGTCCCATTATTGTCGGCCACATTCTTTTCGGCATGGAGATTAAGAAGGAGATTGTTATGTGTTAATTAAATGTAGTCCACCAAAATTAAAGAGTTAATTAAATTTTTCTTAAACCTAAATCTGTCTTCTTCTCCATTTTCTGGTCGACGTCGTTGCCGTTGCCGGCAACGGCGACAATCGCCCCAAATCAGACCCCAATTTCCCCAAAACCAATCGCTCCAAATCAGACCCCAATTTCTAGGACAAAATTGAATCCTCAAGCACAAAAAATACTCCAACGTTTCATCAAGCAGGAGGCTTTGGTATTGGGGAAAGCAACACCCACTGATGACGACGGGATCGAGATTTTGCAGGTTTATTCCAAGGAAATTAGCAAGGGAATGCTTAAAACAGTGAAGACCAGATCTAGAGAGTTAGCGGCCGCTCCGGGGACTGCTAAGGTGATTTACGAGCTGCCATTCGCTGGAAATTTAAGGGGAAAAGAGGGCGGCGGCGCCGGATCTCAGAGAGAGGCGGCGACCATGGGGGTCGCGGCGGAGGGAGGTGCGAAACCCTCGATTTTTCCCATGGATTCGCGACGGAGCTGTCGGCGAGTGAAATCGAGAAGCTGAAGAGTTTGCCGGAGATTGTAGACGAGAGGGCGGGGTCGCGACCGTCCGTCGGAGAATAAGAGAGAAGGGGGGAGGCTGTTTTGGGGAAGGCGCTGAGTGTGGGTGTGTTTGTGTGTGATTTGTGTTTGTTCGAGAGAGATCTGAGCTGAGCAAGGGCGGTCGGGAAGGGGAGAGGGAGGAGAAGAGGAGGGATGGCAGCTGGCGGCCGGCGTCGCTGTTGGCCGCTGGAGAAGAAGAGAGAAGGCAGAGGTTTTGTGTGTTGTGCGTGTGTTGTGTGTGTGTGTGTGTGTGTTTATTTAAAAAGGGTTTAGGTTTAAGTAGAAATTTTAATTAAATGGGCTTAATTAGATTAAATATTTCTATTTTAAGAAAGTGGCCAACAATAATGGGACAGACCAAAAAGGAAATGTGGCCAACAATATTGGGACGGAGGGAGTACAATATTTGAAACCTAAATATGTATTATTTTGTTAAATATAAAACCTAAATATGTACTATTTTGTACCTAAATATGCAACCTAAATATGTAACTTAAATATGCAACCTAAATATGTACTATTTTGTACCTAAAAAACTTAGTGGCTGCAAAGAGGTTCATTTTTCTTTTCACACCTACCTTTTGTATACTAAAAAATTGGCTATTTGCACCCCAAAAGTGTTATAATCAGTATTTATCTTTATTACCTATCTTGCTAATAATATTGTAAAATGGAAATTTTGCGCTTTTAAAATGGTATTAGAACAAACTTTTATTGGGAAATTGTTTTATATTTAATTTATTTAGTAATTGATCCTGATTGGGAATTAAGGAGACTTATAATTAACTACTCCCTCCGTCCCATAATAAGTGGCCACATTTCCTTTTTCGTCTGTCCCACTATAAGTGGCTGCTTTCTAAAAGAAGCTAAAATTAGGGTTAATTAAACTCACTAATTAACTTTCTCATTAAACAAAATAATGACACCTATTAAACCTATTCACACTTTTATGCGTTTAACCCTAGCCGCCACAACTTCGTTTCTTTCTCTTTCTCATCAATCGCCCCTCACAGCATCTAGGGTTTTTGCCGTTGATTATCTGTAGAATCGCCGTTGAGAAGGTTGTTACCCTTTTGAATCGGAGCTCGTCGCCCTCTGGTTCACCCCTTTTCACCCGTCGCGATGACGAGAAAGAAATCTGCCACTGACTCTCTGGCTTCGCCGGATCTGGTCGTCTCACTGAGCGGCGTGCTGCTGCACCATCCTCCCGCCGGCGATTCTCCGTTGTTTGGCCGGAGACTGAGCAGCGAGTGGCCTCTCCCTTTGAGCGAGGGCTCTCCCTTTCACCCCGTCGACTCCACTGTCTCTTCGGTGTCATCGGAGCCCGAATCCTCTGTGAGGGGCGAGCCTCGGCGGAGATTGTTGTTCGATCCGCCCGAATCCTCTGTGGTCCAAGGGTACCCAGTCTGTTCGTCTCCCGCTAACTCTCTGGCCTATCCATCTCCACCTGAAACCCCCGATTCGGATGAGGATCTGTATAGCCGTATTGTGGCTGACACACTCTCACCGTGGTCTGTTGGAGAGTACGGCACGGCCCTCGCCGACGACGTGGACACGGCTGGTTGGATGCAAGTCCCCGAGACTGAGGTGCAGCCCTCTCCGATGACTGAGGTGCAGCCCTCTCCGATGACTGAGGTGCAGCCCCCTCCGATGACTGAGGTGCAGCCCCCTCCGATGAAGAAACTGGCACGTTTCCAGATACTGAAGAAAATGTTCCCTTATGCGGTGAGAAGCTTCTTTTTCATGTGCCTAATCTATTTTTTTTTTCGTGCTTACAGTGGGGATTGATTGAATACATTGTTGGTTGTTGGTGTAAATGTGCTGAAATGATGAATGATCTGTTGAGATTGGTGCATTTCTGAGAATTTAGTGATTGTTGTTGGTCGTATTGGTTTTTGATTGCGTTATGTGAACGGCCGTCTGGTGCCATCATTTTTGGTGTTGTATTGGGTGTATGAAGATTTATGGCCACCTGGTGCCATCATTTTTTGGTGTTATATCTGCTGCAATCATTCAAAATAGATAGCCCTTGCATTGCATTCATTCACACTGAAAACTTTACAAAAAATAGTCAGCCCTTTTACAAAATATGGTGGCTGTCTTAGACACTGAAAACTTTACAAAAGCTAGAACCACTTTACTAACTAGGCAGCCCTTTTACAAAATATGGTGGTTGTCTTAGACACTGAAAACTTTACAAAAACTAGAACCATTTTACTAACTATGCAGCACTTTTACAAAATATGGTGGATGTCTTAGACACTCCTTGCTTTACAAAAACTAGGCAGCCCTTTACTATATTCCTAACTGTTGGAAATCATTGAGCAGCCCTTGTTGTGAAAATGGATAGCCCAATTTCTCCACAACCTCTTGCACCAAATGCATTGGTGCATTATCATTCAAATAGTTTATGCACTCCTCCACCAACTCTATAGGCACTTCCAAATCCCTTGGGAGCTGGTTCGCTCTCATTAATGCATCCTTCCCCATGTGTGGGATCTTGTATGCATTATGACCTTTTGTTTCATTATCTCCACCATACATGACTGCAAACTTAGAAACACTTTGTTCAATGTATGTGGAGATAATTGAGCAAAGGATTCCTCAACTGCCTTTACAAGATCGTCACAGTTGTAACATGCCCTTTCAGTTTGAATTGATTGAATAGCTCTAAACCATCCCAAGTCGTTCACATTTGTGTCTGGACTGTTTGGTGGTTGATGAACTATTCTTATGTCGAATCCTTGTTGAGTGGCTGTAGCCCTAAAATCAGGGTCCAAGTCATGAATATGCGGTTTCGCATTGTCTTGTTGAATGTAGATTAGTTTACTTGCAAACGAAGGCCACTTTGCTATGATTGCTGGTACAATCTGTTGTGAAACAATAAAATAAAAGAACACTTTAAAATTCATTGCATATTTCACTACATAGCACTTCCACAATGCTGTTCGCTAATATTTTCACCACGCCGCAAGTATACGGGTAGTTGTAATATATGGAAGCAAGGTCGTATTCCACAAGGATTGGTGAATTTAAACTTCTAAATATTATTAATAAGTTATTTTCAATCTATTTAGACAAACCAAAGATGAAGAGATATTGAGAACTAAAACAAAGCTAAATAAAGCAAGTAAATAAAATAACGACAAGATAAACTTAGTTAATAAATTGGGGAATGACTCGAATGAAAGTTATCCTAGGGACTAAATTTCGATGGATCGTAATGAACTTCAATCTAAAGCAATATTAATCTTGATATGGCCTACTTATCTAGGGCGATCTCCCCACTAGTTTTAGCCCCCTCCCGGACGACTAAAACAGTAGATTACGGGTCATAATTGCCGTCCCCGGTCAATTTCTAACCTATAACTCCCAAGAGCACAAAAGATCAACAAGCCCTCACCCAACTCTCAACCTCCCGGTTTATTGAGATGATATGTATCAAACTCCTAATCTATTGTAATTATCCTCTCCCGATTCAAATCACAAATTAGAAATGCACAAAAGGTGGCCAACCAATCATACAAGAGATAAATCTAGGACTTGAAAAGATAACAATAAGCACAATCAAGATATATATAGAACAAAGAAATCAATCCATTACAAATCCATCTAATCTAATCCCTAAGATAAGAGATTTTAGCCAAGCATATTCATAATAAAAGCAAATCTCAAGTCATAAGAAAACATAAATAAAGATATAGAGAGATAGAGATTCATAGACAAATCCTATAATCTTGATCTTCAATCATGTAGTCTTGATGAGCTCCTTTCCAAGTCTTCCCCTTCTTTCTTTGATTTTGGTGTTGTTCTTGTGTGTGGAAGAGAGAAAAAATGGTAGAGAATAGAGGCTAGGGTTTGGAAATGGAGTGTTGGGGAAGATGAAGTGGGTGTGTGTGGTGAATGAATTAGAAAAGAAGGGAAAAATGGAGTTTTGGGGCTAAAATCGCGTCTGGGGCCCACTTGGGGGAAGCCCCGCCCTTTTCCCGCGGTCACGGCCCGCGTCCGCGGCCTTCAAACGTGGGGGATGCTCAGGGGACCCGCGGTCCCGCCCCGCGGCCGCGGGTGGTGACCGCGGGTGCCTCCTGAGTCGGGGGCAGCTGACCCGCGGTCCCACCCCGCGGCCGCGGGTGGTGACCGCGGGCTACTGGGCGTTATGCGCAGTCCGCTCGTTTTGCTCCGTTCTCCCTCGTCCGGACTCGGATTTGATCGCCGTTTGCGCTCACGGATTCCTCTCGAGACGTACTTCAATATAATATCTTCAAAATCCTCCAATTAATCCTTGATTTTTTCTGAAATTACTCCAAAACTACACCAAGACATCAAATCTTCATAAAACTCAACATTATGGTACAAACACGCATTGGCAAGCAAAATATGAAGGGAAATGACAACAAATCATGTGGAATTGAGGTACGAAAACCATGTTTGTCAACCCCCCCAAACTTAAAGCGTTGTTTGTCCCCAAACAACAAAGAGAAGAGAAATAAAAGATAACAAACATGTGAGAATGAATTGGTGTCATTTCAAGGGCTTCAATTTTTTCAAAATATTTCACTAGTGTATCACAAGTAGATATGCATTTCAAGAAGTCACAAGTGATAGTAAGTTCAACATTATAGCCTCCAAGCTTGAATCCTCACAAGGTGAATGTTTCAATGATGCACTCGACTCTCAAGTGTTTAGAATGGACGTGTTTACACTCAATTCGAAACAATGCATGCAATCTACCATAGGCTTGCCATTTGTCCTAACTCTCTATGCTTCAATGTGTTATAAATAGAGATCAAAAAGGGCTTTCATTGGGTTGTAATGAGGGCTCTTTGGTAAGGTGAGTAGTTTTTTAGGCAAAGTGACTCATCCCACAATCCATCAATCACAATGAACAAATCAACTTCACCATTTCTCTTATCAATCAAAAACCAAAATCCCTACATTTCATCTTTTCATCCTTAGTGATATCTATCATGGCTATGATTCAAAAGGCAAATCACTCCCCTTTATGCTCTTTTATTCACATTCATTTTCATTTCTTTTTCTTTTTGAGCTCATAGGGGATTAGTGATTTTCACACAATCAAAGCTTGATAAGCAATTTCAATCATTTCCCAAACTTTTTTCTTCATCAAAGCAACCACTAACACTCTAAGTTCTACCCCTTTATCATTGGTTCATTCAAAGAAAGGCTACAAGGCACAAAAGGGGTAAACTAGGATCATATGAGAATTTGGCACAATTGGGGTCAAGTGGCTAACAAAGATGGCCTTAAATCACTTCAATATTAACAACACATCTACTTTTATTTTCAAGAGAGGACTCATGGCAAGTTCTAGAGACCAACATACATGCTCAATCGATTTACACTCAAGAACAAAATGAGATTGTAATTGGATGACAATCAAGGGCTCAATTCTCACAAGCTCATTTTATTTGCAAGTTCTTGGAGGTAAAATATTTAGCTCATTTGTCACAAGTTCAAACTCTACATGCAAAATCAACAAGTGAAACACAACAATTTCTTTTCAAAAGCAACATTCATATCATAAGCCCAACACACATTTCATCCAACTCATGTGTTTCAACAATCAAGCTCAAAAATAAAAGACAAGGAAAAGCTAAAAAAAACATAGACAAAACTAATTATTGTAACATAACTAAACTAACTAAATAAATAAACAACGGATAAATGAGATAAGTAACCCATCTTCACCCTCCCCCCAAACTTATTTCACACAAAGGAGAAATAAGTTTGGATGAAGGAGAAAATGGTTACTTGTCTCGTACTCACAAACGAGGTGGAGGCTTAGGCGGTGGCCATTTCTCATCAAATTTGCATGCTCCATCCACCGCGACCCAAAAATATGGTGGCTTTGCAATTCTTGAGACATCCCGGGCGTCATGATAATCTCGTTCACCATCTAGAGTACCATCACACTCAAACAATTCCTTATTAGACAAATCAAAGTGAAAATCAAAAGATGAAGATAAATAAAAGTGAAAGAAGCAAGCCTTCATAGAATCGCCCATGTCGAGGTAAGGATCGACAAAATTTTTGACTTTGCATTCTTTAAAACTTGTGAAATCTTCATCTTTTTGGAATTGTAGAGGTTGCGTTGGAAAAGTTGGGCTCTCGACTTCAAGGGGTTTGGAGAATTGATCCTCATCTTCTTTATACTCTTCTTCAACTTCTTGAGGCTCTTCACTTAGCATCGGCATTGGTTCCTCATACAAGGTTCCATTCCGTAGGCTAATGGCTATGCACAAATCATCAATTCGCTTTTGATTTTCCATAGTGGTAGCCAAAGACCTCCTTTGCTCATCTAGCATAACCTCCGATTTTGCTAGACTTTTTTCTATCCAAGCTTGTGTAGTTAAGAAGCATTGTAGGAGATCATCTTTCGAATTCGATTTCTCCTCTTGATAGTATCGATTTCCCCCTTGGAAGCCTTCTTGAGTGGAATAAGAATTTTCATAATTCCAACTATTGAAATGGTCCTCATACTCCAATGGTGATTGCCACTCCATGGCATTGCACCCCATGTCATAATACTCACCATAGGAAGGTGTTGGTTGGAAGGCTTTTTGGATCATTGGTTGCCTACAATTTCTTTTGGCTTCCAAAACACGCAACTTAAGTTGCATCAACGCCAATTGTAGTTGGAGTTGCTCAACCAACTCATTCCTTCCATCATCCATTTTTGGTGCCGCTTTTACGGTTGTGGAGCAATTTTCTCTAACAAAAATAAATAAACATATAAATAAACAAACATAAAAACAATATCTAAATTAGATAAAAACAACTTTTCACAATATCAAAAGTAAAAATTCAACCAATCCCCGGCAACGGCGCCAAAAACTTGTTCGCTAATATTTTCACCACGCCGCAAGTATACGGGTAGTTGTAATATATGGAAGCAAGGTCGTATTCCACAAGGATTGGTGAATTTAAACTTCTAAATATTATTAATAAGTTATTTTCAATCTATTTAGACAAACCAAAGATGAAGAGATATTGAGAACTAAAACAAAGCTAAATAAAGCAAGTAAATAAAATAACGACAAGATAAACTTAGTTAATAAATTGGGGAATGACTCGAATGAAAGTTATCCTAGGGACTAAATTTCGATGGATCGTAATGAACTTCAATCTAAAGCAATATTAATCTTGATATGGCCTACTTATCTAGGGCGATCTCCCCACTAGTTTTAGCCCCCTCCCGGACGACTAAAACAGTAGATTACGGGTCATAATTGCCGTCCCCGGTCAATTTCTAACCTATAACTCCCAAGAGCACAAAAGATCAACAAGCCCTCACCCAACTCTCAACCTCCCGGTTTATTGAGATGATATGTATCAAACTCCTAATCTATTGTAATTATCCTCTCCCGATTCAAATCACAAATTAGAAATGCACAAAAGGTGGCCAACCAATCATACAAGAGATAAATCTAGGACTTGAAAAGATAACAATAAGCACAATCAAGATATATATAGAACAAAGAAATCAATCCATTACAAATCCATCTAATCTAATCCCTAAGATAAGAGATTTTAGCCAAGCATATTCATAATAAAAGCAAATCTCAAGTCATAAGAAAACATAAATAAAGATATAGAGAGATAGAGATTCATAGACAAATCCTATAATCTTGATCTTCAATCATGTAGTCTTGATGAGCTCCTTTCCAAGTCTTCCCCTTCTTTCTTTGATTTTGGTGTTGTTCTTGTGTGTGGAAGAGAGAAAAAATGGTAGAGAATAGAGGCTAGGGTTTGGAAATGGAGTGTTGGGGAAGATGAAGTGGGTGTGTGTGGTGAATGAATTAGAAAAGAAGGGAAAAATGGAGTTTTGGGGCTAAAATCGCGTCTGGGGCCCACTTGGGGGAAGCCCCGCCCTTTTCCCGCGGTCACGGCCCGCGTCCGCGGCCTTCAAACGTGGGGGATGCTCAGGGGACCCGCGGTCCCGCCCCGCGGCCGCGGGTGGTGACCGCGGGTGCCTCCTGAGTCGGGGGCAGCTGACCCGCGGTCCCACCCCGCGGCCGCGGGTGGTGACCGCGGGCTACTGGGCGTTATGCGCAGTCCGCTCGTTTTGCTCCGTTCTCCCTCGTCCGGACTCGGATTTGATCGCCGTTTGCGCTCACGGATTCCTCTCGAGACGTACTTCAATATAATATCTTCAAAATCCTCCAATTAATCCTTGATTTTTCCTGAAATTACTCCAAAACTACACCAAGACATCAAATCTTCATAAAACTCAACATTATGGTACAAACACGCATTGGCAAGCAAAATATGAAGGGAAATGACAACAAATCATGTGGAATTGAGGTACGAAAACCATGTTTGTCAAATGCATACATGCTAGACTTCCTTGCCATACCTTGTTTATGAAGCACTCCCCCATAACATCCTTGGAAATTGACTGAATTGGCCTCGTTTCTAGTGTGCCCATTGGTCTGTTCTTGCTATTACGTTTGGCAGGAACTTGTTCAGTAAATGGGAAGATTCCAATCTTCCCATCAAATAGGCAGTCCCCATGTTCAGAAAATATTGGCCTACAAACGACACACATAAACATAACTTTCTTTATGAAAGTCTTACTCTTGCATGTTCGGTGAGGATCTCCCTCGGTCGGTGTGAGGTAAAATCTGTGTGCCGCCTTTGTGATATAGAACCACTTTTCATCTATATGAACAGTGTTCTCCATAGCCTTAAACTTCAACGTCATCACAATGCGATCAAATTCCAATGCTTCTAATGAAAACCTAAGCGCAACAACTTGTTAGGGGCTGTGAGATCTAGCTTGATAGCACTTGAATGCGTTCTGATCAGCCCCTGGTTTACCTTCCTCCAAACAGTGTTTTTACTTTGATTAATCCCCACTGCAAGTCTCCTAATTGTTGATCTTTTGTGTAACTCTAGGCTTTGAATTAGCTCTATGTCGACGCTAACTCTTTTCCTCTTTGCTGCCCCTGGTTTGGCACTTCTTAAATATATTTCCTTACCGTTTTCCTTTTGTTTCTTCACAGCGGCCCAAAGACGAGTGATGGTGCGTTGCGTTGTGAAGAGTTGAAGAGGGAAGCAGCCTCCTTCATGGCTCCGTAACGAGGCTTTCCATTCTTCAAGTTTGAAAGTAGAAACTGAACTATCTTATTCCTCTGTTGTGTTGATAGATTCTTGCTGACCATGTTTGGCTTTTTTCCCTTGTTTTGTATTCTGAATTTGGTTTGTACAAATCTGCCAAATGATGGCAAATTTATAGAGTAGATTTTGGGGGAAAAACTGAAATTTGTCCAACATTTATGAAATGAAAAGGTTTGGAGGCAAATTCTGCCGCCAACACTTTGTTGGAATTGAAACTTGTTGTTTTTAAAAAAAAAAAAATTGGCATTATTACAACAGCTGCACTTTAATTTTTTGGAAGCAGCCAACTATCATCAAAACAATTAACTAGAGGTGTTGACTATCATTAAAAAATTTGAGTTGGTCGAAATTATACAGTGCAAAAGGAATACAAATTTGAATTGCCTGAAATTGTACAATGCAAAAAATTGAACTTGGCCGAAATTTGAATTGGCCGAAATTGTATAGCTGAAATTTTAATTTCTTGATTTAAATAAATTTAATGAATAAACTAAAATAAAATAAAATTATAAAAAGTGCAAAAGGTGGTTGAAAAGTTGGTTGAGATTAAAAATTTAATTAACTTTCACAAAATACATTAAATGGTATGGGACCACACTTAATCTCCACTAACTATCACTTTCTTAATCTCCGTGCCGAAAATAATGTGGCCACTTATTATGAGATGGAGAGAGTATATGAATTCACACAATTGTTCAAAATGCTTTACACACAAGATTTATCTCTAATTTTTGGAGAAGAGAAGAATCATTATCAGCAACCATTTAGTAATTAGTACTCCCTCCGTCCCAAACGAAATGTCATGTTTTCCTTTTTGGGCTGTCCCAAACGAAATGTCCTGTTTCTTTTTTTGGCAATACACTCTCTCTCTATACTTAATATTTAAATAATTTCCACCAACCCACTTTTTTACTTTATACACATTTCTTAATCTCCGTGCCCAAAAGAAATAGGACATTTCGTTTGGGACGGAGAGAGTAATATTTTTGGTATAAATAAATAATGTTCATATGTTCCACTTGCATGATTATATTAATATAGAGAAGCAACCATTTAGTAATTAGTAATATTTTTGGTATTTTATACTCCCTCCGTCCACCAATTAAAGGCCTATATGAAAAAACACGGGTTTTAAGAAAAAAGTGTATTTTTATTAGTTGAGTGGAGAAAGGGTCCCATTTTTTAAGAAAAAGTGTATTTTTATTAGTTGAGTGGAGAAAGGGTCCCACTTTTTTGTAAAGAATCTTTGACTTTTTTGATTAAATAATGAATAAAAACTTACCAAAAATAGGTAGGCCTTGTTTTTGTGGACGGACCAAAAAGGCAGGTAGGCCTTGAATTGGTGGACGGAGGGAGTACTACCTAATTTTAAATAATCCTCCTTTAATCTCTTACACCTGTTCGTTTTTCGTTTTTCATTTTTCTATATACAGACACAGATAGAGAACAGGTCGTTGATGAAGACGACAGTGTGCGCGACCTAGATCTCACTCATCTATACTTATATTAAAGCACAAGTTTGGGCTGAATTTTTTCCCGCCAATTGCAGCCTCTTTTTATCCAATGTGTAATTGCTTCAATGTTTGTCTGTTGGAAATTGAGCACAAATGCAGTTTACCCACCAGGTTTTGGAGCCAAAATTTGAATTTGAATGCTAATCTTGGAGCCAATTTGCAGCTCAATTAGCCTATAAATATCAAATGATTTGAGACCATCTTGGATACAAATTGCTGTACAAACTTTCTCTCTCTATTTTTAGTTAATTTAATTCTTTTTTATGTTTTTAAAATTTTTACAGTTTTCATGTTTTTATGTCATTTTTATTTTGTTTAGAAGGAGCACTTTTTTTTTGCTATTTACTACTAGGGTGTCGAGTTCTTCATATCATTTGTGACTCTGTACAATATTTATTTAAAAAGTAGCTAATATTAGTATAGATTTTCTCAGAAGATCAATGGAGCGCAGAAGATCTGGAAAAGACTCAATCTTTCAATGGAGCACGGAAAATCTGCAAATGCCACAAAAGGTTTTAGGGTATATTCAAGATTTACAACAAGTAGGCATCAGGTCGAAGAAATACCATAAAAAAATGAAGAAAGGGGAGTTTATAGCAGAAACACAAATTGGAAAATTGTGTAAAAGATGATTGCTAATTTCTTTTATCGAAACTGATGTAAGAGGAGTTTATAGGAGACACACTACTCTGCAAAATATAAAACAAAACAACTATTCTTTTAAGAAGTAGATATGGATAGATCTAACAAAATAATACCATAAACACAAAATAACTCAAAAACGAAAAAACTAACATGGCTACAAAAATAAAGATCTTACGCAATATTAAAAAAAAAAGCTTAGCAGGAAAAAAAAACTTATTCTTTTCAAATGATATTCATAGATCTACAAAATAGATCTACAATATGATACTATCAAAACAAAAAAAATTAAAAATAAAAATAAAGAAACAAAAAACTAATAAACGAAAAAAAAAAATTAGATCTTACGGAAACGAGGAGAAGGCCGAGATCTGGAGACTGGGCTTGGGCGACGCCGTCGTTTGAAACGAAGATGTGGTGGCGTTGGCGGGATGTGCAGAGGGAGACGGCGCGAGTCGCCGACAGGAACTTCACTACGGCTCCTCCACCGCCGAACGAAGATGTGGTGGCGTTGGCGGCTGCTTCGCCATTTTCGCTGTCAGTATTTTCGTCCGATTCTGAAATTTAGGTGTTTAGAGAGAAGAGGTGAGAGGGGGCGAAAGCTAGGGGAGATGGGGATAGGGGTTGAGAAATAGATGGTGAGGTAGAGGGAGTGAGAAGACGAGGGAGAGTGATTGAGATGTAGAAAATCGGCGCCGCCGCTAAACCGCCTGAGGAGAAAGGGGGAAGGGTGGATTTTGTTGGTTATCCTTGACATCATCTAATGATACGCAGCGGAATGTACAATCAAGGATTAGATCTAGATTTACAAATGCATCATGTGTAGAGATAGGCACACAACGAAAGGAATAACTTACTCGTTGTGTGGTATGCGTGCGTCTCGATTCTTGCCGTGAATCCACTACTAAGGTATCCACGTGTATGTCGATTCGATGCAGGAACAATTCCAAGTGCACGATTCAATCTTCGACAGCTAGGAAATCTCCGATTGAAACTATAGTGCTCTCTTAGTGTTTGCAAGCCAAAAGCTACTTACTACCTTGTAAGACCAAACTCCTACTTATAAGCCAAAAGTATTGGCTTACCTTGTAAGCCAAAGAGTTGGCTTCTCTTATAAGCCAAAGAGTTGTCTTACTAAGGAAGTCAATCCTATTCCAATTAATAGGTCCAATAGTCCAACTAATTCTCAATTAATTAAGTGTTATTAGAATATATCAAATATATCCTAATCTAGTCCATAATATCTTTCAATCTCCCACTTGGACTAGCATTAGATAAACACCAAGCACTATCTTTGCACCCTTGAGCGAACCAACAATACACATAAAGTGTGACCCTTTAGGCCTCCATTATCGACGATAATCAAATTAAAGTCTACACAAAACTCCTAGACTACGTTGTGTAGCGAACTCGATATATGAAGAACGTTTACGTGGATTCTGTAAACAAACCTTTATATGAAGTTTATGTAATATCCCTTCATTCACGAACCACTCGATTGAGCCTAGGATCTGCCATGTGTCTATCCCAATAGCTCAATCATTTTATCTCATCTTTATTAAATGACCCTTCCGATCATATTCAATTATTCTAATTGAATATATCTTTGCATTGGCCAATGACTAACGGTCAAATAATATAGAGAATTTGAAGTGTTCTCTCGAAATTCAAATCGAGGAATGAATCCTATTCTTGGCTCAACTACCATTTCCATTTGCCTCATGATGTACCCAATACAAGCCGTATCTACCCCTTTGATGGAGTGCAAGCATTGTACTTGGTCAAAGCACACCACTCAACAAACAAAATGAGTATTGACCTCAAGTCAAATGACTATTACATACTCCATACACTATTAAATCATAGACACTAGAACTAATGATTTAATAGCAGGGTATACCAATACTCTCCAAAATATCCATGTGTCCATCACGAGAATCAAATTACTCGTAGTTGTGAGATCAACTACATTCTCTAAGAATATGATGCAGACCACATGCTAACCTATCGCATGTCATCAATATCTCATTCTTGATGACCATTGGTTAGGGCATCTTTAGAATTACACTCAAACCATTAATGTCTCACATCATTAATAGTAGTGATAATTCAAGGGAACAAATAAAAGAATAAAGTCAAACAATAAAACCAAATATTCTAATAAATGCACTAGCCCATGAAATCAAATAACATATATAAATGTGATCAGGTAAGGATGTCTCAATTCAAATTGTTTCTAAGACATTCAAACCAAAACTCCCACTAAATCAAAGCCAACTTCCGACATGTCTAACACCCAAGCTTTCAAAATGTTTGTTGTGTTTTGCTATACACAACGGCTTGGTGAAAAGATCGGCTAAGTTATCATCAGTGGGTACTCTTTCTAATTTCACATTGCCTCTTTCAATTATTTCTCTGATCAGATGATATCTCCGAGGAATGTGCTTGTTTCTATTCGTGGGTCTTGGTTCCTTTGCTTGCACAACTGCACCAGTGTTGTCACAATACAACGGTATTGCACAATTGGTACTTGGAATGACACCCAGTTCTTTCACGAATTCTAACAGAGCCACAGCCTCCTTGGCAGCTTCAGATGCAGCAATATACTCGGCTTCAGTGGTGGAGTCGGCAGTAGTGCTTTGTTTGGAACTATTCCAACTAACTGCTCCACCATTGAGGATGAAGACATAGCCAGACTGTGACTTATAGTCATCATGGTCTGTTTGGAAGCTAGTATCAGTATACCCAGTAACTGATAACTCTGGCTGTCCACCATAGACTAAGAAGTATTCTTTAGTCCTTCTAAGGTACTTTAGAATAGTCTTGACAGTTCTCCAATGTACCTCACCGGGATTTTGCTGAAATCTGCCTGTCATGCTAAGCGCATATGCCACATCTGGCCTAGTAGATGTCATGGCATACATTATCGATCCTATAGCAGAAGCATATGGGATCCTTTTCATGTATTCAATTTCTTGGTCACTAGAAGGGCAACCCTTCTTAGACAAGATTATACCATGTCCCATAGGAAGAAATCATTTCTTAGAATTTTCCATTGAGAAGCGCTTTAGCAATTTGTCTATGTAGGTGGATTGTGATAATCCTAACAATCTATTAGGTCTATCCCGATAGATCTTTATCCCAAGGATATAGGAAGCATCACCCAGGTCCTTCATCATGAAGGAGCTAGCCAACCAACCTTTCACGGATTGCATCATGGAACGATCACTACCCATAATCAAAATGTCATCAACATATATGATAAGGTAGACAATGTTCCCATCTTTGCGTTTACTATAAACACATGGATCTTCTTTGCCTCTGACAAAATCAAACGATTTTATAGCTCTGTCAAAGCAAATATTCCAACTCCTAGAAGCTTGCTTAAGTCCATAAATGGACTTCTTTAGCCTACATACTGCATTCGGCCTTTCTTTGGATACAAAACCTTCAGGTTGAGTCATATAGACTTTCTCTTCAAGTTCTCCATTGAGAAACGCAGTTTTGACATCCATTTGCCAAATGTCAAAGTTATAGTATGCAGCTATAGCAAGTAAAATCCTAATGGACTTGATCTTTGCGACTGGTGAAAAGGTTTCGTCATAATCAATGCCCTCGCGTTGACTATAACCCTTTGCCACCAACCTAGCCTTGTAGGTTCGTACTATGCCATCTGCATCTCTCTTCTTTTTGAAGATCCATTTGCAGCCTATGGGATATTTCCCATCTGGCAAATCAACTAGTTCCCAGACTAGATTGAAGTACATCGAGTCCATTTCAGAAATTAAGGCTTCAAGCCACTTCTCCGAGTCGGTGCCCGACACCGTTTCGGTATAGGTCTTAGGTTCATCATCATCTGAATAAACTCCATCATCTTGGTTCTCAACCAATAGATTAAGTCTTTCAGGTGCTCGACGATTCCTACGAGGCTTATGGAGTTGTTCTTGCGTTTGTTCGTGTTGTATATTCTGAATGTGAGCAGGTTCCTCTGTGTTGAACGTTTCAACAGTTTCGGAATTTTCAAGGACATCCTCAAGATTTTCTTGAGGTGGTGGTGACACAACTATTGTATCATCATGTCTTTGATGCATCTCATTGTCTTGAGGTGTCTCTCTAGGAGATATTCCCCTTCCCAATAGATCATCAAATACTCCCACTGAATTCTTGTCCACACCATTAGACAAGTTTTCATCCTCTATGTTATTTTGCGGTTCTTGAATTTCTTCAAGTTCTATCGTATTGTGACCTTGTTCCTTAGAGACAAAGGTGTCTTCAAGAAACGTCACATTCTGGGAAACAATCACCTTGTGATCACCGGGAACGTAGAAATAATATCCAATTGTTTCCTTAGGATATCCCACAAAATAACATTTCTCACTTTTCGATTCCAACTTATCAGTCATCATTTTCTTAACAAAAGCAGGACATCCCCAGGTCCGCATATGGTTAAGACTTGCCTTTTTGCCACACCATAACTCATATGGTGTTTTCTCAACTGATTTAGAAGGAACTCTATTCAGAATATAAACAGCGGTCTGTAAGGCATGACCCCAAAGGAATAAAGGGAGACTTGCAAAACTCATCATGGACCGAACCATATCTAATAAAGTTCGATTCCTCCTTTCGGATACCCCATTCATTTGAGGTGTCCCCGGAGGAGTCCAGTCTGACCGAATTCCATGTGATTTTAAGTAATCAAGAAACTCATGGCTTAAGTATTCTCCTCCTCGATCTGATCGAAGAGCCTTTATACTTTTCCCAAGTTGTTTCTCGACTTCTAACTTAAACTCCTTAAATTTCTCAAAGGCCTCAGATTTGTGCTTCATGAGATACACATATCCATACCTCGAAAAATCATCAGTAAAAGTTATGAAGTACGGATATTCACCTCTTGCTTCTGTTGGGAACGGTCCACACACATCTGTGTGAATCAATTCTAACAAGTCTTTGGCTCGTAACCCCTTCCCAGAAAAAGGTTTCTTAGTCATCTTACCTTTGAGACAGGATTCACAAGCACCATATGACTCAAGGTCAAATGATTTGAGATAGTCTAACTTTCTCAATCTCGCTATCCTGTTCTCATTGATATGACCAAGTCTACAATGCCAAAGATAGGTAGTATTATTCGCATTACTCAGCTTAGGTCGTTTGTTTTGTACATTAAGAATACTCCTTTCACATTCAAGATAATATAAACCATTCAAAAGATAGGCACTTCCATAAAACAATCCATTAAGGGAAAACGAGCATCGACTGTTTCCAAAATGGAATGTAAAGCCTTCAATGTCCAACATCGGAATGGAAATAATATTCTTAGAAATAGAAGGAACGAAGTAACAATTACTTAAAACAAGTCTATTTCCCGAAGGAAGATCTAATCTATAAGTCCCCACGCGTTCAGCAGCAACTCTTGCTCCATTTCCTCACGCGTAGATCGACTTCCCCGGGCATCACTTTCTTGGTTTCACTTAGGCCCTGCACATTATTGCAAATGTGTGAGCCACAAGCTGTATCTAATACCCAAGATTGTGAATTATCAATAGACATGTTTATCTCAATGACAAACATACCCGAGCTCATACCCGATGCACCTTGTGCCTTGTATTTCGGGCAGTCTCTCTTCCAGTGCCCCTTTTCATGACAGAATAGGCACTCATCCTTTGGCAACTTCGGCTTTTTCTGAGCCCCTCCACCTTTAGGCTTCAAACCAGCATCAAATGCCTTCTTCTGCTTGTACTTCCTTTTGGAAGACGTGGCAGTAGAGCTCACCATGAGCACAGATTTGCCTTTAGAGGTGGAAGACTCATAGGTCTTCAACATGTTATGAAGCTCAGGCAAGCTTGCCTTCGTGCCGTTCATATTGAAGTTCACAATGAGGTTTTCAAATGAGGCAGGCAAAGACTGCAGAATCAGATTGACAGAGACAGTAGCGGGTAGCATCGTTCCAATCGATGCCAACCTCTCAATCAACCCGATCATCTTCAGTACATGATCAGAAACCTGACCCCCATCATGAAGCTTACACTTAAAGAGATCTCGGAGTATCTCATACTCCATAGTCTGAGCTTCTGAAGCATACAGACTCTTCAAGTGTTTCAGCATATCATAGGGGAACATGTGTTCATGTTGCCTCTATAACTCCGTAGTCATAGAGGACAACATCACACATTGTGCCGATGTTGCATCCTCGACATGCTTCTTGTGAGCAGCTTCATCAAATGATGCATACTCAGCAGACTGCTTGTCAGGAATGACAGTGATTGGGTTGTCCAAGACATACTCAATCTTCTCTAGCCTTAAGACCAGACGCAAGCAACGGAGCCAATCCGTGAAGTTTGACCCAGTCAACTTGTTTGTTTCTATCAAACATTTCAGTGACAAATTCGACATATTATCTGATCAATAAATAAAGAAAAGCAAATTAGAAAGAATAAACTATGATCACATTGTATCACTAATCAAACAATGGGCTATCGTATTGATTAGCTCCCACTAATTTTAACATATCTTACGCCCCCAACGTAAAACACGAATTTATAATCCATATAAATCTTAGTGGTCCAAGATCCAAGTCAATATTATGCAGCCTCTGCTTTGCTGATGACTACAATAATATTACTTAGTAGGCCTCTAAGCCAATTGCAACAACAATTTTGCAACTCTTGGTTGATTAATCCAATTAATCTGCGTCCTTAAATCATTCTTGGTCGCTTTGCGTTCCAAAATAATTTAAGCAAGTCAACCCCATCACACGGTGCCAACCTATGAATGAGTCTTGGCCTTGTCGATTTAGAGCATACAATTTTATGTAAATACCCTTGGACGAAAAGGTTAGGAACTCAAACAATTATGATGGACGGCGCGTTTTGTGCTTTACACAAAGACTTATATTTAATGGGGATTTAGCATGTGATACTAATTGCTTATATTTAATTTAATATCCAATATTAAATAGCAAAACAATTACTGGGTGCCGCCTACCCAGACATATAAAATGCGGACCACACATATTGGGCGCCGCCTACCCATACATAGCAAAGCGGACTACATATATTGGGCGCCGCCTACCCAAGATAAAAGCGGTCTTTAACTACTATAGTTAAATAATAAGCATAAAATCAAATAGCATGCTTATCACATAAAGACATAAAACCTCTACGAATAAAATCATTAATCAAATTAATATTTTATTCTCTAATTAAATATGGGTTAATCAATTTATATTAATTCTAAATTAATATAAATTTATTTCTATTATTATTAATTCAAAATTAATAACAATAATTTAAATTTATTAATCCAATTAATAAATTAATCTGAAATTGGGGTTCAATTATTAATTCAAAATTAATAAAAGAATTTTTTTTTATATATAAACTGTTACTGCCCAATTTGGGCCATTTATTAAAACACAGGCCCAGCCTTATTTAAAACGCAGCCCAGCAGCTTTAGGGTAATCAGGCCCAGTCCGGGCCCAAAAACCTTGACAGCCCAAATTCAATTTTAGCATAGGGGTTTGAGAAAAGGGGTTTGCAGCAGCAGCCGCTGCCCCCTTCTCCTTCCCGTCGTCTCGCCCGGAGCAGCAGCCGCCTCCCTCCAATTGCCGTCAGCCCGTCGCCGCCACCAGATCCGCGACGCCGACGACGTCGCGCGGCCTCGCCTGACGAAGCCCGCTGGTCGTCAGCACGCTGGAGTTCAAGCCCGCGTCGAGGGGAGGCGTTTTCTGAGGAGGAAGCAGGGACGCTCTCGCCGCGAGCGCGCAGGTTCGCCGCGCGAGACCACCGCCGGTGCGACGCCTCTTGCGTCGTCTTGCCACCAACACGCCACCACGCCTTCGCCTTCCACCGCCGGACTCCAAGCCCGAGATGGCGGGACTGCCACAGAGATGCAGCGGCGCGTCGGCTTGAAGCCATGACGCAGCTGCCGGCAGGTGGTCGGGCGCTGCACACCGGCGAGCCCCGAGCCACCATCGCCGCCTCGTCCATGAAGGTGGTCGGTTGTTGTGTCCGGCGAAGGGGCCGACAATAAACACCCAAATTTCAAAATAGATTTCCAAAATTCCAATTTCAGATTCATTTTAGAAACCATTTCTAAAATCAAATATTCTCAAATTTCAGTTTTCAGATTTCTAAAATCACGTATTCTTAACCCATAAACAATTAGAACACAATCACAATTGTAAATCGAGCCCCGGGCTCTGATACCACTGTTGGTTATCCTTGACATCATCTAATGATACGCAGCGGAATGTACAATCAAGGATTAGATCTAGATTTACAAATGCATCATATGTAGAGATAGGCACACAACGAAAGGAATAACTTACTCGTTGTGTGGTATGCGTGCGTCTCGATTCTTGCCGTGAATCCACTACTAAGGTATCCACGTGTATGTCGATTCGATGCAGGAACAATTCCAAGTGCACGATTCAATCTTCGACAGCTAGGAAATCTCCGATTGAAACTATAGTGCTCTCTTAGTGTTTGCAAGCCAAAAGCTACTTACTACCTTGTAAGACCAAACTCCTACTTATAAGCCAAAAGTATTGGCTTACTTGTAAGCCAAAGAGTTGGCTTCTCTTATAAGCCAAAGAGTTGTCTTACTTAGGAAGCCAATCATATTCCAATTAATAGGTCCAATAGTCCAACTAATTCTCAATTAATTAAGTGTTATTAGAATATATCAAATATATCCTAATCTAGTCCATAATATCTTTCAGATTTCCGTTTGAGTGTGTTGAGCCGGTGGAAGAAGAAGCGGCGCTAAAGTAGATGAATATTTGAGGGATTAGGGTATGGAAATGGGTTGAAATAGTAGAAGCTTCTCCCACAGGGCTGTATTGGGCTGTATTTAATTTACTAATTTTTTAGCCAACACTATTATGGGCTTTGATTTTTAATCTTTTTTTTATACTGATGGGCTTTGATTTTTTAAAAAAATAAATACGCATTGCTACGTATTAATCATGGGCTTTGTTTATATTGAGCTTTAAAATACATAATTGATAAAATTAGTGAATTACTCTTCAGATTTTTAATTATACAGCGGTCGAATTTAAAATTACATATACTACTTAAAAAAATTCATCGTGCAACAAAAATGGAATAATTTAGTTAATTATCTAATTCAAATCAAATCACATTGATTTTTTAAGACTTTATTGTCAAATTTGATTAATGAAAATATATTCAATATACATCTTAAGTTAAATATTACGAAAATAAATTATTTCGATAATTCAAATAAATTTAAAATGAATAAAGAATAATTATTTGAAATTTCAAATTATTTTTTCTACTCTTTTTAATGGTGAACGTTATGTCATGGGCAAAAGTTCCAAATTAAAGGTTTTTTCAAATTAATCTTTTGCTTTTGTGTCTCTCTCCTTCATTTTTCCAATACTCAAGTTTAATTAATCTTTTTTTTTCTTCTGCCTCTTTCTTTTTGATTTTCTAAATACTCAAGTTAAAGAATCAAATTAAGTGCGTCCGTATATCTTGAGGCAACATTATTAATTAATTTGCCAGAATTTTGCCAAGAATCAATTATAGTTTTTTTTTCTTTTTTAATTTCAACATATTACTAAAGAATCAATATATTGTTTTTCGATCGATTTTAGTGAGTAATTTTCAATCTTGGTTGTGCTACTTTGTGTCTGGCATCTAGATTAGTAGTGATTTGGTATGTTTCCTTCTTCCTTTTGACGTTGGTGAATATTTAATTTGGGTTTGAATGATTATGTATAATTCTATTACCACTGTATCCATCTGCTACCTTTTTCCTGCTGGTTTCGTTTCAGTACATGGGGTGATGCAATAAAGAGCTTTTGTGGTTGTGGAATGGTCCTCAAGAATGGAAGAGAGCTGATGTGTGTGAATTAGTTGTCTAGATTTATGTTATTTATCGTGTGATTTTATTTGATATTATCCAAGTCGTTGGTGTTTTGGTGCAGGAATTGCGTGGATGGAGAATGAAGATAGCAGATGCCGTGAGTTCGAGAAGGTCAAGAATTTTGGATGAATTTAATGATGTTGGCGTTGCTTTTGGAAGAGAATTAAATATTTGGGCTTGGAGTATTTGTTCTAAATTTAATTAAGTCATAAACTTTTGATTAGTTATTTGCTTGGGCCTTTTGATTCGAATTTGGCAGCCCAATTTTTGGAGTGGACGGCTAATTGGTCATTAGGGGATTAATTCCCTTGTTTTGGAGAATTCCCCAGCCGTCAACTACACCGGGGCGTACTACACTTTTCATATAAGACAAAGATCCACAGGATCTCAACAAACTTTCCAAATATCAAATTAGCCCCAAAACTAAAACAAAACCCATACAAAATTAAGAATAGCAAGAAAACTCCAAGATAATTTTCGGTAATAAAAAATCATGCAAACAAAATTTAATGGCCCAACATGCTTCCGTACAACTTCAAAATAAATCTTATATTTAACCAACATTATACCTTTGTCGACTGGTCTTCTTCAGGAGTTGGTCTTGTTGCGTTTTACGGCTCGTCTGCCCACCCGGCACGCACCAACCACGCACTCGCAAGAGATGGTTGCAACCTTTCCCCTTCACTAAGTGCCGACTAAATACTTTGTTGGAAAAATAAAGAAAATATTCTTACTAAACCGGAATAGTTGGACAAAACTAAGTGTTTATAGAGGAATTATATAAAATTAATTTATTTCATAAAATAATCCCCCAAGGAGGAGACTAACTAGTTTAGCTACTCATGGTAGCTAATACTTGTGTACATAAAAAAAAAAGAAACTAAAACTTAAAACGAAAACTTTGAAAACAAAATTTAAAATTACAAAAGATAATTTCTAGAGAGAGGAAGTGGTGTGTGAAAATGTTGTGAGATTTTCGGATGATCTCCATCTCTCCAGCACTTGTGATTTTATAGAGGTCTGATACCCTCTATTATTGCTTGGTGGTTGGCCTCGGATGCTTTCTTCGTGGCCAGCTTGCTTGAAATTGACAGCCACCTTCTTTTGTTGGCCATTATTGCCGACACTTGTTGGTGTTGTCACATGTGCTGGGCCCTTGCTTTATCGCTTTGTGATAATGCTGGTAGGGGCCGGCTACTTTCTTTCCACTCACATTTGTCCTGGAGCGCTGAGTGGTCGTCCTGTCATTCTACCCACCTTTGTCGTTTTTGTGGGTGCGATCCTTGCTGTGAATCACATGATTCACTTGGCTCTGTCGGCCACCTTACTTTTTTGGTGCCCGAGGGGTCCTCCCTTTTGGAGTCTGATGCTTGTCGTGTTCATCAGACCGGAACCTCCTTCTGTCAGGTTTCGGGAAGAAACCTTTTCCGAATTCTGGCTCCTTCTGCGACGAACATTGATCGCAGATTTTCTCGATCCATTGGCCCGAATGAGCCATGTTGCAGAATTTGCGACGAGTCTCTTTGCTCCCCGCAATCTTGTTGTCCCATATCGTTTGCCTCTTTTTCTCGAAAGATTTTTCGGCAAACTCGGTTGTTGTTCCTGTCATTGTGTTGACTAGGAACGTTCCCAGATCTGAACTTTGAAAGAACTTAAATCTGGACTTCATTTTGTCCATCTCTGTGAGACAGACCCATAGCCCCCATGCTCGTCTCGTGGAAATTTGTTCCTCCGTAAAGGTTGAGGCGATTGGGACTTGAAAATCAGGAACTTTGATCCGGTTCAAGGCTCCTGTATCTGGTCTCCGAAGCTTGATGAAATGAAAAGCTTCATAGACTCCTTTTCCAACAGGTTCTGGTGCTGCACTGAAGAAGTATAGTTCCAGAACATCTCCCCGTTTAAGGGACTCGTTGTTCTCCCAGGCTTCAAACACCGTTCTCTGGATCCACTTTGGTAGACCCTTGATTTCGTTGAAGGCTGGAGCAGTGGTATAGACTGAGGCCAAAGCCCCAAACTCATACCATTCTTTGATGTGATTTGGATTGGCTCCCGGAGTTGTCCAAATCCTAGGGTATCTCCCTGCAACATCAACCCGGCAATTTCCCGGATTAATGCCCTTTCTCGTGATGAGTTTCTCCCACCGGTCTTGATACATCTGCCAGGAAGGAGAAATATCAATAAAATTAGTATCAACCTTAACTTGGCCTGTCATGGGCCTAAGGTTGATCTCTCCCTCTTTTACCCCAGAGGTGGAGGGTTGACATGTTGATTCAGGGTGTGACCCCTTAACAACATCTTTTCCTCGAGCGTCCGGCTGTGAAGCCATTCTCTCAGGACTTGTGCTAGGGGTACTTGAATCCCCTGCTACAGGTAATCCGCCCTGTACGGAAAGCATTGCTTTAGCCCGGTTTTCACGGACAACGCGCAAGAGCGGCTTGCTGAGTACTTCCTGAAGATTGAACATCTTCATGAAGCAATCATCGATTTGGTTGGATACTTGGGCTTCGTCAGCCGCTTGTATCTTTCCAGCTTGTTTAGTGTGTAGTACACACTTCTGCCATTCTTGTTGTAGCAGCTCTAGACTTGCAAAGAGCTGCCCCTGTATTGCCTCGATGGCCTCCACTTCAGGGAGCTCCATCCCTTGTAAGGAAATCTGCAAGAACATTCTGATCAGATTTCAAAACGACAATATCATAATCATAATATTGACATTCGGCTTGCCATCTAAGCAATCTAGATTTTTCAGGCTTAGATTCAATCTTTTTTGTTAAGAAAGCTTTAACGTTAGTGTTATCTACTTTCAAAACAAATTTCTTGGCAAGTAAGAAAAGCGGCCATTTTTTAAACGCCTTTCGCACTGCAAAGAATTCCTTCTCGTTTATGTGCCATCGCACAGCTTCGTCATCAGAAAAGAGACCGCTACAGTATCTGCAAGGTTCTTCTCCATAAGGGGTGATCTTTGTGAGCACTGCTGCCCACCATGAATCACTCGCATCTGTGTAGAGGATCAAGTCATCCTCGTCTTGTGGTATTGAAAGTTTCGGGAGATTCTTGCAAATCTCTTTCAACTTCTTTATACCCTCCCGATGTTCTTCCTTCCAGATGAATGGAAACATCTTTCTTTAGTAGTGGACTGAAGACCTTTCTATGTTCTGCAAGGTTTTTGATAAACATCCCTGCAAAATTGACAACTCCGAGAAAACTTTGGAGCTGTTTCTTCTCCTTGAGATCCTCCGGAAAATTCTGGACCTTTTCCACAATATGATTTTGTAGAATGATTCCAGATTCATCGATCTCAATCCCCAGAAACTCCATCTTCTGGGTGGCTATGACTGCCTTCTTTTCAGACAGCACAAGTCCTTCTTGTTGACAAACATCCGCAAAGATCTCCAGATGCCTGACATGTTCATGAATGTTCTTTGATGCAATGAGAATGTCATCAATATAAACAAACATAAACGAAGAATAATCTTTGAAGAGATTATCCATCTTCCTTTGGAATATCTGAGGCGCGTTGGCTAGCCCCATTGGCATGACATTCCAGACATAATGTCCTTGAGGAGTTGAGAAAGCTGTGAACTTCTTACTCCCTTCCTCCATGCGAATCTGGTAGAAACCTGATTTGCAATCGAACTTTGAGAATACCCTTGCACTCCTGATGCAATTGATAAGGTGTTCTCTGCTCGGGATGAAATATCCATCGAACTCAAGAATGTCATTAATCCCTTTATAATTAATGACCAATCTTGGTTTTCCTCGCTTGATCTCCCCATGATTTCTCACCAGAAATCCCGGACTGCTGTAGGGTGATCTTCCTTCTTCGATCAGCTTTAAATCAAGGTGTTCCTTGATTATACTCATCATATCCTGTTGATCTTGAGGGTTCATCAGGATAGGTTTGTACCTCACGAGCTCATACTCCTTTCCAGTTTTAACTGTCAAGGTTGCTCTGAGCTGGTTCTTGTCCCACCATGCCAAAGGATCCTCGTGGTAACACTTCTGGATTCTCCTTTTGACGTCGGCAATGGACACCTGTTCTTCTTCCTTGATATCTTTGTGTGATATCAGGGATACTTTGAGGATTTGAGTTTCTTCCTCAGAGAGATTTGGAAATCCCTCAGTTCTGCATTTGAGCAAAACTTCTCCGAATCTCCTTTGATCCTTCATTTGGGGTCTCCGGAGTCTGCCATCATCACCACGCTTGCTGCGAAAGTTGATTGGCATCGATCGATGAAAAGCTCCTTTGAGCCTTTGCACAATGATCTTGTGGTCACAATTGGTTGTGAACACTAGCCTCCTGGCCTCATTGTCTTGTATGTACCGCTTGAAGCTTTGCAGAAAATTATTTCCGAATAATATATCTGCTCCGGTATCATGGAAATAAATTGGTGGAGTTTTGACCTTGTACCAAGGTGTCTGTCCTGCTCCGCCTATCAAAATTTCCGTTTGTTTTACTCCTTTTGATAAGAGTAAAATCTTCTTGGAGAAATCCCTTCCTGCAATTCGAGGTAGATCTTCTTCCACTTCTGTTGGAAAGACTCCTCGTTTTGCTGTACAGATTCCTGCTCCTGAATCCACATAAGCAGCAAAATATTCTGCTTTGAATTTCTCATATAACATCCCTACAGAGATGTATATCGAGAATGGACTTGTCATTGGATCATCACTCTTTGGCGCCCAATTGTGATCTCCATTCCTCCTGATTTCCATGACCATGGTTTATATTTGTCAAGGAAATTTCGTCCTAAGATCAGGACATCTGCTTCTTGTCCGGCTTGGCCTTCGGTATGAATTTCAAAACCTCCAACCTCCAGAGTTCCGATGTATCGGTTGTCGCCTGGATTCGCCAGATAATACAACATACTGCAAGAAAACTTGTTTTCCATGCTTGTTATATCAATTCTTGTGGAAACCTGTCTCCATCCTTCGGGACATTTGAATTTGACCCTTATGTCTGGAACTGGTGTTTCCTGGATCGCCCTTCTCTCATAAGAATGAGAGAAACTTCTTGTTATAGGCCCTGAAGTTAGCCTATTTCCTTGGAATGATAGCCTGGGTGCTCCCAGTCTGAGACTCTGGGTATGGCTCAGCACCGGTTTGTCTCCAACATCGATGTCAATTTCCCTGATCCGGGGAATTTCCACTCTGTTTGGAGGGGCTGCCTTGGCTACTTCCTTGAATATCTCTGGAATTTCAATAAATTCTTTTCCCAGAAATAATTCTGTATGATGGGAATTTGATAGGGCATACGAGACTTGATAAGTCAGTGAGTATGGCCTGTTTCCATCTGTCATATACTCCTTCTTTTTGTAGTCCTGATAGAGAGTCAGGGCTCGGCTGAAGGATGAAGCCTGTAGATTATAAGCGGTCTGTGGGTAGAACTCGGTTATAATCTTCTTGGCATAGAGATTGCCCGAAAAAGCTCCAAGAACTGATTCTCTGGCTTCTCTGACCCTTTTATCGCAGAGTGCGATGTCAATTGGTTGGTCTGTCCCTGGGGAAAGGGAAGATTTGATTACCAACTGAATTGCTCCAATATGAATCCATTTCATCGTATTTGCGACTTCTGGCTTCATTTTCTTGAGATCCTTCCTAATATCTTCGGCCGGAACCAGCTGGATTTCCACCTGGTTGCTTGTGATCTCAATTGGAAGCGCCGTTTCTTGGCTTGTGACGCCAAAATAGACATGATGCTTCCTCTTGGTTGGAATCAAGCTATTTAAAACTCGATTCAATCTCCCGTTAGAAAACCCTTGGTAGGTTTGAACCTCTTCGGTTTCCTTCTTGAGTTTTTTCACGAGCTGCTTCACCACTTCTTTTTGTGGAATCAAAAAATGGCTGGTAAATCCATTCTGATCCTCCTTTTGAGTGTGGTGGACTTCTCGTTCCTCTTTAGTCTGACTCGTCTCCAGTTGATCCATCGGTCATCTCCGAATCCTCAGAACTAAAGACCTCTTCTTGTTCATATATACTCTCATCAGAGGATATATTCTCGAATTGATATACAGGTATCAAATCCTGGTGGTAGATGGCGTCTTCGATATCCGGTGTGGATTCGAATTTCCTCATCTTGTTGTCTGGGCAATTTGTAGAGATATGCCCCTTTGCACCGCACGTCCAGCAGTTGCAATCCTTGAAACTTTCATTTGCTTTGGCTTGAGTGCGCCTGAAAGTTTTTCTTGCCGGGATTCTCTTTTGATTTGAGAATCGGTTTCTGGATGGTCCGCTCCGTTGGCCAGACTTGTAGGAGCGTGCCTTCTGTCTCGTCCACATAGTTCTTGGCTTCCAAGAATTCCTTCTGGACTTTCTTTCATAGGGTTGATACCTATGTTTCTTTCGGCTCCTTCTTTGATACAGCAACTCAGCACCAATCTCTGTTGGAAGATCAATGTTGTCGCACATCAATGGGGATTTCTTGTTGAGTCTCCTCAATCTCTTGAGATTCCTCTGGTCCGCTGCCTTCTGGCACCAATCGGACAGCTTCTTGTGGACATAAGACATCCTCCTTGAAGCACTATCGAGGGGATATCCTCCGGGTGAAACATACTCCTTGATGAGCATCTCTCTCCATGGACTCGGAAACTTTGGGAAAAAGAGGTCCATGGCCGTCTGATTTTCCACTTCCCCCATATGGACATATAGGGTATAAAGGCGCAGAAACTCATCGAGAGCTTTTGGCTCCAGCACCATCAATCTTAGATTGTGAAGTGCCTGTTGATATTTCTTGCGCTTCTCCTCCGCGGATCCTTCGAAAAAACCCATTCCCAAGAAATGGATTTTAATCTGCTTAGTAATCTCCTTGATGATTTCATACATGGAGGTATTACTAAACATTTCTTCCCTTACTGGAATCTCAAGTTTGTCCCAGTATTGTTTTGCCATTCCTGCCAAACTGGCTTCGAAGACTCTGGCAAATTCTTTCTTGTCGTAATCAATTGTGGCAATTACGACTTTCAATGATGAAGCCCATTCGTCGATGAGACCCTCCCATTCTTTGAAACTGGCTTCGTCGAGGTTGAGGATCAATCCATATGGATGGACTGGTTCCAACGTGACCTTTCCTACAGGAGTATTCTGCATCTGAGGCCTCCTTCGTCGGGTTCGTTGGAACTGGCTCGCATCGTCTTGGGCTGTCCCTTTTCCTGACGAATTTCCTTCTTGAGGCTCAATTTTGGGGCCTTCATCTCCTTGGTTCATCTTTAGATCAACCATGTTGAGGTTAGCAAAAGATTCTGCTAACTCTTGTAGATCTTCTAATCCGATTCTGTCAAGGCTATTCATGATATTTGCCTTTCATGATTCGGATTATGTCCTCCGGCTGCAACTCCTTGGGTTTTGCATCGAATAGAGATGTAGACGTCGGGTCTTTGGACCATTGATTCCGAATTTTCCCGGAACATGGTTTTCGCCTTTCGATCTCCTCCATTCTTTTCTGGATATCACGCAAGAGGGTTAATATTTCCTCTTGTTTGAGTGATATTTAGCTCCATCGGTAGATCGTACAGCTTGACGCCATAATATTCCACCGTCTTCTGGATCTCCCGCAAGTTGACGTTGTCGGAAGAGCTTGACTCGATCTTTTGGTAGCCTGGATAGACTACTCCCGCCTTGTCTTTTGGTTCCATCAAGTATGATATTGTTGATGGATGTTGTCTCTGGCTCGCCTATTTGCCGCTCTAGCCATGGCATTACTTAATAGAGCATCAAGATGCTCCTGGATATTCGTAATGATATCACGAACATCTTCCTCGTCGTTGTTAATGTTGAGCATGAGTGCTCTCCAAAACCATCGTAATTCGCCTAGAAGGCGACTGGTGTCTCTCTCCCAAGATTGGAGAGAAATCCTGTAAACAAGACATCTCGGACACTCGTCCGGATCCATACACTTAAATGGAGTCTCCTCCCACATGGGTTAATAATAAAATAAATTAAAATTATATAATTCCTCTATAAAAATCCGCTCTGATACCATTTTTGAGAAGCGCGGGATCAATTTGAATTAATATTACCAGAAAGAGTAAAACTTGGATTGTCAATGCTTTTTATCAAAATTGTATGGATTCGATTGCAATTTTTGGAAACAAATGGGGTCAAATTAGCTTTGGAAAGAATGATGGGGTCCATAAATCAGTGTTTGTCTTACATGAAGGCGTAGTGCGCCTAGGTGTAGCATAGACATTTCCACTATGGAAGAGTATATATAGGTTATTAGTTTAGATCGGATAGGAGCCGCACTTTTTACACATACATCAGATTTAGTTTGATATTTTAAGTTATTAGTAGTTTTTAGTCTTTAGTTAGAGTTGGAAGTGCAGATTTCGAGAATTGGGTTTTGAAGAATTGGAGTTGACTTCTGATTTCAAGTTGCAGAATTCGAATTTTAATAGTTCCACAATTGGTGATCAATTTGTTTATTTCCATTATTTTCAAATTTATTTGTTTTATGTTTGCTTTAATTTATTTGATTGTTCTTAGTTTAATTATGAGTAGCTAATTTTTTAATTCGGCGAGAATAATGAAGTATTGATTTAATAACCTGTGAGACCTAATTGTTCATATAATTGACTCCTGTTGATTTTGATTTGTTCCTTGTGTTTAAAGATAGTTCTGATTTAATTTAAGTCTGGCCAACTTAGGTTTAATTGGATTACAGTCAATTGGTTCCCCCAATCCGTAATTATTGGAATAGGGCTGATTAGTGATAAAGCTACCATGTTGGTAGTAGGAATTAATTGGTATATTAATTATTACTAGCGTATCTATGATAATTGATATAAATTGGGTTCCTTCATCTTAATGCTATTAGAATATTAAATCTAAGACTGGCGTATCCAGCTAGGTTATATTTTAATAAGGGAAATAGACAAGACTAGCGTATCTAGCTGTCTATTGACACAGTAAGTAGGAATTGGGGTATGTCAGTGCGTATCACGGTATCCTATAACTAATTGGTTAATAGGGATTAATTAATTATTGCGTCGAGGATCAGAGTCATTAAATTAATATGGATTTATTCGAGCCGAGTTACCTTTTCTTTGATTTATTTCTAGTGTGATTTTCGTTGATTTATTTATTTTCTTAGTAAATTAATTTTTTCTATCACATTAAGGCGTGGTGGCATCACCGATTTTAGATCTTTAGGAAATTGAGTGCAATTACCCGTTCCCTGTGGTTCGACCCTGCTTGCTACTAACTATATTAATTCTTAGCTATTGCAGGAATTATTTGGTGGAATACGACGTTCACCAAATTGGCGCCGTTGCCGGGGAACGGTGTTAGTTAATTTCTTTTTCCTATTGATTTTATTTTATTTTTTTTTTCTTGTTTTTGAGCAGGATTTAAAAAAAAAAGGGGTCCAAGTTTAGGAAAGAAGCTAAGCACATGATGATGCAAGGTCTGGCAGATTCGAAATTTGTTCTGTCTGCCCAGACGAAACCGTTTTTCAAGGCTGTGAGTGCCCCCACTGCTGAAGAGGATCTGTTTGCCCAAACGGCTCCTGACGCAGAGGCAGAATCAGAAACTAAAGAGGAAGTTGAATCTATATTCATGACTGCGATTGATCCCTTGGTTGATGATTTTGTTGAGAATTTCAGGGAAGAGGAGCTCGAGCAAGTTATTTTCAGTGTGCTGAATGATGAGGATGCCAAAACAGAGGAGAATGATGTTATTCGAGAGATTATCATGCAGCTGTACTCCACGGACGAAAGTCCAATTCGGCACCTATCGAGCAGGATGCCCAAATCGACCAGCACAGAACCAATTATGCCAGCTGTTGTGAAGCCATCGAAGGTAGACTTGAAAGAGGTAGGGTTTGGGTGTCATTTTGAAGATTCTAGAGAATTTGGGGTCAAATTGAACACTATGCTAAGTGTGGTGGAGTCAACTGCAATTCTTGGATTTGATGGAGGATTTGCCCTAGTCAAAATTTCCCCCATCGTTTCCCTCTCAATTCCACCTCCTCCAAAACCCACTCCAGCCATCTCCACTCGCATATCTCCGCCTGAAACACCACCACTGCCGCGACCTACTCCAGAACCGCCGCCGCAGCCACATACTTCCAGCCTCCATCTCCAACCTGCACCCGCCGCTACTCTCCAATTCCACAATCCAACACCTCCTTGTTCCGGCCATCATATCTTTTCGTCTGCTTCTGGAAATCACCACCGCCAGCCTCCATTACTACCCTACATTTCCACTCGCATCTCTCCTCCAGAACCACCGCCGCCGTGACCCCCTCCAGAACCACCGCCCTTCGACCTCTGCCGGCATCTCCACAAGGCAGCGTACACGGTGATGTCCTTCCCTTGTGTTTGATTTTTTCTTTTTGTTTCTCTTTGTCTTGTTTATTGTCTTATGTTTTTGTTAGTTTTTGTGTGCTTCTTTTTTTTTATGCTTTTTCTTGTTTGCTTGTGGGCAAGCAACGTCTAAGCGTGAGGAGGGGGATGTGTCTTTATTTTTGTGTGTCTATGTCGAGTCGTTGTGTTGTCTTGCATGTTAGTCAAGTGAGTGTTGGTTTGTTAGTTTTGCGTATGCATGCTGCCAAGTTGCACTTTGTGATGAAGTAGATGACTTGATACTTTTGAAATTTAAAAATTATGATTTTTTTAATGAATCTTTATTAGATGAAAATTGGGATGACGAATAAAGACAATAAGTGAGTAAAAACCACACATAAGTGAGATTTGAGCTTAATAGAGTAGAGCACTCTCTACTATATTTCTTTTTGAGTGCTTTGATATTCATGAGGTTGTGATATTAAGTGTGTCATATGTGACAAATGATAGAAGGCACTAGGGAAGCCCTGTTGGCCTGCATTTCATTGCCTACCCATACATGAACCCCATAGTGAGCCATTTTTGAAGCCTTAACCATTTTTGTTCTTACTAGTCACTAAATATTTAGCCAATGCCTGTTTTGGACTCTCTCTTTGGTCCAGTGATGCATGTCTAATTTTGAACTTCATTCCATTAATTACTAGAGAAAGTTAAGCTGTGGTTACATTACATATGTCATTTACCCAAACTGCTGTCTTGTGCTAGATGATAAGGGTCTGTGATCCGTTTGGCCAAACAGTGGCAGTGAATTCAGATTGGGTTTGGGAGACGATTTGTGGGGATATTTTGTAGATGATGATTGCATGTTGATTGGGGATATTAAAAAAAAAGGGTGCTGCTGAAAAAGAAAAAAAAGAAAAAAAAAATGTTGCACCAGTTTGAGTTGAGCATGTAGTATCATTGTTATTTTTGGAGTTTCCCCCCTAAGTTTGGTTGCTTTCTTTCTCTATGAACTTGAAATTGTGATGATGGTTTGGATTAGATGTGCACACTTTGATCTTCATTGCTTGAGCCTAGGAAACCCTTTAGATCCTTCCAATCTTATGAATGGTCCCTGGCCCCATTACGCCAAATGAACAAAGTCCTTTTTGATTCACTATTTGATCGCGACATATCATGACTGAGTGGATCTTTTCTTGTATGTGTGAATGTCCTTAATTGCAATTTGAGCGAATGAGTGAAGCCGTGAGCTGTACTTGCTATTGCCCGATTTTGACTAATTTGATGCAAGAGATGCATTCTTGAGATTCCAATTTGTTCATTTTGAAGGTTGAGAGTTGTTTATGAATTACTTAGTTCATCTTGGCAGTATAAGTTACAAGCTAGCAATTGGCATTTACTTGACTGTTGTGTTTTCGTGTCTCATCTCTTATCTTCCATCGTTCTTTTCCATTTCGTGTGTTTGTGTGTTGAGTCGAGGGGAGGTCGTGTCTAGATAGTTAATTCCACCATTTAGTTTTTTCTTCACTTCATACTTGAGGGCAAGTATGATTCAAGTGTGAGGAGATTTGATGTGTGTGAATTAGTTGTCTAGATTTATGTTATTTATCGTGTGATTTTATTTGATATTATCCAAGTCGTTGGTGTTTTGGTGCAGGAATTGCGTGGATGGAGAATGAAGATAGCAGATGCCGTGAGTTTGAGAAGGTCGAGAATTTTGGATGAATTTAATGATGTTGGCGTAGCTTTTGGAAGAAAATTAAATATTTGGGCTTGGAGTATTTGTTCTAAATTTAATTAAGTCCTAAACTTTTGATTAGTTATTTGCTTGGGCCTTTTGATTCGAATTTGGCAGCCCAATTTTTGGAGTGGACGGCTAATTGGTCATTAGGGGATTAATTCCCTTGTTTTGGAGAATTCCCCAGCCGTCAACTATATATAGGTTATTAGTTTAGATCGGATAGGAGCCGCACTTTTTACACATACATCAGATTTAGTTTGATATTTTAAGTTATTAGTTTTTAGTCTTTAGTTAGAGTTGGAAGTGCAGATTTCGAGAATTGGGTTTTGAAGAATTGGAGTTGACTTCTGATTTCAAGTTGCAGAATTCGAATTTTAATAGTTCCACAATGGGTGATCAATTTGTTTATTTCCATTATTTTCAAATTTATTTGTTTTATGTTTGCTTTAATTTATTTGATTGTTCTTAGTTTAATTATGAGTAGCTAATTTTTTAATTCGGCGAGAATAATGAAGTATTGATTTAATAACCTGTGAGACCTAATTGTTCATATAATTGACTCCTGTTGATTTTGATTTGTTCCTTGTGTTTAAAGATAGTTCTGATTTAATTTAAGTCTGGCCAACTTAGGTTTAATTGGATTACAGTCAATTGGTTTCCCCAATCCGTAATTATTGGAATAGGGCTGATTAGTGATAAAACTACCATGTTGGTAGTAGGAATTAATTGGTATATTAATTATTACTAGCGTATCTAGGATAATTTATATAAATTGGGTTCCTTCATCTTAATGCTATTAGAATATTAAATCTAAGACTGGTGTATCCAGCTAGGTTATATTTTAATAAGGGAAATAGACAAGACTAGCGTATCTAGCTGTCTATCGACACAGTAAGTAGGAATTGGGGTATGTCAGTGCGTATCACGGTATCCTATAACTAATTGGTTAATAGGGATTAATTAATTATTGCGTCGAGGATCAGAGTCATTAAATTAATATGGATTTATTCGAGCCGAGTTACCTTTTCTTTGATTTATTTCTAGTGTGATTTTCGTTGATTTATTTATTTTCTTAGTAAATTAATTTTTTCTATCACATTAAGGCGTGGTGGCATCACCGATTTTAGATCTTTAGGAAATTGAGTGCAATTACCCGTTCCCTGTGGTTCGACCCTGCTTGCTACTAACTATATTAATTCTTAGCTATTGCAGGAATTATTTGGTGGAATACGACGTTCACCAAGAGCTGAAAGAATGAAAGAGGAACTTGGCTTTAAACATTAACTGCCCCCTATTGATTCTATTTGAACTGAATTCCTCGGTTGAGTATGTGGACTTTAAAAACTGTACATTCCAGGTGAATTCTCTCCATGAACTCTGTTCTCTCATTTTTCTTGAACAGATTGCCTGTATCATTTCTGAAAAATGATATTTTTGATGCTTACCGAGTTCATTGATTTGTGTGGTAGGAGCTTAAGAGATTGGCTGCATATGCAACAAGCGATGTAAATTTTTTGACCAACATCATTATGAAGAATCAAATTTCTTCTGTCCGGCTATAAGTATAATCATTTGCTATGTTAGGCAGCTTATAAATTTTTTTTGTATCACTTAAATACACTTATAAAATTCTATAGTACTACTATTATTTATTATAAATACGTATGAATAATTAGACCGTGCATCGCACGGGTAAAATACTAGTTTGGAATTATGTAATTGTTTATTATACCGTTAAATTTAAAATTCAGAATTTGCCACTGTCATTTAGAACATACACGATGGAGTTTATAACGAACAAAAGATAAGCGACCTACCGACATTTCACACTATGATAGAATATTATAGCAACAAGTTATATGACTTCAAGAAATGAAATCCTAAGCACACGACACATGTGTATGATATGATACGAATTTGATATCAATTGCTCTTGCATTATTAAGCTCAAACAACCAAAGTAAAATGAGGGAAGTGATTATTGGAAATTAGTAGCGATTGGGAAATGGACTGAGATTCTCTTCATCACATCACATTGATAGAATTTGGAATATATTCAATCACATGGAGATGAGATCTCACCACTATTTAATTTGTGGGCCTTTTAATGTTTCCTACAATTTGGGCGTTCACATGCCATTTTCTTCCTATTTTTCTATTGGGTCATATCCATTTCTGATCCTCTTCTAATTATATTTTATTTTCCATTTTGTATTTATTTGGTGTCTTTTATATAGTTTTTGGAATATTATAAAAAATTAATATTTGGCCGTTGGGAGCCAAATAAGCAGCCAACAAATTGATTGGTTGTGCTGCAAGTGCATGTGAGAGTTGAAACTTAACCCCAGCTTTTGTTACATTGATATCTTCTGACAGAAATGGGACCCTAAAGTCAATAATTTTCATTTTTTTCACAATACACAATAGTTTATAAACTATGTAAAAAATTAATATCAATAGTATTATGTACGTTAGGATTTTTACAAAATTATGTAAGTTAGGGTTGATATCATATTTACAGACCAATTAATGTTTTCTCTCATTTAGTCATTTTTAAGAAATAGATCATATGGTTGATAAAATTTGATCTTATTCCTAAGTTTAGATAGGATACACATTTTCGGTTATGAACATGATAGTTTGATTTTATTTTATTTTTCCAATTAAAAGCGATGTTCGTTAGTGTAAAATCCACACAAATTATCGACTGTGAACACGATTATTCAATACTGGAAAAGTGGATCCGATCTAAATTTAAAAATGAAATTTAAAGCAAACTTAATGATGAATTATTATTCAATCAATATATATAAAATATAAATAAAATTAGTCAAAATTCTTATTGAAAATACAATATTTAATGAATTTCTTGTTTCTAATATATATATATATATATATATATATATAATTATTAGTATTTAAATTATAAAATAAAAAAATGTATAAAAAATAAGAATATTTTTTATTAAAAAATAAATATTTATTTACATTTAATTCGAATTGAATTTATCCAAATAACATCACTTATCCCTTTTTAAAAATGGTAATATAAAATCCTGAGTTATTATAAAATTCAACAAAAATGTCATTTCCGGGAGTATTTAACACTGTGAATTACGCGGGCCCGAAAACTGACTGTCCTCTTCTTTGACCATTTTCACTATACAAAAAGACAATTTTAACCTTCCGTGGTAAATATACGGCTTATATTGTTTCTTTCATCAACACCTTTTTCTTTGAGAAATTATTTTATGTGCACTATTAATAATTGTGCAGTGATATATTATGAGCAGACAAAACATACAAAAAGAAAGAGACATCACCCACAACTTCCTTCAAATAAAAACAAATATCACTATTTATATATATTACTCCCTCCGTCCCAAGGTAAGTGAGACCTTTTTTTTGGGCACGGAAATTAAGAAAAGTGTATTTTGTGTGTAGGTGAAAAAGTGAAAAGGTGTTTAAAGAGTAAAACTTTTACCAAAAAGGGAAAGAGTCTCACTTATGGTGGGACACCCAAAATAGAAAGAGTCTCACTTACAGTGGGACGGAGGGAGTATTTTTTTGATCGGTAAAATTAAAATTGCAATGAAACAACATACAACCATAACTTGTGCCCTAACTCAATGCAAAAAAGCAACACCACTCACAAACTAGATTTTATACCTAAAACCCCACTTCCCACCGCACTCTCTCCTTTGGAGAGGGCTACATACACTAGTAACACTTACAATGCTTCACACACTACACATAGTAGGGGCAAAAAAACGAAGACAAAAAAAAAAAAAAAAAAAAAAGCTCTAATCCTCTCCATGCCTCCATTTCGTGTTTTATTTTATCGATTCATGCTACCGTACTATAAATTCAGTACGTGCAGATCGAATAAATCACGAAACTAGAACATAAATTGCTCGTCTAAAGATGGGCAAAAAAGAAAAAGTTAGCCACAGCTAGGGATTGCAATTTTTCTTGGCTACTTTTACTTTTGAAGTGGATTAGAATCACACTATTTAACTTTAGACGTTATATGAAATACTAAATATATAAAATACTAAATATATAGGATTTTTGCTTTAAACTTGGTATAAAGCGTTACTGGAAAGTCAATTGTTGAAATTGAGGCGGGAGGTGTAGGTAGCCTTCGGAGCCCAATTCCGAGGGATCACTTCCCTCGCGGACAAGGTTTTTCCGGTGGATAAGGTGGTTAGCCGGACGGAGAATGGCCCTTGTAGAGGGCCGGCGATGATGCACCAACTCGCACCCCAAATATGAGTCATCTCTAGCCATTGGTTCGAGTTAGCCTATATATACACATAAAAATAAATTAAATTAGGTCGATTTTAAGGCCTTTTTTTGTACTCATAAATGAAGTATGTGTGTGTGTGTGTGTGTGTGATGCACTTAAGATTGTGACTTGGCATTAGAGAAGAGAAAGTGGAGGCCTTTTCAGCCAATGGCATGGGATAGAAAGAGAATTGGCCTAACATTTAAAGACATATGTCAAAAGGAATAAATTTCCCAATAAAAATTATTATCAACTAAAGTTAGCTAAGTGAATCTCTTTTTAAAGGCATCCAACACATTGAGTGTCAGAGGCACGTGATTTTAGAGATCTAAAGTTCAATATATATAAGTGTATATATTAATATATGAGATAAAACACAATAGTATAATTTAGAACTATTCAGATTTTGGAATTATGCAATACAGTTTTGTTTTTCTTTCTTGAATTTCATGAGATGGTTCTTCTAAAAGGAGAGCTTCTCTGCTATAGAGAGGTGTGAAAGTGGGAAACTTTATAAAGAAAAATCCATCTAGAAAAAGGGGAAAGCCTCTTTGACTATGGTAAATAAATCATAAAAGAAATTCATATTATTTAATGGGTCCCTAACTGTAAAAGCAACCACATTAGGAAAGTTTATAATAATAATTAATAATCAAAAAAAATATTGGTAATTTAGCTTTTCTTTTGTCACGTGGTAATCTTAACTAAAAATAAATCACAAAAAAAAATGTTAGGTTGAGCAAAATATGAAGTATACAAAATAGAGAATTGCGAGCACCCATACCTCTCTTATGTGCATGGATCCGACATCGCCATCGCCGCCCTCAAATTCGACCAGTAATGAGAGCCAATAATTAGTCGATCCTTCGTTAACGTGAAACGCGATGTTTTTCCCAGGATACTTACACGGAGTTCTGCATGAGATATTTTATTTCATCAATATACATAAATAATAATAAGTGAACAATTTAATTTTTGGACTATCTTGTAACTAATTAATCAGATCCCAATATTTTGTTTGCTAATATATTGGCGACAGAATATTTTTTTCCAGAATTTTTTAAATTATCTTAACCTCATATGTTCAAAGGAGAGATGCAGTAACATTTTGACCAAAAAAAGTACAAACATGTGTGCATGTTTTCTCATGAGTGTCTCCGGCATGACATTTAATAAATAAAATAGGGATTTTTTTTATATAAATTTAATTTTATTCTACAAAGGAAAAGGAAAAAAGAAAAGAAGGTTAGTTAACAGTTAATTAGTTAAACAAGTCCTTAATTATTAATTAAAAGCTAATCATAAAGTGACAAAACAGAACAAGACCGTTAAAAGTAGACTGGATCAAGTAATGCACATTCCACACACACTATCACGGCAGATGCTACGTGGAATAAAATAAACAAATATATAAAGTAAATATTAGTAGTAAATTTTAGTAAGTGTATTTCATCTACAGTCGAGTAAAGTAAATAAATCGAGTAAACATTTACAAGCTCAAAATAAATAAACAAATTTTCACCTGATATAAATATATAAATAAATAAATAATTTTAATGAGTGTAGTAGCATCACACATTACCTCCGGAAGATGACGGGGATCTCACCGCGGTTGCGGAGCTGGCCGCCGTTGCCGGAGACGGCCATCCTGCCGAAGGCGGCGCCGCTGAGGTCGAAGTGCGTGCGGCCGCCGGAGCAGTAGCCGCCGGGACACTCGTCGGTGATGATGACGGTGACCGCGCGGCGCGAGCAGATCGAGCGGTCGAGGCACCGCACCTTGTAGCAGGCGCCGCAGCCCTCGCCGCCCTTGAAGAGCACCGGGCTCACCGCGCCGACGCGCGCGCGGAACGGCTTCACGTCCACCAGCGATCCGTAGCCGCACGCGCCTCCGTCGCTGCCGTCGCCCTCGGGGCTGCCGTACCACGTCGCCGTCGCCGGGGACCAATGCAGGTCCCCCGCCGCGGCGGCGGAGCCGAGCAGAATGCAGAAAACGAGAAGACAGCAGAGGCTCTCCATAATGTGGGGCAAAGCGCAGCAACTGATTTCACGGCGGCGCGTGAAAATCGAGGCGGGAAAGTGCCGACAGTTTGGAGCAGTGTGGAAGGAAGGAACTGAGCTTAAGCGACTGGGGAATTTCTGTTGCTTTTATTTTTATTTTTTTGTTTGGTAATTTGGGAATGAATATATAAAGAGAGGAATTTGGTATTGACGATATGGCCCATGGGGTTTATTTTAATCACGGTGGTGCCATGGGCTTTTGGGGTGGGACCCGGCGACAGTTAAGGCGTTAAATCCGCAGGGCAGCATCCACGTGTAGGGAGGGTAGTTTGGTCATTGAGGAGAGATGATCTATCAACATTCTACCGTTACGTTTTTTCTTTTTTCGTTTTATTTTTATTTAATTTGTTCAATGTTTGGAGGCATGTGGGGAAAGGTTTTTGTTTTTGAGGGGACCGAAAAAACCGTGCAGGGTAAAATCTCATTTTGTTTTTATTTATTACTCTCCCCGTCCCAAACGAAATGTCCTATTTCTTTTCGGCACGGAGATTAAGAAATGTGTATAAAGTAGATAAAGTGGATTGGTGGAAATTATTTAAATATTAAGTATAGAGAGAGAGAGTGTATTGCCAAAAAAGGAAATAAGACATTTCGTTTAGGACAGTCCAAAAAGAAAAACAGGACATTTCGTTTGGGACGGAGTGAGTATATGATTTCGTAATTAATTAACTTTGTTAATTAGATAGTTATTAAGGAAATATGAATTTAAGATATTAATTAAGTTAACACAAAAATTTTATGTAATATCGTGGCACTATAGTATGTGTCAAGAAAACTCATGGTTCAATAGTATATTTGTAAATTTAATGGTATTTTGTATTATAAATATATTAATTTTTATATCTATAATATTTGTGATAAAATCCCATAGTCAAGAAGTAAAGGCTATTTGATTTGCCAGTCCACTACAAACATGGCAAATAGTTAGTGTTAGAGTATCGTCAATTTTCATGTAAATTTTATCAAATTCAAGAATTTTTTTTGTCCCTTCATTTAAAATTGGACAGTTTTAACATATTTTTATAAAAGTTGATATTTTTACATATGCATTATCAAATGTAGATAGTTTTACATGTTAAAAAATAGTTCAAAATTTTGATGATTTTTCAGCCCAAATTTATAAATATTATAAATATTACATGTACTTATTTTTGTTGTTCAACATATAATCTGAGTCAATATTCCCAATCGAGGCTGATGAATCTTATCAAAAGTCATTACATTTAATGATGTGGGGGTGAATTTCCTATGTAATTTATTTTTATTAATAAATCATCTTCCAGCAAAATACGTCAACCTTAATTAGCCAGAATATATTTTGGCTCAAACTATAAATTGAACAACGGATAAATTTAGACTTGAAATACAAACTGAACAACAAATTTAAGTATGAACTATATTTATAATCTGTATAATTCGGACATAAAAAATCAAGAAACAATAGGGCCGGATGGCCCTATTGGTGATTGAAACTTAAATTTTCTCCACAAAATTTAAAATATCAATATTTGACCATCTTTTATGTGCTCTACCTAATCTACCCTTTAAACCCAATAGATCCAACAACTTCCTTTGACCCGGATCCAGATGTAGGGATTAACCCATGCCTTGTCTACCCCCAGACCCCCGACCCCCCACCCACCCACCCCCCCACCCACCACCCACCCCAAGCCAAAAAAAAAAAATTTTTTTTACTTCCCCTGCTTGTCTACCCCCCCCAGACCCCCGACCCCACCCACCCCCCCACCACCCACCCCCAAGCCAATTTTTTTTTTTTTTACTTCCCCTGCCTTGTCTACCCCCCCAGACCCCAGACCCCCGACCCCCGACCCCACCCACCCCCCACCCCCAAGCCAAAAAAAAAAAAAAAATTTTACTTCCCCTGCCTTGTCTACACCCCCTGACCCCCGACCCCACCCACCCACCCACCCCCCACCACCCACCCCCAAGCCAAATTTTTTTTTTACTTCCCCTGCCTTGTCTACCCCCCATACCCCCGACCCCACCCACCCCCAAGCCAAAAAAAAAATTTTTTTTTTACTTCTCCTGCCTTGTCTACCCCCCAGACCCCCGACCCCACCCACCCACCCCAAGGCAATAAATTTTTTTTTTTTACTCCCACTGCCCTGTCTACCCCCTGACCCCCGACCCTACCCCCCCCACCCACCCGCAAGCCAAAAGGAACTTTTTAAACACTTCCCCTAGGGTTTAGATATTCCATTTAGGGTTTAGATTATCCATTTAGGGTTTAGATGTTCCATTTAGGGTTTAGATTATCCATTTAGGGTTTAAATGTTCCATTTAGGGTTTAGATGATGCTGTTGTTTCTATATTTGTTCTGCATGTTTGGCACTTATGGCACTAATAGTGCCATAAGTGCTAAAAAGACCATTTTACTTTATTTTATTTTGAATTTTCGTTGGCACTTATGGCACTATTAGTGCCATAAAATAAAATAATAAAGTAAAATTTTTTGGCTTGGGGGTGGGTGGGGTCGGGGGTCTGGGAGGTAGACAGGGCATGGGGAGTAAAAAAAAAATTCGTTGGCACTTATGGCACTTATAGTGCCATAAGTGCCAAGCTTGGCACTTATGGCACTAATAGTGCCATAAGTGCCTAACCCGACCCGCGTGCCTGATCCTACCCGGCACGCGACCCGCGCTCCTGACCCTACCCAGTCCGCCCAATTAAGGGCAAAAACGTCCCAAAGCTATAAAAATGGCCAAAATTTATGTTTTTTCAATGAGTGGCCATAATTTGTGTTTTATGATTCATTTTGGCTATTCCAAAATTTTACTCAAAAATCAATATGGGATGAAAAGTTTAACTATTTTTTAATAATATTTCCAATTTTATCTATTAACACTATAATTAAAGCATATTGGAAATACTTGGAAATTGTTTTGGGTTGTGATGTAGGCTCCTTACCTTTCAATTACCTCGGTATTAAAGTGGGTAGCAAGGGCAAAAAGGTTGCTGATTGGAAATACTTGGTTGAAAAGGTGAGAAAGAAAATCGATTCGTGGAAAAATGGGAAGTTCTCTCTCGCGGGCCGAGTGACCTTGGTGAAGGCTGTGCTTCAATCTATACCGATTTACCAGCTCTCTTTTACCTGTTTACCAAAATCAATTGTGAGTTCTCTAAATGCTTTACTTGGTAATTTTCTGTGGGGAGGGGGTTCTAGTAAAAGTGCGATTGCTTGGGTGAAATGGAAGGTGCTTTGTGCTTCAAAAGATGAAGGAGGCTTGGGGCTTAAAAATATTGAGTGGTTTAATCAGGCACTTGTCGTTAAATGGTTGTGGCGGTACCTTACTGGAAGGGACATGCTTTGGGCTAAAATTGTTAGGTCCATTTATGGTGAGGTTGAGTGGGGAGAGACAGGTCTGGAAAACGCGGGGAAAGGTAGATTTAGAGATGGGTGGTGGCCGAAGATCGTTTCGGCGGCGGGTGGGGCGAGCAATTTTTGGTTTGTTCAAAATTTGAAGCCAAAGGTGGGGGATGGGAAGACCTTTAAATTCTGGAGTCAGTGGTGGGTTGGACAAAAGCCGTTGAAGTTTACTTTTCCTAGACTTTTTCAGTTGAGTGCTAATAAAGAAGCTGCAATCTGTGAAGTTGGGGAATGGACTGATAATGGATGGTGTTGGGATTTAAGGTGGAGAAGAGAGCTATTTGACAGAGAGAGGGAAGGAGTTTCGGAGTTGCTTAGCCTTGTTTCTGGTACTAATCTGTGTGCAGGTAACAAGGACGGATGGACATGGAGTGGCGACATTGAGAGAGGCTTTACAACCAAGTCCGCTTATGAAGCTATTAAAGATCAAGCAAACGAGACTACGGAGACGGTGGAGGAAACTGATATGAGTACGAAGGTGTGGAAGATCCCTATTCCAAACAAAGTCAAGCTTACCGCATGGAGAATTTTGAAGAACAGAATTCCGACGTGTGACAATCTCTCGAGAAGAAATGTGATGTTGTGTGAAGTTGAGGTGGGATGTAACGCCTGTTTTCATCGGCAGGAATCCACGAACCACTTGTTGATCCACTGTCCAAAGACCTCAAAGGTATGGGAAGCAATCTTTCAATGGCTCGGAGTTAGCATGGCGCAGCCATATGACGTGTCCTCGCACTTTCAGTTCTTTACTAGTTTGAGTGGCCGGAAAAGAAATAAGAAGCTCTTGATGGCTCTTTGGTGTTGTACTACTTGGCTTATTTGGAAAATGCGTAATGAGAGTAGATTTGAGAACAAAAGATGGGAGAGTGCAAACTTGTTTGGAGAAATCAAAGCTAGAGTGTGGAGTTGGGGTAGAATTTTTGGATTTGTTAACGATGGAGTTGGGATTCATAGGTGGATGTCGAATGATGAACCACCGATGATTTTGTAATCTTCTTGGTACTACTGGTGCCTTTTCGTTCTATAATATTTACTTTCCTTATCAAAAAAAAACTATAATTAAAGCATATAATAAGCGAATTGTACTAGACAATTTTGGATAGGCTGGACCCAAAAACCGTTGCAAAAATTGTGTTCATGACTGCAATCACAAGCTCACCCCATACTTGTAAAATTGTTATCAACTCAACATGAATTTGTTGGTGTATTGGACCCATATCCAACTAAATTTATTTTTAAAATTAACAAAACGTCAACTTCAAATTAAAAACAAAAAAATTCAGTAGGGTAGCAATGTTGTTGAAGAAATCCGCATTTGAAGCATGAATAATTTCGTCTCATGCAAGAGTGTGGTGATTAGTATTAATTTGCGGTCGTGGATGATTAATTGATTATAATTATGTGGCTTAATAATACGAAATATTTTTATAATAAGATTTGGTGCAGATAAAAAGAATCAGTTTGTCGGTATGATTTCCTTTGCTTAATAATTCAAAAATCTGCTTCGACTTTTACATTAAATTATTTTTAGCCTCGTGCACTTCTCATGATTAATGCTATCGTATGTAAATATGAACATAATTTTCATGCACGATGAATTTGTGCCTTCAAATGGGAATTTAAGATCTACGATGCATGAATTCAACACCTGCATTCGAATATTGAAGGGAGCGATTTTTTTTAGTGCAATAAATTTAACAACAAATGAATTAATTTTTACAAATAAATACATTAATTTTAATGGTTCTCATGTATATAGGGTTAGGTTATAACGAAAATGACTATTTTCTTTTTTTGAAACGAAAATGACTATTTTCTTGAGGAATGAAAATAGCAAATAATTAGTATAAATCTACAAATAAGCTATTTGTAATGCATGGATAATGTATTCAGTTAATATGGTGAAATTTTTGCTCCCTCCAGGATTCGAATCCAAATTTGAACGACTATTCATATCTTTTTTTTTTATCAGTAAAATTAAATTTTTATTGAGATGAAAAGCAAGGCACAAGAGATGCCAATCAAAACAAGAATGAAAGATTGAAACCCTTTGAGCACCACATGGTGAAAGGGATTCTCAACTCCAAAACTTTATAAACCTCATTCCAACTCCAAAGTCTACCCTTGATCTGTAAAACAAGTCTCTCAATATCCCAAATCTTTCCTTGAAAACGACTCTCGTTTCTTTTTTCCCAAAGCGTCCAAACCGTTCCCACCCATAACGCATTTAGCAATCTTCTTCCTTTCTTCTTTTTGGCAGCAGAGATGAAGGAAGTGTAGTGATGAAGAGTACCTCTAGGATTTGCCGTTTTGATGTGTAACCATTGGAAGATTTGGTCCCACACCGCCGCAGTTTTCGGGCAATGAAGAAACAGATGTTCCGTCGACTCCTCTCCAGCGACGCAGGCGTTGCATCCTCTCTCTTCCCAGCTAATTTGAATTTGTCGTCTTCTCAAGTTGTCACAGGTAGCCAAACGATTTCTAAGACATCTCCACGCCGTCACCTTGGCTTTGTGTGATGTTGGAGCCTCCCAAACCATAGCCATCTCAGCCGGTTGAGTTTGTTGCGCCTCTCTGGAAGCCGCCACCAAATCATAAGCCGACTTTGTTGAGAATTTACCGTCCGTAGTTGCCCTCCAAATCCATCCATCAGTTAAACCTGTAGAAGGGACAAAAGCAGCAACAAGTCTCAAAAGTTCCTCCACCTGTCCAGTCTCCCTTTCCCTCAAATCCCTCCTCCAATTCACCGACCACACCCACTCTTCTCCTTTCCAAAACCCACTCTCTCCGACGAGGCCTTTCTTATTCGAACACAAGTTATACAATCTCGGGAAAGAGAACTTAAGAGGTTTGTTAATAGCCCACACGTCCTCCCAGAACATTGTATTCATCCCATCCCCGAGACGGTGTTGAAGGTGATCAATGAACCATCTATCATCTCTTCCTCCCCCTTTCTCCACAATTTTCGCCCACCACCCCAACTGCCCACTTCTTCCCACCACCGAGCAATCCCCCTCTTCGCCCCAGACAAGTTCCCCATAAATAGATTTGATCACTCTCGCCCACAAAGCTCCCCCATCCACCAAAAATCTCCAAAGCCATTTAATTAACAGAACATGATTAAACCATTCCACATCCCGAAATCCAAGACCTCCTGTTTTCTTATTGGAACACAAGGAGCTCCATTTAAACCAGGTGATTCTTCCCGACTGAGAGCCTCCACCCCACAGAAATCTGGAGAACAAGGAATTGAGATTCTTGAGCACAGTCTTGGGAATGAAAGCGTAGGCCAGTTGATATACCGGAATCGATTGAAGCACCGCTTTAACAAGAGTGATCCTCCCCGCCAAAGAGAGAGGTCTTTTTCTCCAGCTTGCAATTTTGTTTGAGACTTTATCCACCAAGAACTTCCACTCGCTAACACCATTGCTTCGGCCTCCAATTTTGGTTCCCAAGTAAAGACACGGGAAGGAACCAATCTTGCAATGGAGAAACGAAGCCCATGTCCTCTCGACTGACACATTCACTCCCACCGTCATCAGGCTGCTCTTGGCGAAGTTGACAGCAAGATCAGAGATAAAATGAAAGAGAAGCAACAGACTTTTCAGTGATTCCACATTTCGGTCATCAGCCTCTAAAATAAAGATGGTGTCATCCGCGTACTGGAGGTGTGTAATCGGCACTTCATCCTTACCAATCTTAACAGGAAACAATAACTGTCGTTCCACTGCCCTCTCAACGAGCGCATTCAACCCTTCCGCGACAATGAGGAACAAGAAGGGAGACATCGGGTCGCCCTGTCTCAAGCCTCTCTCCATTTTGAAATCTCCCGTTGATGACCCGTTAACTAGGACACTTGCTGTGGCTGACTGTAGACACCCTTGAATCCATTTCCTCCAAATCCCATCGAAGTTCATTCTGTCAAGCAAAGTATCCAAAAAGTCCCATTGAACTGAATCGAAAGCTTTGGCAAAGTCAATCTTAAAGAAGATCCGGCTTCGTCGCTTCTTTTTTGACTCAACAACAGCTTCATTCAAAATGACCGCCCCATCGAGAATGAACCGCCCTTTAATGAAAGCACTTTGATTATCAGAGATGATCGACCCCATCACCTTCTTCAGTCTCCCCGCCAAGATCTTGGCAATGATTTTATACAAGCTGGTAATGAGCGAGATTGGGCGAAATTCATTCAACGAATCAGCCCCTTCTTTCTTCGGTATTAAAACGATAAAAGAAGCATTACCTCCTTTAGGAATTTTACCGTTCGCGTGGAAGTCCTTCAAGACCTGGAGGATATCCTCCTTAACTACATGCCAAGCCGATCTCCAGAATGAAAAGTTAAAGCCATCAGGTCCTGGACTCTTATCGCCAGAGCAGCTCCAGACCGCTTCTTTAACTTCTTCAGGTTCAAAACCTCTAATCAGCCAATTTCTCTCCTCATCAGAGATTTTCCTTCTCACAAAGTCAATGGGAATAACAGGCATCTGTCTATCTTTCCGCTTGAAAAAGGTTTCAAAATGATTTCTCACCCTAGCTTTTACCTCTTCCGGTTTGGAAATCCATGAGTTATCAAAGATCAGTCCGCCTATGTCATTCTTCAACCGCCTCCCTTTAATCGCTTTATGGAAGAAGCCAGAGTTCACATCTCCCTCCTTAAGCCATTTCAGTTTAGCCTTCTGTTGTAAAGTCTTCTGCTTATGCTTCAGCTGAAGGGAAAGGAGAGCTTGGAGCTCATTTCTTCTGATAACATCCACTTCGCCTAAACAACTCTGCTCGTCAAGCTCATCTTTCTGTTGTAACTCCTTCTTTAATTCGTGAATTTTAGAATCAATTTCACCAAAGGATGTGCGATTCCAAACTTTTAAAGCCTCGCGAAGTTTCTTCAATTTCTCCTTAACCACGAAAAAGCTCCATCCCTGACAGTCAGTCCCCGTCCACACTTTCTTTACAACATCTTCAAACTCCGGGTGATTTGTCCAAGCATTTAGGAACCTAAAAGGTTTTGGTCCCCAATCCTCCGTTCTAGTAGTGAGAACAATCGAACAGTGATCCGAGATCGAACGCTTAAGACCGCGTGCAGAACTTCCTTCCCAAGTAAGGATCCAAGTTTCGTTAACAAGGAAACGATCGATCTTGCTCTTGCATTTGCCATTGGGCTTGTACCAAGTGTACTTTCGACCTTGTGTATGAATTTCCTTCAGATCGTTCCCCCCAATAAATTCCTCGAAAAACCTCGCCTCCGACGCTCGAAACGTCTCCCCGCTACCCACCCTCTCTTCTCTTCTCCTGACTGCGTTAAAATCTCCCAAAATACACACACTTCGATCCACATTCTGTTCAACAATAGAACCAATTGCATCCCAGAGAATCCTCTTATCCTTTGATTCAGTTGGCGCATAAACATTGATAATGCAACACAAGAGACCGCCCTTCTTGTACCTACCGTTAACAACCACGGCCCCCGGTAAATCCCAAGAACTAGATGCTTCGAATACCTCCCTATTCCATAAACACGCAATTCCCCCAGCTCTCCCCTCAGAGTTCCTGATTGCCTTATCTGTGTTATTAAACCCCCACCAAGAATTACAAAAGACATCACTAAAAGTCTCCATTTTTGTCTCTTGTAAACAACAAATGTCAATCTTATGCCCTCTTACAAGTTCAAAAACATCTCGCTGTTTCGCAATGCTCCCCAAGCCCCTAATGTTGTATGACAGTAAATTCATGGACAATTCATCTGACACCCAGCATTATCGAAGGAAAGGAAGTTACCTTGCATCTCGATTTGGCGGACAATGACCTCTTCTTCAGTCTGACTTGAAAGCCCTAACTTCTTCCCAAAGTCCCAGATTTTCTGACCTGAAATTCCCCCCTCCTCTGTCAAAAGTAACCCTTTTTGAATCTCCCCAGCGTCTTCCTCCCCTACGGCCTCCTCCCCTCTCCCATTTAGTGGTTCTATTTCAGAGATGAAACGCCCCCAATTCTCCTTCTCCCTCGCTCTATTCTTCTTTTTCCCTTTACCTTTTTTTCCATTTATGCATCGGGGATCAACTCTTTTGTTGTTGGAAGGCAACCTCGCTTCCCCTGCTTGGTAGCCCAAAGAATCATCGTTTTCGGTCCTAGCCACTTCCTCAGCATGGTTGTTTTCTTCTACAATAACATTCACGTCGAGACTCTCACTGTTATCTTCCAGATCGTCAATTCCCCCTTGTACAAGAATGGGTTCCTTTTCTCTCACAGCAGGAACCGTGAGCAAGGAAAGAGGTACCTCACAAAAGTTTTCGACAGGACGACAAGGGAACTCCAATAAGTTTCCACTTGGGCTTTTGTCTTGGTCCTTTGAGTTTTCGGCCCAAAGGAGGCAATCCTCCTGCTCGGCCCTGCAAGAAGACTGGCTTAAACCTTCGGCAACAACCACATTCAAAAGCATTTTCGAGCCTCCCAACGTTGTATCCTCATGATTGGTAACCTCGACTGAGGTGTCTGCAACGATTTGTTGCGAAAGAATCGAAGAGTTCATTTCTTGGAAAACCGAAACGTCTTGCGAAGGAATCGAAGAGTTCAATTCTTGGAGAACCGAAACGTCTCCATTTCCCACACCGATGTCGTCCATCATTCCGATTGTAGCAATAGCCGGATCCATGGACTCCGCTCCGTCCGACCATCCTGAATCCGATTTCGTTTCAGATTCCGACTCATCTAAATCCGGTTCTCCGATCAAGGACGAGAGTGGGTTATCCTGAATTTCTTCAATGCGAAGTGTGAAACTAGCTCCATCAATGTAGCACTCAAATACTTGCTCAATGGATTTGAGACCTGTAGAGATTTGGATCAAAGCTTCGTCCAATTTCTCTCTTTCCTTCGTTAGTTCGTGAATTTTCAATACCCGGCCAAAGTTTGCCGTCACCGAATCAAAGAAACGAGAGTTCCATGCATGAAGCGGGATTCCAATCCATCTCGTCCAAATAGCTCGCTGCTGGTGCACATCAACGAAGTTCCATTTCCTCTTCCAAAGAAACCAGAAGTCACTCCATTCATCCAACTCCTTGAGAACTTCTTGTGTTGACAGTTCGCAAATACTTCTGATGAGCACCAAACTTCCCCCCATCGTCGAAACTTTCAATTTCCCGGCACATTCGCTGTTGATTTCTTCTTTTATTTCATCCCAGGAGAAATCATCTTTTATGAAACCTGTGAATGTTCCTTCAAGCCACTTTGAATCCTCCTCCGAAGTTTTGAATTGTAGCTTTTCTCTTGTGCAGGGTTCTCCTTCAGAGACTCCAGTGAGAACTTCTTTAAAAGAAACTCCCGGCTTCTTCTTTGCAGAATCCAAAAAATGGAAGCAATCTGGTTTCTTTCCAATATCTCTTTTGGTGTCGAACCTCTTTTTTTCTTCATCCTTCACCACCCTCTCAAACCTTGGTTTAAAAACCCTAATTTTGTAGCTTCCAATCCAAAGTTGATTCAATTGTTCAAGCAGACCTTCCGTGTCCTCGACACCTTCGAATCGAACAAAGCCGAAAGGCTTCCCTTTTTTATCTCTCTTATTGGGACAGAAAATGTCAGTCGGGACGCGAATGGCACCAAACTTCCTTCTCAAGAAATCAAAGCTGCAATCTTCTGGGATGTTGTTAAAGAAGAAGGTGACTATCTGGGATCTCGAAAGAGGTTTAACCCCAGTTCCACTCCTCCAAGTGTTCCGCTGCCTATGAAAATTATTGCTCTGTTGATACACCACATTGACTTCTGCTCCGGTCCTCTCGTGCCCCCTTCTCCTCACCACCCTCCAAACCTCCTCACGACACATGCTCTCCGGTCAATGAACAAGGAAAAATCAAGGTATTCAACAATCTCAAATATCCATTCCAGTAAGCATTCATATCCAATCAAGATCAGTTTCATAACAGAAAACCATTGCAACCACCAATTACAGTATGTATGAGAACTCTATTCTTTTTTTGCTAAGACAAATCAGTGCAAACCCAAACTCCAAACTCCAAACCATACGCCATTTTCATAGTAGAGAAGAGACTACAACTTAGCTTAAAGAGAAGTGATGGCTGCCCTGCTCTGAATCGGACCTGCTCTGAATCTGAATACGGTACGGCGAGAAACCGGGAGGATTTGACCGAGGGATATTTGGGAAGAAGACAATCAGATCTTGGCCGAGAGAGACTACCGGCGTTGAGATCGGTTGCTAGCTGGGAGGCGTTGAGCGACAGGCTCAGAGCTGGGTCTCGCTTGAACGGTCTGCTGGGTCTCACTCGAACGGTCTGCTGGGGTCTCAGGCCCTCTGCTCTCGCCAAGTCGCCTCACTCGAACTGTCTTCCGGGAGGTTGGGTCGCTGCGTCGGCTGGACTACTGGCAACGGCTGGATCTGGTGGCAGTGGTTGCGACGGGGCGGCGGGTTTGAGTGAGACTGAGGCGTCAGTCAGATCTGGGCGTGGGTGCTGGCTGCTTGCTGCTGGCGCTGAAGCGGTGCTGGCCTGCTGGCTGCTGCCTGCTGGTGCTGGGCGTTGCTTCTTCAGGCCGCCGGAGACACGCCGTCGCCGTGCTGGTGTGGCCGGCGTGCGGGAGGTGCTGGTGTGGCCGGCGGCTGGGACTGGGAGGCAGCTGCCAGGCTGAACGCAGAAGCAGAAGCCACAGAAGAAGGCTGAGCACAGGAGCGCCGGTGGCCGGTGGGATGTCGGCTTCCCTACTGCGCTTAAAGGTCGGCTACGACTATTCATATCTTACAAGCGGCTTATTCGTTGATTTGTATTAGTTTATTCATTATTTTTATTTTACACGATAAATTTGAATATCTGACATTCCAGATTCATTCTGGTTGCTCATTACATTTGATCTCTCTCCATCCATTAATCAAAAATATATAACTGCACATGCGCAGTGCGCGCACACGTATATATGAATTATAAAAAAACATGATTATATATATAATAGTGCATTGTTGTATACACAAAAAATGTACTCCCTCCGTCCCAAACGAAATGTCCTTTTGGGCTGTCCCAAACGAAATGTCATGTTTCCTTTTTTTGGCAATACACACACTCTCTATACTTAATAATTAAATAATTTCCACCAACTGACTTTATCTACTTTATACACATTTCTTAATCTCCGTGTCGAAAATAAATAGGACATTTCGTTTGGGACGGAGGGAGTATGAGATCTACGGTATTACAATAAGATTGAGATTTACTTGATCCTAAGCATATATCTATATAATGAGTGGTTTAAATGTATCCAGATGTTTTTGTACATAAAATATTAAACGAATTTCAGTTTTTAGATCATAAATATCTATAATGAGTTCATCATTTATATAAATTTGTGGTGCAGCGTTCGACAATTGTAACTAGTGATTTTTTTTTTTTTTTAATTTATAATCTTTTATGACGAATTCATAATATTTTATAGAATTTATTATAGTATATTGAAAATAATCGTTACAAAGAGTATCGGCACATGACAATTCCATCTCAAGAAGAAAGATTGTAAAATGTTGTCAAGGTTTCAATTCTGTCTCATTTAATACTCATTCATTTATTTAGGACACCACCACCCCTTCTAGTTCTGCCATTTATTTACATCAGTAAAAGTACATGATCCACGTGCTAAACCACAATATAAAAACAGTAAATTTATACATTCACATCATATTATGGCCCATTATAAAATAGGTTAACCAGAAGAAAGAAAAAATTAATTTATTAAAAATAATTTAAAATAAATAGAATTAAATTAGTTCAACATTGCAGTTATTTTTTTTCTTTTTAATAATTTTTTTAAATAAAATAAAAAATCCAAAAGCTACAATATAGATAAAACAGTAAAATTAGCTAAAAGTTCTTTGTTTCTAAAAACCAAAAATGTTAAATATTTTTTTATTTAATTAACTAATTTATGATATGATTATCATGTGACCAAATAGCACCCGTTGTACAAAAATTAATATTAGAAAATAGAGAAGGCCGTAAAACCCTTTTTTGACTATTTGATCCACATTTTCCCTAATAGTCAATTTATCGATTTTGGTGAATGAAATATCTTAAATACTAGCTAGTTATAATATAGTATATAGTGTGAAGGATGCCACAAACGTTGAAAATGACACTACATAGAGCAGCCCTCTGCCTAAGTCGTGTTCACCCCTCATTTTGTTCATACCATATCATGTCATTGCATGTTTCAATTATTTTTCTAATGATAAAAATAATAGTAGTATATAATTACTATATGATCGCGTCACCTTACATTCATAAAATGGTCCAATTGTTGTATGGAACAAATTTTAATATTTGTCACTGAAAATTAAAAATTTAAAAATTATGTATCATAATTTTGTAATTAGTCCAAATAATTTATTATTAATCCAAATAATTATCCCTAAATGGATGAGTGGACACTTGTTAACTTTTTATTATATTAAAAAATAATGCATTTCATTTCAGCAGCACCAGATATACTAAGGAAATTTTATTGGACCTAGCAATTTAATTTAGAGGCACGTCCGTGTACATTTTAATGCATGGTGCATCCATACTATTTAAATATTAATTGAAGAATTTAATATATTTTAATTAGAGATTAATAATTTTTGTTTGACTTTAATACGTTCTAACCCCTAATTAATTAGTACGTAACTGCATATGTTCGATGATCGCACCATTTTTTTGAGCTTTTGATATTTAAAGAAAACTTTGTGCGAGATTGTAGTAATCTCTTATTATTAATTAGAGATTAATATTTTTTAATTTAAAATTAATAAAATTCAGTTTGCCCTATTAGTAGTTGCATCTGTCCTCGCGATGCCAGGACAAATGTCGACGATCACATTAGTTTTTTTTACGTTTGATATACTCCCTCTGTCTCACAAAAACATGAACAAAGAGAAATGCACGGGTTTTAAGAAATGTTAGTTGAGAGTTAAAGTAAGTGGAAAATGGGTCCCACTTTAAAAGGTGTTGTGAGAGTAATGAATTAATTAAGGAAAAGTAGCGGTGGGCCATGATGTACTAAAATGGAAATATTCATGTTTTTGTGAGACACCCCAAAATGGAAAAACGTTCATGTTTTTGTGAGACGGATGGAGTATTTTTTTTTTTTGCTTAAGATCATGGGCGGATTTAGGATTAAACATTAGGGGCTGAATTTACTGAATTACGGCGTCTGAAAATAGTTGCAGGGAAGCAAAAAAATTTTAGCATTGAGTACACTTTATTTTCATGCATCTTTTTAACAGTCACTTAATATAATCAATAGCTCTTCGCAATTCAATTAATTTAACATCAAGTAGATTGAAAACATATAAAGACATACTTTTATGCATTTTTTTAAAAAATGTTCCATCTTCTAATCAAATAAACTAATTTTCATCATTAATAGTTCGTGCTTTTACTTTTAACTTGAGGGTTAACTCAAATTCAATAATAAAAATTAATTAAAAAAGAAAAATAGGATAAAATAACATAAATTTAACAAATCAATGTACAATGTTAGGCAATTAATAATGAATAGATGGATACTAAGCTATAGTTATTAAGACAATGTATTCTATTTTTTCTTGTATTTCTTATATATATATAATAAAATAAAATAAAATAATATATATATATATATATATAAATAGTAAAAAAAATCTCGAAAATTATGAGGAGGCTTCCCCCCTGATATATGTCTAATTTCATAAAGTGATTCAATATCCAACCAAATGTAAACACGAAAAAGTTTTGTGACAAAGTGGGATTTATTTTTACCCTCAAAAAAATAAAATGGCGAGATGAAGTCTTAAAAGTATAAATGATATTGAAGCTCTATTATTGAATAGAATATGATTAAAGCACTGAGTTCCACTATTCATGTGTTAGCCAACTCTTAAAGCACTGAGTTCCACTATTCTAGCACTATTGCTAGATTGTGCAGTTAACTTTATAAGCTGGATTTTCAAACACTAATACATTAGTCTTAACAATAATACGTCTATTATATATATACATTCCTCTCCATTATCTATAAATCATGATTATTTTTCAATTTTTCTTGACCAATATTATTGCATTGTGTCTCTTGCACGATCACTAAATAATGGATTGGTTTACTAATCACATTAACTGTATAACCAGTGCATTATGTTAAGGTGTATTCAGTTGTAAGTTCGTTTACTAATCATTTTAGAGAGAGAGAGGCAGAGAGAGTTAAGAAGGAAGTAAAAGAGTTGGTTTACAATCAAATATAGACTGGTCATACCTGAACACATGCTCAACATGCTACCGTTTAAGATCCCAAATTTTTGAGGCCCTATTTTTCTTTTTATATAGTATAGTATATATATAATTTTTTTCTTAATAATAAAATAGAATTCCAAAACATCTGCTGATATGCAATGTGAACGAAAAGGCTATTAATTGGGGCCCACTTTTGGAAGCCCGCTACTTTAATTGACTGAAAATAATTATGTTAATATATTATTGTTGTATAGCTAATATAAAAGAAAATAATAAGGGTCCATTTTCTAATTTTTGCTTAGGGCCTTGTGAGATACAGGACCTGCCCTGAATATGGAAAGAAGGAGAAAAAATGGATCATCTATGTTAGAAGAAAAAAAAATGACCTAATACGGATAATTTATGATGAGCTAATTTCGAGCGAATGTAATCCAGTGTACCATAATTTTTTTAGTGTCATCGTGTCCCACTATATTTTTATAATATCTTTGATAAAAATAAAATTTATTATACTAATATAATACTCCCTCCGTCCACGAAAGAACTTCCTATCTTTCCTTTTTTGGGACGTCCACAAAAGAACTCCCTACCTATTTTTGGACTATACCCCACCACTTATAATCCTCTTACTTTTCACTTTTCAGTTTTCACAACTCTCAATATTAATTATAACACATTTTCACCACTCCCAATACACTCAACTACCTTTTATTCACTTTCAATACACTCAACAATATTTTTTCTTAAAACCCGTGCCACTCCCTCCTAGGAAGTTCTTTCATGGACGGAGGGAGTATTATAAATTATATTTAACTATAATTTAAAAAAATTGAAATTAGTCCTCAAGGAGCATCCAAACTATGTGAACTCATATATGTAAATAACAAGGTGGGTCAAATTTAACCTCTCCTCATTCTCCAAGTAAAGATCCAAGTAAAAAAAAAAATTGTATACCCTAACTTTAGATTTATCAACCCTAATAATAAATTATTAAGTAATAAAAATAAAAATAAAATTAATTATGCATCCTAATTGAATGGAATAAACCCTATCTAAAGGAAAAAATGAAAATAAAACACCAATTGTGTGATACATCAAATCTCAAGTAAATTTCAAGTTCTTCTTAAACATTAAATAAAGTCATCGTTTTTTTTTTTTTTTTTTTTTTTCATCAAGAAAATAGATGATGTATGGCCCATATAGGTATGGACATATCGCATCAAGCGAAAAGTGGACCATTATAGGAATAACTAATTTATTAGTTATTGGATTTTGGGTTTTAGTGACTTCATGTGACTTTATGTCACCAACGGCCGAGAGAGAGAATCCTAAACTGTCGGTGGTAAAATTAATCTTCGCTTTATATCTATTCACGTTTACACACTTGTAGTAATGAATGGCTACTGCATTTGATATTTACTATGTTTCATATGTCTCAACAGAATTTAATCTTCTGCAATCATCTATATTGAGTCAATTATGTGTGAGTTCATTTAATGAGAAAAAAATTAATAAGTAAGTAATTTCAAGGGTTAAGTATCAAATATGTCCCTAACATAGAGGCATTTATCACGTCTAACACCCTATGGTCGAGATCGGTTTAATTAAACCTCCGAAGTCCTTAATTTCGTGTAATTAGCCCCTCCGACTTAATGGTCGTTTAACACCGTTAGGGCAGAGGGTTTAATTGCACCAAATTAAGAATTTCAGGGGTTTAGTTGAACCCAAGTCGAGTATATAGTGCTATACGTGATATGAGTATTTTCTCGTCGACCGCGGCGGCGGCGAACTTCTTCCTCGAAAAAGTCATCCCGGCCTTGGGCACCAGTGTCCCTGTCCATGTGTCGCATCGCAGCATCACCATCTGATCGATGATGTATATTTTTCGGCCAATTGAGACCAGTAAAAAATGCAAGAAGAGAGAGAAAACAAGGACGTTGTGGTAGAGGGTGTGGTGGCGGAGGTGGAGGAGCTGGAAGGCAGGGGAGTTGAGAAGGTGGGCCCAGCGGCAACAGATGGAAGGGAGAGAAGAGAGGGTGGAGTAAGGGACACTAAAGAGACATTCTAGGACAACGTCATCGGGGAGGCTCAAAATGGTGGTGTCGGCGCCGCCGATAATGGTGGTGGAAAGGGCGGAGGGGTGGTGGGGCTGATGGGGGTTGGGGAAGCAGGATTTCATCAGCTATGAGAAGTGTCGAGAGGTGCACGAGTCAGAGCTCATTGTTGCTTCATCGATGCTACGGCGCCGCCGACGGTGGCAGTGGAGACGTGTTTCCGGCGAGCTTGGCAAAGAAGAAGGCGTGGGTCTCACTACCAATGAAATTAAAAAAAAAAAATAGTTAACGGTGTTAAACGACTGTTAAGTCGGAGAGGCTAATTGCACGAAATTAAGGACTTCAGGGGTTTAGTTGAACCGACCTTGATCATAGGGTGCTAGACGTGATAAGGGTCTCTATGTTAGGGGCGTATTTGATACTTAACCCTAATTTTGATATAAATTTTAAAGTTAGCGTGTAAAATGAGAATTTATTAAAATCTTAATAATTTATATGCAATTGATTTATTATTGAATGAAATTAGTAACTTTTCAATAAGAACTTCAAATGAGAAAATATTTACGTTATCAAAAATTCTATGAAAATCTTCCATGTATATATCCATGCTTTTAATTTTTTTTAAAGGTAAGCAAATGAGATTATGTTTTTTTGTGAAAACTAATGTAGGGAAAAGACTTACTTTTTTTTTCTTATCATTTCGAAGGACAAAATTTTAAAAATATTCACCTTTTACAAAATATATAAATTTTAAAAATATTCACCTTTTTTCCTTTTATATCGAGCATTAATATATTTTGCACTGATGCTCGACTACTAATACTCGACTATCCCACTTGCAATAGTCGAGTATGTCGAACATTAATACATTTTCTAAAAATGCTCGACCACTAATGCTTGCTTGCTCGTCTCGTAATACTCAAACATGATGAGTATTGGTGTATTTACTACTAATGCTTGACCCACTGAGGTTGAGCATGCCGAGCATTAATATACTTACAATAAATACACTAATGTTCGATATACTCGACTCACAATGGTCGAATATTAATGCATTTACAACACATGCTCAATTTGCATTGGTCGAGTAAAATTCACGAATTAAATAAAGACAACTTTGTTATTTCAATATCAAAATAAATAATTTTTATAATTTTTTTTATGGGCATCTTTTATTTATTTTTCTTTAAAATTGGTAAAATCAACCATTAAACCTTTTTTTGTAACGAGAATGAATAATAAGGTGCAAGACAAAAGGATTACTGTACACCTAGGACCATCATTTGGTGAATGCTGTATTTTTCGATTCGACAAATTAATATATATATATATATATATATATATATATATATATATTATTTTTTTTGAGGGAGACACATAATATTGAAAATTATTAATACGACAACGTGCAATCTATAAAAGAGATTGTGCATCCAATCAAATCTATCTATATATATAAAAGTAGAATAAGCTCTATCCTACGTGGCGTAATAGAATCACTCTATTCTAATTTTCCTCAATTCTCATTCATTCTTATTTTTTCTAAATTTTTAATCAACAAATTTCTATATATCTAATTTCGAACCTATCAACAAATTTCTATATCTAATTTCTTATGCATTAATTATATCCCAATCATATATATTTAATTTCGGCCTCATGCAGCCACGTTTGAGCTCTTATTTTATTTACTTCAACCTATCATCTTTATCTCTTTCTCTTGATTTTAATTAGGGTTAATAGCCGAAAAATACACGAACTTTCGCGAAATTTGCATATTGCACATGACCTTCAAAAATAGCCCCAGAATACACCACCTTTTAATTTAGTTGCAAATTGCACCCGCGTTGACTACCACCTTGATCGGTGGTGACGTGGCTGTCGGATTTTGTTGACGTGGACGGTTTTCCGATGTAGGAATACGACGTCGTTTTGTTGTTACATTACAACACCTAAAACGACGTCGTTTTGCCAAATATTTTAAATAAAAAGAAAAAAGAAAAAAGAAAAAGCTTCACGTTGACGTTGTTCTGCCAAGTCTCCTTCACCGCTCACCTTCTTCTTCACCTCGCAGCCCCCGCCGCAGCCTCCGCCGGGTGGTCCTACTCGAACTTGGGGCTGAAGATTATTGTTGATTGATGAGTGATTTGGGGCTGAAAAAGAAAAAAATTGTTGTTGAAGGTGATTGTTGATTGTTGAGTGATTTGGGGCAAGAAGCCGTTGTTGTAGCCGGAGTGTGGAGAGAAGGGGGGGCTTCGGGTTGGGCTCGGCGCCGGCGGCCTTCCTGCTATGCGGTCGCCGGGAATCGACGAGCAGGAGGCTGCGATTTGGGGATCTAGGGTATTGGCGGCGGAGGTGGTGGTGCCCTCGTTTTGTCATTCCCAAGCACCGCAGCCACTGGTGCCCTATTCTTATCTCTCCAGAGGCGCAGTGCTGTGTAGTCGTGGGTGGAGGGGGAGACGGCGAAACCTAGATCTGGAAGGGTGGAGGTGGAGGCTCCATATCTGTAAGAGGCGTTCCTCCCGTCGCGGTTGATGTCGGAGAGGCGTTGCTCGCCTGAGAAGTAGGGGACGGCTCCAGATCTGGAAGGTGGAGGTGGCGGTTGAGTGGAGGTGGGGGATGAACGGCGCTGCTCCGTCGCGGTTGATATCGGAGAGTTGTTCCCGTCGCGGTTGATGTCGGAGAGGCCTCGCCGGAGAAGCAGGGGGCAGCTCCAGATCTGGAAAGATGGAGGTGGCAGTTGAGTGGAGGAGGGAGGCGGCAGGGAGAATGTTTTTTTTTTTTAGTAAATTCTTCAAAATATCAAAACGACGTCGTTTTGCCCACGTGGCTTGCCAGCGTGTAAAAAAAGCCATGAATAATGCCATGTAATGTTAAATATTGTCCACGTCATCGCCGGTCAAACTTAAGAGCTGCTGGAACTTTCACCGTGTGCAATTTACGACTAAATTAAAAGGTGGTGTATTCTGGGACTATTTTTGAAGGTCATGTGCAATATGCAAATTTCGTGAAAGTTCGTGTGTTTTTCGGCTATTAACCCTTTTAATTATTATCACTCCATTCTAATTTTCTTCAATTCTCATCCATTCTTATTTATTTATATATTTCTAATCATCAATTTTACATTATAGCAAAATAAATCATATCCTACGTAACGTCGTATAATCACTTCATTCTAATTTTCAAGCTCCATACAAGATGATGCTCAAAATTCAGATGTGGTATTTCAAACTCCAAAGAATATGATTTTTAAAATTTTGACGTTCAAATGTCGTATGTGGTGTTTAGAGCTTCATATTATTATCTGGTCTTATTAGGTCCATATGTGATGATACTCAGATGATATATGTTTAATTAAATTATTTCTTATCCATCAAATTTAAAGAATTTGAACAAACTTAATACACCCTCCGTCCCCCAAACATCTTCCTAAGAGAGGATGACACGTGTTTTAATAAAAGTTAGTTATGCATTTGATAAGTAAAGAATGAGTCCCACAAAAAGTGAAATTGTAAGAGTGATAGTTAGTGAAAGTGGAGAACGAGTCCCACAAAAAGTGAAATTGTAAGAATAATAATTAGTGAAATTATTTTAAAAAATAGGTTAGGAAGATGTTTTGGGGACGAACCAAAAAAAAAAAAAAAAAAAAAAAAAAGGAAAATGTTTGAGGGACGGAGAGAGTAAATATTATCGTTATACGATTAACAGTAAATGCGACACATCAATCGTACATCATATCATACTTCAAATTTACATATTTCTTTCTTCTAAAATATTCAATCCCACATCAACTTTTTATAAACTTCATCAAATGAATATTTATATAAAGATGTTTTTCTATTATCACAACCTACATTTAATTGGCGAAAGTGATTAAGATTAATATTATTTCAAATATTGTATTACTAATTTAATTTGATCATATCAAATTAATTAAAGAAATAATTTATATATAAACTATTTCATATGTTATAGTAATAAAATTAATTATAAATGATGACATAAAATAATTCCTGTCGAATTTCGACGGGTTAGACGCTAGTTGTAATATCCTAATATTCTTATCTTCTTCCCTCATATCACGGAATCATGCTAGATATATTTAAATTTCACAAAAAATTCTATGAAATCGGTTTTACAGTGAAACTGGTTTCACAATGACACTACTTCAACATACAAATAACACTTTATAATTTTAAAGTGTCATTTGTATATTGAAGTAGTGTCATTGTGAAGCTGATTTCACCATGAAACCGACTTTACAGGATACCACCTTTTTAAATTTTGATCTATTAATATCATACACATTAATATCAATGATGTCTAACTCAAGTGGCAAAATTGAGACACTCAAATACTTTCCTTTGTAAGAAGTCTTGGGTTCAATCCCATAGAAGGTAAACTTGTGTTTGAATAAATCTCATACCAACTAAACCAGTTAAGAAGTATTGTAATAAAGTTTGTGGAAGTGCAATCAAAACATTTGGTATTATTATGCCCCACGAGATACTGTTTTATGGTAGTTAAATATAAATACTTACGGTTAAAGAAAAGTTTTATTGTTGTCTCCCATCTGCTAAGCACAAAAAACAAACAAATAAATAAAGTCGCAACTTTTCTTTTTCGAACAAATAAAGTCCCGACTTTGTTAGTTTATCATACATAAAGTATTCGCATGATAAAATTAACGTTTTCATTTACTTTACAAAAAGTTACAAATGGCGTGGGACAGTTGAATCCGTTAATCAAGGGAGAAAATAAACACGAAAATGAATTTGGAAACGAAATAGCTTTTTTTTCCCTCTCAAATTAGAGGGATTAGGTAAAAATATTTGAAGTGAATGTTGAAAATGAAATTATTTCACCTTCAATTGTAACCAAATTGACGTTTATTTATAGTTGATATAGGGAACATTTATTTTGTCATTCCATCGTATTTTATTTTTCACAAAAATAACCCGACTTAAAATAATTACAAAAAAAATACTCATCTTTACCCAAAAATCTTATTTGTGTTCCGCGCCTAAAATTTAAAGCGTATGGTTTGAAGCAATCTTATTTGTGTTCCACGGCTAAAATTTAAAGCGTAGGGCATGCCAATAAAGAGTTTAAATTCTTATTTGGGTGGTTTGCAAATATAGATAAACTTTTTTTACTTGTAAAACTAGATTAATTATTTTAAATTTTAATATTTAGCATCTATAAGTCACATTTGGAGTCATATTTGAACCCAAATGTAGCCCAAAATAGCCTGACCCACATACACCAAAATTTAAAATAATTGACTTTTTGTTCAGAAAAAAAAAATCTATTTTTATAAATCGCTTTAAAATAGCAGCCTAAAAAAATTTAAACTCTTGCCAATAAATATCAATTTTTGTCATATCAACCCTACTTCATGTTTCATTCTTTTATCTACATTAAATCGATTTTTTATCCTCTCAATAAAAAATCCAAATAGTTGTCACGATAAAAATCTGGATTAAAATACATGACACAATCAGAATTACTAACGTGCCATTAAAATATGAGTTTTAATCCAAATTTTGAGCCTTCCGACAATCATACACAAGTTCATCCTTTCGTAAATTTTCGCAAAGTAAAATCAAGAGAAGCATGGAGAAGAAACAGCTAGCATTACATATATAATGCATTTCACAAAGTGAACAATTAAGCAACTAGGTTCTAAATGACGAATTACACTGCTTAAAGAGGGCTATACCTAAACAACAGGAGAACGGCAATCAACAATACTAGGGTTTTGCTCATCATCGGGTCGATACGTCTACCGATATCTACAGAGGTAGCACATGATATAACCTGGCATAAATTCGAGTATAAAGTATATGAAGGATTTACAGTATATGCACAAAGTTGGTGGAAATTACGTCGACCAAATGAAGCTCAAGAACACTTTATCGACTGCCAGAAACTAGTAAACCTGATGTTTTGAGTCGCAATAGCCTACTCCCACTGTTCGTCTGCGCGCACTTCATTTCATTTCTTTATCTGAGGGTCTGGATAGGAGAAGAATAAGTCAGCCAAAACTATTCAAGGGGCGTAACGCGTAGGAGAATTTAAACAGAACACATCATTTAGGTGTTGCAGGGAGTGCAGTTGAATATGACGGTGAAGTTTCAATTTCAACTAAAACAAATATGTGCAGAACTGACCCGTGTATCAAATGAGGTCATTACTATTGCCTCTAATTAACTAGCTAAATTAACAACGTTATCTTTTCCACCATAAAAAAACTTTTCTTTTTCAATTTGAGTTGAGTAGTAGATTTATCACTTCTCTTTCACAATCACAAGTTTATCAAAACGGTCCAATGATTGTTATGCCATTTCCAAATTTCTATTATGGAACATGTATATATGTAGCATGTCCATGGTTCTACATCCTCCTACTAAAATTCTTCAATACAAATGCAACAACCTTATTACTTTGAAAAATTAGACATTGGTTTAAACTATATGAAAAAGAGGAAGCCGAGACAATAAGAATGGGAGTTGTACCATTCACAAATTTACATTCCGGTCATGCAAGTGTGATGACACCTTTAAAATTATAAATGCACGTACCTTACTGTTGGTCCTAACACTCCAAGAATCACTTTTCACCCCATATGTCGGTTCACTACCATAGGATTGTGGAGGGACATAATTCTTCAGCAGGGGCACCCTATCTGGTAGATACTCATCATCACTTTCATAGTATTTCTCAGAATGTGGACCTAAAGCTTTGAGTACCGTTGCCAAAAACATGCTTAATCCCTGCATGCAAAAATCATTACTGAATAAGAAAGGCTAACAAAGATCAAGTGGAACAGGATGTTGCCCATATAGTAATAATTGAAAATTATACAAAAGACCTGACTTGGAAGGCATATCACTATAACCTCTGTTTATCTTTAGATTTATATTTTGAAGATTTCATTTTTATCTTCAAAGTAAATACACACACACACACACATTTAGAGAGAGAGAGAGAGAGAGAGAGAGAGAGAGAAGAAGGATGGGAGACTGTGCAGGTGAAGAAAGAAGTAGACCTGTACAACCACCACTGATAAGCCAACCCATTTGCAGATGTCAAAATTGTCCTTGACAAAGTCCTTCAGCCGATCAAGATTTCCAGTTGCATCTGATGGGAAGTCCTGATAAACATTCAAGTCAAAATTAAAATATTTCTAATATTCATGCAGTATCTTTCTGTATTAAAAGAAGCATTATTAGTGCAAACTACCTCTTGCCAGTCGTGATTTAAGAATACATCTGCAGTAACTGCAGCTTCCAGCACAAAAATCATGAAGACAAAAGCCATGTACTATGCTGGTTAAGGTCAACATAGAAATTTGATACATGCACTTTGCTAAGTGATTTGCTAAAGTATGTGAGCAGCAGAGAGGTACACGGAGTACTAAACCTTCGTAACACCAACTATAACCACTTCATAACACATCAATGCAAAGTCGACTATTAACAAAGCATGAGTTCCCAGACCTAAACGAAGATATAATGCTTCATGGGAGAAGGCGGACATATATAACTGAAGTAACTAGTGTGAAAATCAGCATAAACAAGAATCACAAATGAGAGATCTTATTCCGTGTTTATAATTGAAAGTACAAGACCCTTTACTCAATTCTTCAACCGAACCATCAATTTATGAAAAATAGTTCATCAGATTTAGCATCAGGATCACAGATACTGCATTATACAAAGGGTTAATTTTCCCAAGGAGTAGAGAACCAAACAATTTCAATGAACCAAAAGCAACTTTCTCGCATCTGATCAACGTAAGCATAGGAAATCTAATTGTGTGCATGTTCTAACGACCCTCAACATAATTATCCAAATACAACTCATCCTTGAGAAGAAAAGGTAAAATTGCTTTGCATATAAACAAGAACTCAAATGCACCACAGAGATGTCATGTCAACATCATACAACATAATTCCAATCCGAGAAAAACATCCAAAGCCCTCAAACTTTCTGCTTCAAGAAAGATTGGAAGGAACTGATTATATTCCACGCATGATCATAATTAATTGCCGAAAATGTCAATGAAGTAAGATATATCAAACAGCCCGAATTTAACATTTTAGTCGAACAAAGAAACAGACAAAGCCACATGAAAGGATACAATGTACAAGCAACAACCATTGGCAGTCTCCGCAGCAATGTGACCAGAGCACGTGATCACGCACAAACTAGCACCAAGGCCCAGAATAGTGTATATAAACCTGCATTTCAGCTCCCAATTAAGCAAAAACTCAACAAACAGCCAATTACTTCAAACATCCGCAGCAAAAACACATAGATCCAACAATTGAATCTGAATTTCAGCGGCTGCAATTACCATAATCCATCTGCACGGTATCGAGATCCACGAAATTATATACTTACCACGGAACGGGAACGTTAATGGATTCGTCGGTGCGGAGCCAGACTCTAAACATCCAGAGCGAGTAGATGATCATGGCGATTCCAACCATTCCGAGGAGCGAATTGACCAGCTTGAGCAGAGATTGAACGCAGCTGCGCGCCATTCGACCCATTTTTTGTTTTTGTTTTTTAAAATCGTCAAATAAATTGTTGGAATCACCTCAGCTCCCGAAGAATTGATCCGCGAATGGAAAAATTGGGGATCGGGAGCCGCGGCGGAAGTGGGAAACCCTAACTTGGAGAAAATCGAAGTCAGGGTTAGCTAGCGTAGAATAGATGGATAGGAAGGAAGAAACAGAGGTCTAAATATCCAATACCAAATGCTCCAATTTCCAAGAATAGTGTTGCGATTTTGTTGGTATTGGCGAATTTCACGGTCGTCCACTTCTATTTCACGGAAATACTATATGATAAGGATTTGTAAAAGCCAAACATTGTCACAGATGTTGCTGTGGTGTAGTGGTTATCACGTTTGTCTTACACACAAAAGGTCCCCAGTTCGAGCCTGGGCAGCAACAATTATTTTTCTTTTTAAGTGTTGCTAATTTTTCTTTTAACTTTTTTTTGAAGAAAAGTAATAAAAGTAGTACTCCCTCCGTCCCACTGTAAGTGAGACCTTTTTTTTGGGCACGAGAATTAAGAAATGTGTATTTTGTGTGTAGGTGAAAAAGTGAAAAAGGTGTTTAAAGGGAAAAACTTTTACCCAAAAAGGAAAGAGTCTCACTTACAGTGGGACGCCCAAAATAGAAAGAGTCTCAGATACAGTGGGACGGAGGGAGTATTAGTGTATTGTTTATTTGTTGAGTAGAGAAAGTGTCACGACTTGTAAGAAAAAATGATTTTTTTTCTTTTTAAGTGTTGCTAATTTTTCTTTTAACTTTTTTTTTAAAAGAAAAGTAATAAAAGTAGTATTAGTGTATTGTTTATTTGTTGAGTAGAGAAAGGGTCACGACTTGTAAGAAAAAATGATTTATTTGTTAAGGAAATAATTACTGAAAATGGTAGGATACAAATTGGTGGACGGACCAAAATAGAAATTAAGACACGAATTGGTGGATGGAGAGAGTACTACGTAGGGATGGTTTAAAGTAAAGTAATTTTTTTAGTGCTATAAGTTTAACATTTAAGTAACAAATATTTCAAGAAAAAAAAAAGTAATAGATACACCACTTATTTGCTCCAACTTGCACTTAGACGGAGAACTTATGAATGTATGTTATTGTGTAATATAGTCGAGACCTATTATGCTCGATTCTTCAATTTTAATTTTTCTTCCAAGTTTTTTTTTTAAGAAAAGTATTAAAATATGTAAGGTTAAGTAACAAATCTTTTTAAGAAGAAAAAAAAAAGTAACAAATACACCACTTATTTGCTCCATTTTACACTTAGATGGAGAACTTATGAACGTACGTTATCGTGTAATATAGTCGTGGCATACTATGCCCCTTATCCAAATTGAAAAAAATATTGAAACTTTGGAGGCTCGCCTATTTCCAAACTTTCTAATTTTGTCTTCCTCAATTTGAAAGCTTCGGACATCCGATCTAGGCAAACCCACTAGTGTTCGTTGGTTTTTTTTTTCTCTAAATAATAAGTATTATGTCAACTTCTGCTAGATTGATTAGCATTTCATTGTTGATTTTTTCATATTTTCTCTACTATAATGTTCCTAGGATTTTTTTTTTTGTTCCCTTTTAATTTTTACAAAATATACGTCGATTAAGAGATAATCCAGTGTGTAGATGCTCTCTTACCTATCTTATGAATCATGTTTCTGATTTTAACAACTTGTTTTTTTTCCATTGAGATCTACAGCCCTATTGCTCCATCGAACCAGGTTTCTGGCATATCACCATAGGATCTCTGTGCGCATTTCACTGCAAGGAAACATAGGATATTTGTGCAAACGAGGTAGCAAATCTTATTATGTCGTCTAATTTTGCGATCTCATCATTGTGTGATGAATTTTGTTATTCAAGATGCGATGATTTTGCGATCTTGTTATGTCCCATTTTCATCAATTAACTTCACTTTGCACACTGATCTCGTGATGGTAAACATCAATTGATATTGTGTGTGCACTGTGATAACAAGGTGTTGTTGTGTAATTTTCATTGTTATTCAAGATGTGATGCGTGTTGCAGGCAATAATGCGTGTGCATTGTGTGCACTGTGATCATGTATTATGATTTGTGATACTATGAATTGTCTTTGTTGTTTTTGGTGACTATTGTATTTATGCGAATGATTGTGTGTGTGCCTTGTTGTTCTGTTCTTGAAAGGTTATATCATCTTCATATGTAGCCACGGAACACTACTTAATAAAGAATAGGAATATATGCTGCTTCATCAAAGCCGTACATACGCCTACATGTATTTGATATTAGAGGAGTTCCGAACCAACTTACTTTTCAGCTTGTTGTCGTAGTTAACAACATAGCTAAGATTAAAAAACGGAAAAGAAAACGAGGTCTAGATGTTGAGCCATATGGGATGCTATATCGGATCCCTGATTAGGTTAAACACTTGAGTAGGATGATAAAGTTTAGTGACGTAGATTGCGTCGTAAACCTACGCATGGATCGCAATACCTTTGGTTGTCTCTGTCAGTTATTAAGACACTTGGAGGGTCTAAGTGATGGTAGATATGTCAGTGTAGAGGAACAAGTTGCTATGTTTTTGTCAATCCTAACAACAACAAAAAAGACAAAACAAAACAGTGTAGTAAGATTTAATTTCTGAAGGTCGGGGCAGACCATATCACATTACGTTCACATTGTTTCAAGAGCCATTTTAAACTTACATGTGATTCTACTAGTTAAACCCCAGCCTGTAACCGATGAATGCACTGACTCGAGGTGGAGATGGTTCAAGGTATACATCATAATTTTATTTATTTGTGGGATGATACCAACTTAGACACTTGTGGCTGATTGGTATCATCCGATGACCAAATGATGTAGTCATTATCCAATGAATTTGTTGAACCCATTCGGGTTTTGTCCTAAAACTATCTTGTTTGAGCTTCTTGAACCCATTTGAGTTTTGTCCTAAAACTATCTTGTTCCAAACTTCTTGAACCCATTCGGATTATGACTTAAAGCAATTTTGTTTCGAGCCTCTTGAACCCATTCGGGTTATGGCTTAAAGTAATCTGTTCCTTGTAGTGCTAGCCGCTAAACAGGTGTGTGTATCCTTATTCTTGTTGAGCATGCTTGATTTTCATTCGTGGTCTTTGAGAAGTTGTCGCTCTGCAAAATTTATACTTGGCACAGAGTTTAAATTTGTTATTTCCATAAAATAGGATGTACGGGTTCGCCCACTCTAATAATATGTGAGTTATTCATGCGAACATATTATAGAATTAGGAGAGCAAATAAAAATATCGTAACGTTGTCTGGTCATGCAGGACTGTCATAATACGATCATTTAGGATTTTAGCGCAATACTTTCATAAAATAGTAAATCATTTTAGAATCACTTGGAAATTTATGGGGACCTTTTGGACACCTCGAATTGCACATGTAAAAAGTTTTGGAATTTTAATGACATCCGAACTTAATCTATAGCCTCAAACCGTAGGTCTAGAGCATGTGCATTTTTTTATAGCTTTGCGTTGTGAATTTGTAAAATTTACTAAATATAGCAAAATGCCTTTAATCGATTTGAGATTTTACGGAAGCGTTTCAGACACGGTATATATGAACATAGTAAAATTTAGTGGTCACCAAACCCCCGACACCGAGTGAAGAGATCACATTGAATTATTGTATGGAAACTTTTCAGATTTTGCACAATTTTGTAGTTCGATACTGATTAACAAAATTTATTCCAATTGCACATGCAATTTATAAAATATTTTGTAGACAATATCGCAGAAATTATATGCCAAGATGTTAATGGTTCTTGGACATGAGCCACATAGATTTAACGAGAAATAAATATTGAGGCTAAAAAATACTCTACTATTTTCGCTTTCATGTTCGTCTGACTTTCTCCACAAACATGCATGTTTCCTGATGCTTGATTTTGTATTTCTTGTTTATATGTGTTACAGAAATTCTTAAGCAAAGATTACTAAAATATGAATGCCCTTAAAAGGCGGGGATTGAATATCATATTATATAAAAATAAAGTAAGAATTTGACCAAAATATTTCAGTTATTTCGTTGCCACCTGCTAAACCAATTACGTAAAACAAAACTGACATCAACTTTTGATTCTTTAAATATGTTATCTCAAGAAACAATTTAAGATTAACAAGACAGACAAGCATACAGAATTGGGGCAGCAAAACTCTTATTATTGATTCGTATCAGCCAAATGTTTAATGATAAAGCATAGTACGAACCGAGAGTGATATACATTTGTTCAATGTGATATTATGTATATTGCTTGAGGACTCTGAATAGTAACATCCTTACCAATGTTTTCAATCTATATGTAAACATATAAGTAGATTTCAAAGTTACAAAAGCATTTCACAACTGTGACTACTATTGGCAATAAGTTAGAACTATAACATTTTATTTAAAATTATTGCCGATAAGGTTAATTATAATTTTGGAGATAAACATGAGAGACGAGCGAAAGAATTGAGAGCAGAGAGCCAGAAGAAAAAGGTATTTTGTGAAATTGGGAAACATGTGAACAAACTTGTTCTTCATTTCGCGGAAATTACCCATACTAGGCCAACAATATTTTGCTTAAAATATTAGTATGTTTTGTATATACAGAAGAAATCTATCAGAAGAAAATTGCTATATAAGTACGCATATCTATTACTCCATCCGTTCACGATATCGTTCTACTTTTGCCATTTTGATCCGTCCACAATATCATTTTCACTTTCATTTATGACAGTAGGGTCCATATAACACTTTATTTCCCTCCTCACATTTATAGTGGGAACCAAACTCCACTCACACCATTACCCACTATTATCAAATACTATTCACCATTTTCTTAAAATTCGTGTCGTCCACAATGTGAAATCGATATCGTGGACGAATAGAGTATATAAACATGATGAGAATATGATTAGCACGTCTTAGGGTAAAAACCAAGTAATTAATTATTATCCATCACTATGATTTTTCCAAACATGGAATATTCTTAGTTCAATCTACGTCAACAGTATTCCAAAATAATGATTCCCCGGTTCCCTTTTTTTCATACCCGACGGCTTTTCATGAACTTACGGAGAGTTTCAACTTTAAAATAATCAAGCATGCGTACATTGGCACTAACTAAATGGATAGCCTCTCAAAATTAGTGAATAATTAGTCTAGCATTCAAAGAAATAAGCTCGACAGTAGCAAACTGAAATTATCGCAAAGAACAAATAGATACAGATTTTACCATTGTTATAGTAAGATAGGCCATCCGCTAAAACTCCGAACAATAAAATCAAAACGTCTAGCTCGAGTTCAGAATTTCCACAGACCGCGCCAGTTGTTGTGCCTAAAAATAAAGCAAGAATTTACATAGTTCGATCGTAAAGATCTACATCCATGGAGGATCGGCCGAGAGAATTCACTATTTGTGGTTGGGGTTTACAATTATAGAGTTGTCTGTGTGAATAATGAATATATGGCATATTTATAGGCTAAAATATTAAGAATTCTAATAGGAATATGACTCATTTTATACTTATAATAAAGCTATAATTCTTCATATCTGCAGAGCTGCCAACAACGTTGTTTTTGTTAGATTTTTCTTAATCTTCTGGTCTTTAAGGGATGCATATTTTTGTCCTCGTCACCCATTAATTTTAGCGCTATGGTATTTCAGCATGTGAAAGCTCATGCTCAGTCCGATAGAAAAGGCACGACTCTCGAATATCCAGGTTTGATTTTTTGTATCATTCCGCATCAAATTAATGTCAATATTCCTTTTGATCAATATGGGTCTGCTGCTGAAAAATTGGTGATAAGCCCCAAACTTTTCAATGAGTCTTTGCATATCCGGGATGTTTATGCAAATACTATAAAAGATTGCATGATCGGTGCTAAGAGAAAGGTTACTGAGAATGTTGGTATCAAGGAAGCCATGGGAAAAGTTTGGGCCTTAAGGATACTTCGCATACTGGAGAATCGACGTGAGATGAATACGGCCATTATGGCACACTGTCTCAAACGACGGGCAGTCTTGGATTCTCTCATTTAAGACTTACAGCATTCTGCTACAACCGGGTCTGGTGCAGCTGTTGGTATAAATTATGGGCATAACAATGATGCAAGTGTTGATGATGATGATCCTGATGGTGATGAGGATGTGATGTCTGAATCCCCCTCCACTTGAGACTTTGCCATTTATTGAGACAAAAAGAGGAAGTTGGAGTTGGAGTTATCGTCTTTGCTGTTGATTGATCTTTTTGGTGGTTAATGTTTTTATGAGCTTATATGTCTTAGTTCTTTGATGGTGATGTATCTGACTAAACGCATGTACCTATGTTGTTGTTACATTTGTTGTTACTTTCCGCTGCTTACTTTGATATTTGGCTATCATCAATGGAGAGTTTGTCATATTGAAGGGGAGTCGTCTTGCTATTTTTGACTCATTTATTTTGAGTATTATATTGCTGGTTATTCATGTGTTAAGCAATATTGGGTAGGGGTGGAGCAAAATACCGAAAAATCGGTATACCGCACTTACCGTACCGAGAAAATACCGAAAATATCGAAATTTCGGTATACCGAAAATTTCGGTACGGTATTGTGCCGTACCGAAAATTTTCGGTACGGCAACGGTATCAATTTTCCTCATACCGCGGTATACCGATATATGCCGATACCGCGGTATATGCCGAAAAACCGGTATATACCGTTGTTTCGGTATATACCGTGCTACGGTATATACCGTTGTTCCGGTATATACCGAAAAAACTCGTATACCGTCATAATAAATTATATATATATTTAATTAGTGCTAAATTATTAAAAAGTTTTTTTTTCATAATTACTAAAAAATTAATGACAACTTATAAAATATATATTTACTAATAATTAAAAACATGTAAATAAATTGAATAAATATAAAATAAATTGCATCTATGTTATTTAACTAAAGGACTTTGAAAAGTATACAAGTATATTACATAACTATACAATTATGAGCTACATATATATCTATATTTATATGTGTACATACTATAATTCTAATTCTAGAATAACTATATCTCTAGAATAAGTTACATTCATGTTATATAAAAAAATAACTAACAGATAATAATAAGTCATAAGTAAAATTTGAAAAGTAAATATATTGAGTAAATATAAAACTCAAACAATAATTACAAGATTTACCAGGTTATTGATGAAACTAGAATATCAATATATAGTCAATTATAATATATAACTATATAAGTGTGAGCAATATAGTTATATTATATATGTAGACTATAATTTTAGAACAAGTTAATTCTACGGATGTAAAGTAAACAAATCGAATTGAAGCGAATATTATTGGATTCGATTCACATTCGTAAAAATAATTGCATATTCCAATGGTTACTCGAATATCTTTCAAATTTTATTTGCTATTCATATTCGATTCGTACATTGATTCGCGAATATTCGAATCGAATCAAATATCCGTTTCAATTTTTTACAAGTATATTTTAAACAATATAAATCGAAATACTTCCTACTATTTCATTTGACTTCTTACTATTTAATTCAAAATATGAAATACTTTCGTATGAATTGAATTTGAAATCAATGTTTTTAATACTTTGATTAATAATATTTTTAATTTAAGTAAATATTAATTTTTTGTTTATTTTACTTTATATCTATTTTATTCTTTATTTTTAAATACTGAATCGAGCATTATGATTTTCGAATCATATTTGATAACTAATCAAATCAAACAAAATATTCATATTTGTATTCGAGTTAATCACAAAATTTCGTATTCGAATATCAAAAATTTGAATTTAATACCAAACTAAACCAAAAATATTTGATTCATTTAATTAAGGGAAAAAATATAATTATGTTATTTTTCTAATATAAATAAAAGCAATTAATATCAAACAATGAAATACTTACTATATTTTCATTAAATTATTATTCAATACTCATTAAATCCTCGAATATAAATAAAAACAATATAATGCATTATTTAACAATATATCTCATAAAAAGATAATTAATAATATAACTATTTATTAAGTATTAGATACATAATATATATAATTTCATTGTTATCTAAGTTGATAATTTAACTTAATTATAGTGTACTAAAATATTTTAAAAGTTATAGGGTTACGTATATATTATGTTATATATAATAAAAAAAATATATACGTATTATATTATATATATATATATATTAATATTAATATACCAATAATTTCGATATACCGTATGGTATGGTATACCGACTTTCGGTATGGTATACCGCATTATCGGTACGACAACGGTATGAAAATTGTCATACCGAAATTTTCGGTATGCCGATCTTCGGTATATCGAAAAGTACGGTACGGAAACGGTATGAAAATTCTCATACCGCAATTTACGGTATGGCATACGGTATGACGAAAAATTTTCAGCATACCATACCGATCCACCCCTAATATTGGGTTTTGTCTACATAAATGACAAATGGGGAGATTGTTAGATTATTAATACTCTATATTATTTATTTGTCATTCTATAGACTTGTAACAACGACAACTAGTGCATGAGGAGTTCCGCACTTTGTCAGATTTTATCTACTTATGGATAAGTGACGAGCCCAAGTTTTGTGCTCCTTTTTTTTGTTGTGTCTAGGTCTAGATTGAGTCCTTTGTGTGTGTGTTTTGCGTATTTTTGTGTCTGGGATGACACTTGTTTGGACAAGGCCTCGTGGAGTCATAATGGGCAAGATAGAGCAAATCTGATAACATCTGGAAAAGCACCTCAACGATCAAGTCTAGCGAAGCCTGCAGGTTGGATGCAATCAAAAGATCGAGTCACATATGCTAATCTGTTGGGCACGATGTTGACCAAGTAGGTAGTACCGCTAAGAGAATGAGTTCTATCAAGTCCTGGGCATTTGGAGCAGATTTTGGGAGAGAGTGTGGTCACTATTTTTATAGCAACAAAAAGTGCAACTAACACAGTGTAATTGTAGCAAATAAACAGTAACCGAGTATCGTATCCACATGGACTGAAACAACAAAATAACTTTATTTATTTCCTAAACAAACTATCACAATAGACAGGCAAACAGAAAAAATGAGAGTATTAAATTAAAACTAAAATTCCAAACAAAAGCAAAGACAACACAGATAAATAATCAGATGATAAAAACAAGGGCAAATTGCATGAAAATACCCCACTTTATACCAAAATCTAGTTTTTTGACAATCTTTTCAATTGTAGCAAAAATTTGAACTACCTTTCAATTTGTTGCAATTGACTTCCGGAGTAATTTTCCGGCCAACTTAGTGCTGATGTGGATTCCCGTAAAGTTGATGTGGCACGCCTCGCCGGCTAATCAAACGACAAATTGCATGAAAATACCCCACTTTATACCAAAATCTGGTTTTTTGACTATCTTTTCAATTGTAGCAAAAATTTGAACTACCTTTCAATTTGTTGCAATTGACTTCCGGAGTAATTTTTCGGCCAACTTAATGCTGATGTGGATTCCCGTAAAGTTGATGTGGCATGCCTCACCGGCTAATCAAACGACAACGTCTCTAATTACCTTAAAAGATGTCGTTTTCCACGATTTTAAGCAAATTACAATTTCTAGTTTTATATATTTGTCAATTAGGGCTTCAAATCTCCTCATTTCTTCTCCCATATTTTCTCATCTCAGTTGAAATTCTTGTTCCATAAATTTTCTAAAGAAAAAAGAAAACATATGAATTAAATAAAAGTATATTTTAAAGAGTACAAGATACTTGATGTGGGTGTTTTTGTACATGATGAGAAGTAGCGTCTCTCCAGATTAGTCACACTATTTGAAGCCTGCAAGATGCACGGCTCTGGTTCTTCGCATCTGCAGAATTTTGGAGGTAAGGGGAAATTGTATGAGCTCAGTCGCCCGTTTGAGAAGAAGAATCCATCAGTTCAAATATTTTTGCTGCAAATGAGAATTTATGGAACAAGAATTTCAACTGAGATGAGAAAATTTGGGAGAAGAAATGAGGACATTTGAAGCCCTAATCGACAAATATATAAAACTAGAAATTGTAATTTGCTTAAAATCGTGGAAAACGACATCGTTTAAGGTAATTAGAGACGTTGTCGTTTGATTAGCCGGCGAGGCGTGCCACATCAACTTTACGGGAATCCACATCAGCATTAAGTTGGCCGAAAAATTACTCTAGAAGTCAATTGCAACAAATTGAAAGGTAGTTCAAATTTTTGCTACAATTAAAAAGATTGTCAAAAAACCAAATTTTGGTATAAAGTGGGGTATTTTCATGCAATTTGTCGTCCGGCGAGGCATGCCACATCAACTTTACGGGAATCCACATCAGCATTTAGTTGGCCGGAAAATTACTCCGGAAGTCAATTGCAACAAATTGAAAGGTAGTTCAAATTTTTGCTACAATTGAAAAGATTATCAAAAAACCAAATTTTGGTATAAAGTAAGGTATTTTCATGCAATTTGCCCTAAAAACAACTAATCATAGGGTAGTAATTTCATTAACTAAATCCACATAATAAATATATTAATCCTATTAACCAATTTAATTCAGTTATGATGAGAGATCACTTAATTAATCAATTACTCTCGCTAGAGCAGCAACGATCGTAGATTAGTAAATTCTCTATCTCTGCTAGGTTTCAAGAAAATCTACTAACTCTCAAAAGCTCCTAGGAATAGCTCCCTATGATCCACCTATCTCCGCTAGGTCTCAAGGTTAAGATCATATCATACATTCCTGAATCCGCTAAACAGTTATCTCCGCTAGGTCTCAACCGGATAGCTACACATGCAAACTATTGATCAGATAATTCACACAAATTCAAGCACCAGGAATTATGAATCATAAACTAGAAGGTAAATAGGTACTAACAAATAAATCACATGAATTTAATTAACTATTTACAAACCCTAGAATTAGATAAAGAACTTAGCTAGACATAGTAAAAGAAAACATAAACATAATTAAAAAAAAACGCAATTGTAAGAACTGAATTGTATAAAACTCTGAATAAAACTGTTGAACAATCTTGAATCTTCAACCCTTGCAGAAATCTGATCCAAGCTCTAAAAACTGGAAAGCAATAAAAATCTAAAACTATGAAATTGAAAAACTAAAGCTGGGAACCCTAGATAGGTCAAAGAAGACCTATATAAAGTATCAGGATAAAAAAAACAGAGTTTGAAACCAAGAAGAACTTTAAAAATCGGAAAACCAGCAAAACCTCTCAACTCGGCGGTCAAACTCGGCAGTCGCAGAGTTGACTGTCGTTTTTGTGCTGAAAAACCACCGAATTCGGCGCCCGCCAATTCTGAAACTCGTAGTGCAAAATTGAAACAGAGAATTCGATGACCAACTAGGCGGTCACCGTTTAGGTCGCCGAATTTGTTCTTCAAAACCACCAAATTCGGCTACCAACTCCAGTGGGTCGCCGAATTTGGACTGTTGCACGCGACGTTTTTGTTTCGGCCATATCTTCCTCATCCGAATTCGGATTTACAATTCGTTTGCACTCACGAACTCCACTCGAGACGAACTACAACTTTTATTTCATACCATATTTCCAAATTCGATCTCAAGATTCCTGTAAATTCCTTCAAAGTTTGAGCAAAAATAATGTTTCACAAGATAAAGCAATAGAAGCACAAAACAACTATCAAACACTCAATTTTCTATAAAATTAACATCATATGAACATTAAAAACCATGGAAACATGAGTGTTGTCAGAGTGTTGCACTAAGGATATCTGTCGCTGACCAAGAGGATCCAGTGCACGAAGATAAGGCGCAGGAATATTCATTTTCTCATGCGCGGAGTGGATAGGGATGAGCTTCACGATATGCACGGATCAAGGGTGGAGATATCTGAGGAAGAATCCTCAACCTTGAAGACTCTGTCTAGGTCAGCCTGGACACTCCAACTAGAGTTGGACTCTTTCGAAACCCTAGCTGCGTGTTGGTCTTCGGCCCACGCCTAGATTCTTATAAATACATGTTCCCATTTCATTTTAGGTGTGGTTAGACGGAGGTGTGCAAACTAGAGGAGTAAGGCGAGTACCAAAAATAATCTTTATTTTTCTGCATTTTAGTAGTTAAAGTACCGTTTGGGCAAGACATTTAGTTTATGCTTTATGTTGGCAGCGTAGCATCCTGCCTTATTGTCCACTAATAGTAAGTTTACTTTATTTTATTTTCATGTCTTATTTATCTTTTTTTTCGCAATTTACTTTATGTCTAGCTAAGCTTATAGATCTTAGCAAAGCATAGATGATGTGGATATGAACTTATAAACTCGTGAGGTCTAATTGTGTGCTTAAGTAATTGCATGTTGTGTTCCTGAAGTGCTGGGCATTATAACCAAGTGTCTAAATCGACTTGATTAGTTAACAGGCCATTAATTAATTCAGTAGACTTAGATCACCAATAAATCAAGATTATAGGGTGTGTATGATCGATGTGCGTCTTAAGAGTATTTGCGAGCACGAGAGGTTGAAGTAGACCACGGTCTACCTAAGTTCAATATCGGGTCTATCTAGAGCTAAATGTTTCTCGGTTTAATTGCATGCTCTGATGTGTCCTATTGCATGGTTAGGTTGAGATGGTTTAATGGTATAGGGCGTCCCTTACCTTGAACACACTTAATGATAGATTTTCTTAGACAATGAAAGCGCACATGACAAGTGAGAATGGAGGCACAATATTTTAATGAACATCTTGAACAAGTAGCGAGCGTAAGAGATTATCCATAGATTTGACGTCTTGACCAGATTGCCTTTTATTACTGATTTTTTTGTTTAGTGTTTTCAGTTTATTTTCGTTATTTCAAGTTAAGTTGAGTTTAGTCCCGAGAGATGTCTCGTGACCAGGATGATAGTCCACCCCACCATTTTCTTATTGTTGTATGTGACAAAAGACAAGTTGCACCAACTCCCTAAGGGATCGACCCTTGTTTCCACTAGGCACTACGTCTGTCTTTGGCAATGTTATAAATTTATCTGTATGTTGGTTGAAATGACAACTTCGCTTAAAATCCGAAGTACAACCGTCATCAATAAGCATAGAGGAATTGTTATAAAAGTATAATTCTCGTGGGGATATACTTCTAAAGCTTTTGATGACCCACAAATTCAACCTTAAACTTGCAAAAGATTCATTTTATTAAAGGATAAACATCAAGTTTGATTATCAAGATTATCATGGACGAGTTTTTCTTGAAGTATGAGTCTAAGATGTTTCATCCATAAAATGCGAAGACATGTTTGAATAGGGGTTCAACAATTTTTTTTTTCTATTACTACTGCATTGGTTTCATGAGTTTTAAGATCATACACTGCTTGTGCGTGTGATCTGCATCTTTGCTTTTCCGTGTTGGCTTGCGTTAGTTGGTTATGTTATTTTCTTATTGTTTTGAAGTATCGAGTTGTAAATGATTAAGTGGTGTTCATCGATGTTCACACCTAAAAGGTTAGTTGTCGTCTAACTTTCAATATTTCACCATTGTTGAGGTAATTTTGGGAAGTTATAGAGGCTTAAAAAGATCGAATCTTTTTGTGAGTCCTACTGTAACTTAACTTCACATAGTGGAATGTTTTCCCTGGGCTAGGCCCCTCAGACGTAGATGTTCTATCACCGTACTGGGTTATCATTATTGGTGTTTTGTTTGTTACAGTACTTGTTACATTCTATGTTACAATATCTCGCTAAGTACTGATGTTGTCTGTTGCAAGAATATATATGTGTATTTGGACGGGTAGCGATTTTACATAGGCATAAAGAGATCTCTTTAGTTATTCTTTCTTGACTTTCTCGTTGATATTCTGAATGTCAATGGTCTGGTTAGGAGGTATATCAGTTGTATGCATTTTCGCCGCTGTTGGTTGCCATAGCCATTGTGTGTGAGTGACATATCGAAAGAAAAAAAGGTAAAAAAATAACTCTTTTCTTAAAATCAAGTAAATAACACTTTTCATTCAATATATTAATGTGTTTGGCTACCTCCGCCTCTGCTCTAACATCACATCACACACATTCACTTCTCTGCAGCCGAAAATGTCGTTCAAGAGGTACGTCGAGATTGGGAGGGTGGCCCTCGTCAACTACGGAAAAGACTATGGCAAACTTGTCGTCATCGTTGATGTTATCGACCAGAGCAGGGCTCTTGTTGACTCACCTGACATGGTAAGAAGCCAGATGAATTTCAAGAAGCTTTCTCTTACAGACATCAAAATTGACATCAAGAGAGTGCCGAAGAAGAAGACTCGTGTTGCTGCTATGGAGGCTGCTGATGTTAAGGGAAAATGGGAAAGCAACTCTTGGGGCAGAAAGTTGATTGTTCAGAAGAGAAGGGCTGCCCTCAATGATTTTGACCGGTTTAAGCTTATGTTGGCGAAGATCAAGAAAGCGGGAGTTGTCCGACAAGAGCTTGCGAAGCTTAAGAAAGAGACTACTGCATGAGTAGTATAGATTTTGGTTTTTGGTGTAGGATTTTGAAACTTGTATTTGTTTCTTTTGCAACCCTTATATTTCATATTTTCTTGGTTTGAGTAATCATTATTTTCACATTAAAAAAAAAACACTTTTCATTCGTAAATGAGAGTTTACTTAAATATAAATAAGACTTTTCTTTAGAGCGAATAACTCTTTTTGACAAGATAACATAAGATTTTGTCATAGCAAATAAATTATTGGTTGCCATCTTCATAAACAAATACAAATAAATTGCTTAATCAAAGAACAAGAATCAATAATAAATCAATTTCAAATTCTGAATCATTTTTATTCTCTTATTCTCTAATTAGATCAGAGCAATTACTTATTTTTCTGCATGTAATGTCGTAGTTTATTTTTGTCCTTTCTTCAATTATAGACTAGAGAGAAAACGGAACCTATATATATATATATATATATATATATATATATATATATATATGTATACACACACACACACAATGTCTCACATCTATATCTATACTACATACAAGTATTATTTAAAATGATCAAAATCTATTTTAGTTTATCACCGCTGATTATTTATGTAGATAATTACAAATTATTTGTTTTGGATTAGTCATTGCAATTTCGTTTGTCCATTCCTGTTAATACGATATTCTGCTTATTATTTGTATTACAATTACACTTTGAGTGGATTTTGAAAATAGCCACTTTTATATAGTAAAAATAAATTTTACCCACTAATATAAAAACTTAAAAAAATACCCACATTTTCCATTTTACCCTTACATATAAAATTTTACAAATACCCACTGTTCACTGGTTGTGAATTCAACTTGAATTCAAGTGTTGGTTGTGAATTCGCGTGAATTCACAACCCACACTATTTAAAGTTGTGAATTCACAATCGATAAAACTTGAATTCACAACCAACATTTTTTCAAGTTGTAAATTCACAACCAATAAACTTGAATTCACAATCAACGCTATTTCAATTGTGAATTCACAACCAACGCCGATAATTCAGTTGTGAATTCATAAACTTGGTTGTGAATTCAAGAACATTTATACAAAATTGCGCGATTTTCATCAATTTCTTCGTTACTTATATTTTTTTCGATTAAACTCAAATTGAATTCAACTTTTCCTCAAATTTCTCTTCTAAATGGCATACTTTCTTAAAGTAATTGAATAAGAACAATCCTCAAAATCTAGAATCCCTAAATCATTCTCAATCCCCAAAATCTAGCCGAAGTGAGGCGGCGATGCAGATCCGGGGCGGCGCAGCGCTGAGGCGGCGGCGTGGTGAAGGACGGGGCTTGATGAAGAGGTGCTTCATCGAGACTCTGGTCGGAATCCCGCCGCCAGAGAAATAGCGGAGGCCGGGTGCCGCGAGGAGATCGAGAGGCGCGTTTCCCGGTAGCTGGATGAGGCGCCGTCCTTCAATGATAACTTCAGGAGGTTGAAGAGAGGGAGAAGGTCGTGGACGTCGATCGCGGAGAGAGATAGAGGTGCGCTGAAGAGAGGAAGATGAGAGAGAAGAGAGAGAGAGAGAGAGAGAGAGAGAGGAGAGAGCGTGCAGAGAGAGAGAAGAGAGAGAGAAAAAAATGAGAGAATGAGAGAAGGCTAGGGTTTGCCCATTTATATAGAAGGGTAATTTAGTCCTTTAACACAAAAGTGGGTATTTTTTTATGTTTTTATTTGAGTGGGTAAAATTTATTTTTATTATATAAAAGTGGGTACTCTTATATATCAACACTTACACTTTTATAGTTTCAATTTTTATTACTAATAATTTAGTGATTTGCGAGGCGGGCCTAATAAGAGATCAGCCAGATGATAAGAAGATAATTTTGGCATGTCCATTGTGGACCTTGTGGTGGAGACAACACTCGGTGGTGAAGGGAAATGAAATAAATGTTGTTTAGGAAAAGAGAGAGAAGAAGAAGGGTAGTCAATAAGAATCATACTCCCTTCTATTAAAATTATAGATCGTTTAAGTGTTTTTCATTAGTTTTAAATTGTAGGTCGTTTTGGCATAATATACCCAAATTAACCTCATTTATTTAAGGTGCATTTATTGAATATTAGAGGATACAAGCTGATTCGTTTTGAATTATATTCCCTGTTTTCTTTGTTCATTGGTAGTATTTGACACTAATTAATTATCATTAATTAGGGTTAAATTAGGTAATTTTTTACTTATTAATATGTGTGTCAAAACTTAGGAAGACTTATATTTTGAATAGGAGGGAGTATTCATTTTTTCTTTTTTCTAATTGATGGAGTTGGCTTGAACGGGTCGGGTTGATCCTGTTGCCGCACCCAAGTGCATTTATTTTATAATTGGAGACATGTAAAATCAATAATGAAAGCTTTAATTTATAAGTGGAAACATGTCAAATCAATGATGAATACCTTACCAACATATTTTTAATCTAATGACCCTTAGTATCTATTAAAATTCTGACCAAATTATTTAGATTTTTTTTTAAAAAAATAGGTTTTTATTAATCTATAGAAAATATATGAAACTTCTATTTATTAGATCATATTCCACAATTTGAACTTTCTTCGAAATACATTTAATCATCCCATTTTTTGAATATTTTTTATTTTCGCTACTCACTATTTCCAACTCAAATAAAATTTATTTTTCATCCAAAAATAATAGAGTTAATGTCTGAAAATATCCATTTTACTATAGTAAAAATAAAAAATATCCAATAAAAAAAAACTTAAAAATTAGCTACTTTTTGTATAAAAATACATATATACCTCTGGCATCAAAATTGAATTCATCAGCTTGAAGTTCTTCTTCATCAATTCCCGTTAGATCTTTTGAAATTTGATATTTCTCTTCTCTATCTTTCTACTCTATTCTTTCTTTTATCTCTTCTCTCTCATCCTCGATCCTGGTGCGTAACTCTCATCATCTATTTCTTCTTCCCCTCTTTCTCTCTCTCTCTCTCTCTAGTAACTCCAATTTTTCTCTCTCTTCTCTCCCTCTCTCTTAATCAATCACAATCACTCTCTTCTCTTTCTTTCTCTTATCTCCCTCTCTTTTCATCAATCACCATAACTTTATTCTCTCTCTTCCTCTCTTCTCCCGCTCTCTCTTTGTCACTCTAATCTCTTTTCTCAACCATCTCTATTCATCAATCCCCATCACTCTCTTCTCTCCCTCTCTATTCATCATTCTATCATTATGTTATCTCTCTTCTCTCAAGTTCTCAATCATTATTCAGTATGAAATATTATTCTACACATATCTTGCGATTTAGAGCATTCGCATTGGGACCTCCTTGATAGCCTCCTTGATAGCCTACTTGATAGTGTTTGTGTTATTGAGTAGGTAGTGCTGCATTGGGGTTCCTTGATAGTCTACTTGATAATATTAGTTTTGATTTTATGTTTTTCATTTAAATTTTATTGCATAATTTAAATTGCATATTTAAATACTGGATTAAACATAAAATTTAAAAAACCTATTTAAAACATAAAAAAAAATACATAAAAATTTAAAAAACCTAAAACATCATTAAAATCACATAATTAAAAGCCTAGGATAGACCACGACGCCTGAGCACGTCGGTGACCATGGAAGCGTGCAATGCACGTTGTGCATCCGTCATGTTCGTCGTATCCGTGTTCAGGAGCTGCATATCGAGCTCCCTCTCCCGGATATCGTTCCTCCGCTGGTACTGGGCGGTGAATGCCCTCATCTGCGCGTCGTTCCTATCCAACCTCTCCACAATTTCTGGTGGAGGATCCGAGCTCGTATGCGACGCTGCTGCCTTCCCTTTCCCTTTCTCCGCCGCCTTGGCTGCCGCCTTCGCCGCCTTGTTGCCAATGGGCCGAGCAGAAGAGATCTCCTCGCCCGACGCCGAGGTGGTGAAGCCGCCCTCTTCCGTAGTCTTTGTCCTCTTGGAGGCATGCACGTCTCCAAGGAGGTACATCGACTTGAACTTGGGATTGTTCCGGAGAACTCTCCACGCGTTCCAGAAATTGAAGGAGGCCCTCTGTGGGCTTCGAGCCTTGAAGATGGTTTGGGCCTTTTCACGAATCATATCATCCGAATGACCGGACGGCCAATTGTTGCGCGTCTCCACCCAAACAGCTTCCCAGAGACGCACATCCGCGCTCACCCGGGACCAGTGGCCTTGAAGTTGCTTGATGCCGAGGTCGACGCCGAGGATGGGGTTCACACGTTCGCGGATCCGGCCCCAATATGACTTTTCCTTCTGATCTGTCCCACGGATCGAGTCGTTGGTCTCCTCCGCCCAAATTTGGACGATGAGATCCGTATGCTGTGGAAGGTAAGTATGACGGTAAACTTTTTATTTGTCGTGCTTCATTTTGGTGGCCTTTTCCTTCCTCCGGCCGCCTTTTTTTGGTGGGGAGACACTCTGCTGAGCACTCACCGGTTCCTCCTCGGGCGGGCTCTCCTCCAAGTTGATTCCTCCCATATCGGGATGATAATCGGAGGAGAGATCAGGGCACCAATTTGGATCGTAGAAAGGGTCGTGTGGATCCATGACGGAGAAAATTGTAGGAGAAGAAGAGGTGTGAAGAGAAGAAGGAAGAAGGAAGAAGGAGAAGAGGTGTGAAGAGAAGAAGGAAGAAGGTGGGGTATTTTAAAGAAGAGAAGAAGGAGAAAAAAAAATTAATGCAAACGGTCGGTCAAAGGTGCGGAGACCGAGAAGCTGCAGTCAAAAGAATGTATATAAATTCGAATTTTCGAATTTTTCATAATTTTTTTTTTAAATTGGGCGCGTGCATTGCACGCGCCATCTCCTCCACCCATTCGAGGATACTCGATAACTCGAGGAGTCCTCGAGGAGCTCCACGCCGCATCGCCCTCCTCGACGCACTCCCTCTCCTCGAGGACCTCCTCGAATACCCGCGATGCGGGTGCTCTTAGTTCACGGAAAATTCAAAAACATCGAATTCTATTTCAACTATTAAGATTTGACATATAAAATAATACGTGATATCGGTTTCCATTGCATGGGAACACATATTTTAGATTTTTGAAAATTGGCTCAGAAAAATTATACTTCCTCCGTCTCCCAAATAACTTCCTGGTAGGGGACGGCACAAGTTTTAAGAAAAAGTTGTTAAGTGTATTGATAGTGGAGAAAAAGTGTTATAATTTGTATTGAAAGTGGTGAAAATGTGTTATAATTAGTATTGAGAATGGTGAAAGGTTGAAAAGTTAGAATAAATAAAATATTATCAGTGGTGGGTAATGTCCCAAAATAGATATGATGTTATTTGAAGGACGTCCCAAAAAGAAAATATAGGAAGTTATTTGGGGGACAGAGGGGGTATGAAAATTTTGATTTGATTTTAATAGAAAAATAATACGATTGATGGAGAAATTGATATGAATTCAATCATATGTGAGGTTGTGTGCCGTCAATTGTTGTGAAAGTGAGTTTGTGTTGTTAATTTTTTCAATTCACAACCAATTCTATGAATTTACAACTGAATCGCTAGTGTTGGTGTGAAATTTAGTTTTAAAGCTCGAATTCACAACCAACACTATTTCTAGTTGTGAATTCAAGTTTTAAAACTCAAAATTCATAACCAACACTAGTTATTCAGTTGTGAATTCGAATTTTAAAGTTAGAATTCACAACTAAAAATAGTTTTGGTTGTGAATTCGAGTTCACTAGATAATTTTTAATATTTTATGTGAAGAGTAAAATGGTAAGTGGGACCAATTTTTATTTGTACTATTGCAAAGTGACAATTTTCAAAGTTCACTCAAAATAATACTCAATCCGTTCCAATTCAATAGTCATGTTTCCGTATTTAGGTGTCTTATTTTAATAGGTCAATTTTAAAATGAAAAATGACTAATATTTGCATCTCGTGCACTGCATGAAAAATATTTTTATATTTCTATATTAATATAAAATTGATACTAACTCATTTATCATATGTATAAATATAATAAAAAATAATAATTTTTAGTTGAATATATTTAAGTTGAATAATGAAAAAATAAAAAATTAAAGAAAATTCATAACAATAAAAATGAATATTATATAAGGCAAAAATAATAAGTTAAAAAAATATAAAAAATAAAAAACTAGATTTATTCAAAAAAAAGATGAGAGAGGAGAGAGAATTTTAAAAATTTTAATCATTAAATAAATATAACTTTTACATTTTAAATTGAATATTTATATAAAATATATCAAATTAAAGTTCTTATCGTGATCTTTAATTTGGTATAAAATACATCATATGATTCATATTACAAGCATATCAGTTCAATTAAAATTAACATGTACATTCAATATGAGTAGAACATCAAATTCTTTCACATATTCTTACACAGTACATTCTATTCTCTGCTGCTATCTCAGTGGCTCAAATTCCCTTCAAAAAACGCGCTAATTCTGAAAAAAATCTCCGGATTTGCCAGACGAACTTGCAAGTTCCAGTGAATTCTGCGGCCCCGAATCCATCTGAATTTCTTCATCAAAATGAAGATTGATCGCTCTTGAACAAAACCACTCCAGCTAATCCGTCTCAAGATCCAAATACATTCTGTAGGCATCCCTACCCGAAGAGTAGTAGCTTTCTACTAGACTATCCACCTCAAAACCGAGCTTCTTGTACAGATTCATGGCAGCAGTCCTCAAGGGATCTACATGAAGTGATACGCGGTGAATTTTCCTAGTTTTACATTTCTCTATAGCTGCTTTCAGCAATGCTTCCCCATGACCCTGCCCCCTGCAGTTCTCTTTTACTGTAATATATCCCATGTTCAGCAACAAAAAGCAAATGCGTCCCAAAAATATGATCTACTTCTCATAGTGCCACAAATGTAGGTTACAGTGATCAACATTCATGTGATATTTAGATTAGCAGAACTAGAGTCAGAGGATAAAATACAGTAAGAGGGCGTTTCAAGAAGCTTATAATCTCATCCTAATGTGACATCATAAGCTGCTTATTTCTTAAAACTCTTAAAGCAGGTTATCGAGATCAACATTCATGTGATATTTAGATTAGCAGAACTAGAATCAGAGGATCAAATACAGTAAGCGAGCGTTTTGAGAAGCTTATACTCTCGTCGTAATGTTACACATCATAAGCTCCTTATTTCTTAAAACTCCAAAAGCAGGTTTCAGTGATCAACATTCATGTGATATTTAGATTAGCAAACTATAATCAGAGGATAAAATACAGTAAGAGGGCGTTTCGAGAAGCTTATATTCTCGTCCTAATGTTACATATCATAAGCTGCTTATTCCTCAAAACGCCTAAAATTATATGTGGTTATCTTATTACAATACAGCTAACTTAGTTTGAAAACTCATGCTAGTTACATATTGGCATATTCAATATCATATAAGCAAGTTTTATAATTCTTATCTAATCTTAAAACTTCATGAGATGCTCCAATTATAAGGCATGATTTAACACAATTTCTTCTGGAAGAGAGTCGAACAAAACCTTTAAAAGCCATCTATAGCAAAAGCCACCTACTGATTTTCCAGCTTTGAGATAGTGAATATCGAAATGATGAAATGCTTATATAAGAATCTATTGATCAAATGAACTTTCTAATCAAGAACCTTCTAATGAAGTTCTTCCAGCTTAGCAGCCATTGCATTGCATTTCTCAGAGGTAAAAAACTCAATAGGATTCCTCATTTTCTACCAACTCATTTAAAATGTAAGCACTGAATTTCCAATACAGCTCAATATAAACCTAATCTAAAACAACAAAATCACTAATACATCAACTCAGTAAATAATGAATCCAAGATACACAGTACTCCCTAAATCATGTCTCATTCTCGGTCGCATAAGCCTAATTCAAACTCATGAATTTCACACACATACACACACAACTGTAAGCAAACAATTTTCAGATTGAAATCAATCGTGCGCTGAGATTAAGAGAACTCGAACCTGCAAGTTTTGTGATGGAAGCGTAGAGCGAAGATGGCCAGGAATACATGACGTATCCGGCAACTTCGCCGCCGATCAGGGAGTAGATCAATCCGCCGTTCCTCTTTTTCGCCTCTTCTTCGAACGATTTCGAAAGCGATTCGTGCTTCGGGAACACCTTTTTCTCTATCCTCACAATTTCTTCCACAATTTTCGTCCAATTGCTGGAATTTCTGTGAAGTTCCACCATTTCGCAGCCTGCCATTGTATAATTGAGAGTTTCTCTCTCTCTCTCTCTTAGTTCTAACAATAAACAAAGTTTTAAAAAGGGAGGCCCATCAGAAAATATATACAGGCTGAAATAGTAGAAGCCTACTAAAACCCATTCAATTTTTAAGCTTTCTTGGCCCATCAATTACATTTATAAAGACAGGCCCATCATCTCGCGTTAATTAGAGGATGCTTGGCTAAACTTATTTTAAAGAGCTTATAAGCTCTTGAAGCTTATAAGATGTTTCAAGAGTTTATAAGATATAGTTTTTTAAAATCTTATAAGTTGTCGAAGTGTTTGGATGATTAAGCTTATAAGCTAGAAATAGAATTTTAGTTGGAGAGAGAAATTTTTTGTTAAAGAGAGAAAATCGAGAAAAGATGAAATTAGAATGATATATAATGAAAATAAAAAATCATACTCCCTCCGTCCACGAAATAAACTCCCAGTTGAGGCTCGGCACGGAGACTAAGAAAACTGAAAAAGGTGGTGTAAAAGACTAAAAGGGTAGTGTTTATGTATTGTGATTACTTTTACTAATCTTTAACTAGCAATTTAATAATAATAATAATAATAACAACAACAACAACAACAACAACAACAACAATAATAACAATAATAACAATAATAATAACAATAATAACAATAACAATAATAACAACAATAACAATAAAAATATCAATAATAAGGATAATATAATAATAATAATAATAATAACAATAATAATAATAATAACAATAACAATAATAATAATAATAATAATAATAATAATAATAATAATAATAATAATAATAATAATAATTAGTTTAGGGGGGGACTAATTACATAAGTTATGGTGGAATAAAGTGGGCCCAATAGATAAAAGTGTGGTAAATTTAAAAGTAAGGGAGGGTATAATTGTCCAAAAAGTAGAGTAGGAGTTTATTTCGTGGACAAATATTTAAGGGCAAGTAGGAGTTTATTTCGTGGACGGAGGGAGTAGTTGAGTTATTTTTGTAAAATGAGTGTTGCTTATAAGAAAATGAGAAAATAAGTTGGGGTTTAATAACTTATTTTTTGGGGAGCTTATAAGCTCTTAGAGAATAATTTTACAAATTATAAGCTCTTTAGGAGCTTATTTTGCCAAACACTTTGAATGAGCTTATAAGCTGTTTTAAAGAGCTTATAAGCTCAGCCAAACCCTCTTAAACTGGACTAGTTCGATATAGAGATAGAAAAATAATTTAATGAAAATTGTTAAATTTGGTGAGAAATGAGGATGAATTTAGTGCGCAAGATATTCAATTTTCATGGCTAATGTTTATTCGAATTAATCGAGTGGATTGAAAATAATGAATAAATTAATATAAATCTACAAATAAATCAATGCAAAGTATGAATAGTCATTCTCAGATGAGTTCGAATTTTAGAGGGGGCAAAATTTCACCATATTAACTCAATGCGGCTATTCGTACATTACAAATAGCTTATTCATAGATTTATATTAACTTATTCGTTATTCTTATTTCCCATGAAAGATAACATGCATCTCCAGTTAAGAGCCCCCTTGGGGGCTCTATAGAGGTGCGGCCCACCTTAGAGCCACCCCCTCTATAGTGGGGGCTCGATAATTTTCATTTTCATTTAATCTAAAATAATGCATTTCAAGATTTTTTAAAAATATCGAATTTTAAATTAAAAAATTTCATTAAAAATATCGAATTTAGAATGCATTATCTCTCTCTCTCTCTCTCTTACCCTCGTCCGTCGCCGCCGCCGACTACTCAACTTTTTGTACCTTTCCTTTTGTCGCACTTTGTTGTCTTTTGGCCTATAAGCCTAATCATAACACTCGGACTAGAGGACGTCATTGTGTACCCTTTGGGAGGAATTTTTCGTGCGCTTCCTTGAATGGACGTCGTCACCAATGGAGGCGAATTGTTGAGATTTGCGGAGAATACGCCATGTCACGAAGTATTTAAAAAGAGTTTTGGTGTTGGTTTGATATGTTTCTTTGGGTTGTCGGGTGATTTGGTTATTACTCATGTTGTTCCCCCATTAGCTCGGCATTTGCCGTAAATGGCCTCCAAACCTTCAGGTCCTTTTGGAAATGTTGGAAGTGTGAGTTTATTATTTGTTGTCGCGCGTCGAGGTGCCGGAAGGACAACCTTTGTTAAAGCGACTCGTGATTTCTCTCCGATAATACCCACGGGTTCGGGTACCTGCCCCTAATGGGTCGAGTATGAGGATGAAATTTCGGGGGCGGGTATGAAACTCATACCTAGGTCGGGTTACGGGGTATAGGTACCCGCCCCGATTATATTCTATAGAGTTTTTGTTAGAAGATATATTTGAGTTTTAAATATGAAATAGTATATGGTTTGTTTGTGATGTTGAATAATACTATTATTTATTTTGACTTTTTATATGTCTGATGAAATGGATAAAATGCTTGTTGTATAGAAAATCTTGCAAATAAATAAATAAATAAATAAATTGGTGGGTACCTGAAGGATACCCTTCCTCCACTGGGTAATCCCCGTATCGATTTAAATAGGTATGGATGCAGGTATAGGGGTAATGTTTTGAGGCGGGTACGGAGGTGGAAAAGCAATCCCCGCCCCGAACCCGCCCCGTTGACATCCCTAGTTGTGGATTGACTCGGCCACAATTAGCAATTAGCTCGGTCTCTAACAAGGTGTAGCCGATACGTGACTTCGTCATCTTGGAAAAAGAAGGAATCTCGACGACTTCTTCATCTTGAACGAATTGAGTTTCGTTCAAGTTGATAGCCTCGATATCTTGTGTGTTGAATATGTTAGAGCCTTGAAAAAATGACAAAAAATCGACATGAAAAGAAGTTGGGATTGGTGGCGAATTTGCTTGGTTGACGTACTAATTGTTGAAGCCACAATCCAATTTTTTGAAAAGAAAGAAAGAAAAAAGTTAAATTTTAATTAATTGGAATAAGTAGAAAAAAAATGAAGAATAATAGATTGAAATGTGGTGTGAAAAGATGAAAGAAATAAGTAACGTTTATAGAATAAAATAAGAATTAATTTTTGTTTAAAAAAATGGAGAAGACCTTTATTAAAGAGTAAGTAAGCCCTAATTATTTCGAATAAAGGAAATAGGTCATTATTTGTGGGACAATCCAAAGAGAAAAACAAGCCATTATTTATGGGACGGAGTATAATGAAAGCTACAGTAGTGGTGGATAGTACAAATTATGGTATGTTAAATGCAATATGCCATATGAAAGCTGGTCCAATGGGTTAGTAGGTTGACGTGCTCAAATGTTAGTATAATTTATATTCTCACCCTGAATTAATTGCTATAATTACTGATTTGTCATAAATCTGATAATAAAAAAAATCATTGATCGACTTCGTTTTTATATCATAAATAAATTTGTGATGCCGCTTTGAAACTAGATTAATTTATGATGGTACAATAGAGTCATGATGAATAATATAACACTCGTTATAATTCATGTCAAATTTAATTTTTTAAAGTCTTCTTATAAATTTGTTATACAATTGATTATGTTAGATTATTTTGTCCAAAGCCTTCTTAAAACTTTGCTATAAATTAATATTAAAATTAATTTGTGATAAAAAGATCCAATGATATGACATAGTAGATTAAAAGAGTTGTGAAATTTAAAATGCTATGCATAAAATTACAATACATTACATATAATTATTAATTACACTATCGAATTCAAAACTGCACAAGTTGTCGCGATCAGTCCATTTCCAAGCAAGCACATTAAATTGGAGACCGCGATCCCCATCATCTTAAGACCTAATCTACACCGCCTATACTCCTTTAATCAACAGTTGAGATCACTTAGAACCGATGACGCGGATCGAAATCTCAGCCGCAATTAAGCAATCAAAATCCAACGGCTGAAGATTACTCACGGCATCTATTTAAAAGCTCACCGTTTTCAACTCAGCCATCACCACCTCAGCGATCTATCGAAGAGGATACCAAATTCAAATCCTAATTAGCAGCTGAAAATGTCGGGGCGGGGCAAGGGCGGCAAGGGTTTGGGGAAGGGCGGAGCGAAGCGCCACCGCAAGGTCCTCCGCGACAACATCCAGGGTATCACGAAGCCGGCCATCCGCCGTCTGGCTCGCCGTGGCGGCGTCAAGCGGATCAGCGGGCTGATCTACGAGGAGACGCGCGGGGTGCTGAAGATCTTCCTCGAGAACGTCATCCGTGACGCCGTCACCTACACTGAGCACGCTCGCCGCAAGACGGTCACGGCGATGGACGTGGTCTATGCCCTCAAGAGGCAGGGGCGCACCCTCTACGGTTTCGGCGGTTGATGACGTGTCTAGGGTTAGGGGTTTCTGTAAATTTTTGTTATAGTTTCCTTATGAATGATGAAATTCGATGTATGGAGAATGATTTCCCCTCAATGAAATGGTATTATCTAAAAATTTAGCAGCTCGTTTTTGCTGATTTTATTTACTCGCATCTTTTTTTTATGTTAAAATCTGCAAATTTGCTACTGGATGTCATATATTTTCATTGATTTAGTTGAATTTTTCTGGTTCAAGGTATAATTCATTTTCCCAATCGATAATGTTTGTTGTGATAATGTATTAAGTTTGGAAGCGTGGCTTAAGCGTACATTCTTGTGATTTTATCTTGCATTTGGCTAGAAAAATTCTGCGGCGTTATCAGATTCAGCACTGAATGAGTTCATATGTTTGCCATTTGTGAAATCTTTAAGGTTTGCAGCTATTATTGGAATCCAATCTGCCTGTGTTTGTGGTTATTTGTTTATCAGAATTTCTGTATGTGCAAAGTGTGCTATCTCTCTCTCTCTTAATTACTTTATAAGTATTTTGTATCATGATTTTTTTTAGGGTTTGAGGTTTTATTATGAATTTGATGCTTGTTGTAGCTACGTTATATGATTCCACATATGGATAACAAGAGCGCAACAGGTTAGTATCTTCTTGCTTGAGTTATCTCTTTATGTAGTAACGAAAAACCTATGTTCATATATGTCTATTGGCAAGTAGCAAAGTAGAATAAATGCAAAGTCCTGAACAGATTAGTTTCTGCAGGATCAGAACAAGGGTCAATTTACAAACACATTTGTAATGCTTGATATGATACTTCACAACTGTTTGTTTTGGCAGTTCAATAGAGTTGAACAATACCCAATTCCAAAGCAGCGCCTTGTAGGCTATATTTACAAGATGTTTATCTTCTACAGGCAATATGAGCACACTATTTCCAGGCATGAACATATTTACATACACCATATATTTGACATGTGCCTGTACTATTATGCAGGATCTGGTAAAGTGTAGAACTCTAAGCATGTTGTAGTTCTGAAATGCTTCCATCTCCTATCTTACATCATAATGACCGAGCACGCAAAACCAAGTACTAAACAGTTATTGATTGTCGGTACCTGGAGGTTATCTTCGGATAACCTCGCGCCCTCTATTGAATTCCTAGTCTCTGAGTGCATATAGCACAAGACAGAATGGATAGTATGAGAGGCGGCGGAAAATGTGACGGTTTGATGAGCCCAAGAAACATAGAGGAATAAATAGCACTATCAGTGCAATGACAGAGCTCGAGCTTATGAGGAGGATGGTAATTGCAAGCCAACAGAGTTTACTGACAACTAGGTAGACACCGGCCAAGAATGCTATAGACATCATAGCTAGAGCTATCCCCAGCAGAAGCATAGCCGATTTCAAAGCTAAACGCATGGAACTAGGGTCTCCCAATTGTGCCCATAGTAGAGTGACAGCAACAAGGACAGAGGTATGCATTGCTATGGTGTTGCAAATCACAAACTCCTGAAACTTTACCTTTTTAAGCATGGTTGCAGTACCTTGGTCGGAGTTGGTATTGTTATAACCACCAGGCACGGTGAAACCTGCTTGAAATGTAACAGTTGCGATTAGTGTGGCAACCAGCAGAATCGTATTTATCTTGTCTCTCCAACTTTCTGTCTCCGGTTGGTCTCCCAGCTTAAAACTCATGCTTCTGGAAGTAGTTGGTTTATGTGCTCGTGGGGCATCAACTGCTCTCAAGGCCATGCAGGTAAGCCTCTGCATTGTAAATTGTTCATTAAATTTTGCGGAGACATTGTTGGTCATATAGAGAAATTTCATTTTATCTTGTCATACATATATTAAAAATCCATGCAACTTGTTATTTATAGCACTTACCTTGTGAAATGATACCAATCCCACTTCGATTTGTTCCTCAGCAATGTCAAGTGCCATCTGGCGGTTGTTGTTTAACAGCCTAGGAATCACTCTTTTATCCCTCACAAGAATGCCAACCAGCTTTGGATGCGCATAAATGGTTGCAAGGTGTAATGGTGTGTTCCTGTCAGCATCTTTTTCATTAATAAGCATCTCCAGTTCTGGCCTTTTAAGCATATACTCCACTGCTTTGTATTTTCCACTTCTAGCTGCCACGTGCAGTATATTCTGACCATGTGTAGTTAGCAGCTCCCTCGTATCTGGCCGGCACTGAAGCATCGTTTGGATCACATCTACAAGTCCTTTGCTGGCTGCTGAGTGGATGGGGTAAAAGCCTTGTTTATCTTTCTGGTAAGCAAATTCAAACTGCCTATCTAGCAAGAATTTGACCCCTTCTGTAAATCCCATGCATACAGCTGCATGAAGAGGACTTTTGCCTTTGCCATTTCTCAGCTGAAACATTGATGGATCCTTTTCCCACAACAACTTAATGACATCTAAGATTTTGTTATGAAAACAAAAAGGAAAGGTTAAGAAAAACATTAAATCATAGGAAGAAAGAAGAAGTTGTTAAATTGTATATATAACCGAAGTGGATGAGAAACGTTATCAATCTAAATATATTTGCTGTGTCCCGACTCATCTCATCAGTTTTCAGGTGGTCCACTCTGCTCATCATTTTCAAGTTTCAACAGAATATCATAATGTGTAGAAAAGAAAGAAAAGCTATGGATGTTACATACCGATGTTGTGTCCAAGTATCGCAGCAAAAACAGGCGACTTGCTTTTATGTTTCGCACCTGAGCTGTAGTTCCCAACAGGATTGTCCATAAGGAGCCTAACAATGGTGAGAAATCCTGCTCCTGCAGCCAGATAAAGCAAAGACTTACCTTCCTTGTTAAGAGAATAGGGCATCTCTGGCTTCCTGTTGATCAGAATTCTAGCCACTTCTTCGTGCCCATATTTCAGTGCCTCATGCAGGGCAGTGTTCCCTTCCTCGTTCTTCTCACGCAGACCACCTTCTCCGAAATCTGAATTAACTAGCAATGTCACCAGTCGTGAACTACCGGCTCTTGCTGCTATATGAAGTGCAGTGTCACCTCGGGCATTCTTTTCAGCAACTAAGTCAGGTAAGTCCTTGCAGATTAGTTTGACAATTTCGTAACTCGCATAGGTTGTTGCTACGTGCAGCACTGTCTTGTTCTGTGGACCTAATTGCATGCAAGAAACTGTTGGCCCGTGCTGTCGATCACAATCCATTGCTCTCACGAATTCAAGAATGTCATCTTTCATTATTGCTCTATATAACTTTGGGTCCATGGTTTGTGCAGTCTCATAACTCTCCTCTTCGTCGAGCAAACCAGGATATTTGGGCACCGACATAGGTATTTGGCTTGTCTATTTTCTTTACTCAGCTCTTTCCATAAACCTTCGCTTGTTTATATATACTTGCATGCTTACCATCTCTGTGTAAATTGTCCTGCAATTTCTTTGAAACTCGACTGTTTGATTTGATTCCTCCTTTGAATCTTGATCAGTCAATTTCAAGGACTAGTGAGCTGTCTGATGGCAATGTTTGATCTTGACCATCCAGATACTAATATTTAATAGTGAAACAAACTTTGAATTTTCTGTGATAAACATTATTTAATCAGTAGCAAAGGCTCATATAATTTACCTGATCATACTCTCTCAGATTAGATACCTCTGAATATTCCTTAAAAATCAACTATCATGTTAAGTTACAAGATTTGATATGAAAAGGATGCATATAAGACATATATTCTGATTGACAGGTGTAATACATAAACATAAACATAAACATTGATGGCCATATTTTTTTACATATTATTTGGAAAAACATTGAAGAAAGTAGAACAAGAGCATGCTCATTGCAATAGAGTTGGAGTAATGTGTTTGTCTCTGTCTTAGTGATGTGTTTTTGTCTGTCTTATATCAATTAGTCAATCACGCGTAGTTAGGAAAGTGTATAGTAATCTCATATCATTTCATTCAAAAGACTAAGACTTCTGATTGTGTTCTGCTCCTCAATGATATCATGCTCCTCGAGGCATAATAAATCATAAAAACACATGAAAATCATAACTAGTGGAGTATAATAGCACATAAATGCAAAATCATAATTTCATAACGAGTTAAAGTCTTGAAAATCCCAAACTCAAGTCTAAAATAATTAAATAGGTGAGAGAGAGAGAGAGAGAGGAGTGGGTCTTCAGAAGAAACATAAAGTAGGATGTCTTTCAATTTTTTCACTCTTCTTTTAATTTAGTCTTTCCAGTTAGGATTTGTTTATACACGGCCAAAGTGAAGCTTAAACATTAAAAGCTCATTCATATTCGAGCCTCATGAAGCCCAAAAATAGGAAAAGAAAAGGATCGTTGTATTTTGTATTTGATGGTGTCATAAAGTATATTTGAATTTGATAATTTCTTTGTTTTTTGGACGCCGCTGCGTGCTTGTGTATAGGGATATCAATATTCTTTTTTTTGATAAATTATACTCCCTCCGTCCTTATTAAAAGTAACCATTTGTAAATGACACATGTTTTAATAAAATGGTTGAATGTATTATGAGTGGAATAAGGCTTCCACTTTATTGTGAGTGGAAAACTTATCAAAAATAAATTTGATACATTTTATGAGGACAGACGAAAATGACAAATTGGATACATTTTAGGAAGTATATAAGTAAATAAAGAAAAATTTTAAAGACCGCACAATGGAGGACTCGAACCTGCGGAGGACTTAGGGATGACTATGGATTGGAACTAGATCGGATCCTACTTGGTCTAGATCCAAATTCATATTTCTTATTTAGATGCGGATTAGGTCCAAATGGACCAAATCTATTGGATCCAAACAAATAAGATTCAGTTCTAGACCCGACCTAGATCCATATCTATTATAAGATTCACAGGGTTTCGGGTCCAGAACCTCTAGGTTAACACCCGCACACAGATCTTATCTTGCAAGTCCGATACCGTTTTATTATCCCATCAATTGATTAATCTCCTAACAAATTATATCTAATTATACTTTATAAGTTTAATTGAATTGTGGAATATTTTTTTCTTTAATGCAAGTATGAATTAAAAATTGTCACTTTCAAGTTTCAATGATATAATTCAATCGAATGACCAAGAAAAAATTATATAAAGTTTTCATAAGATTTATGGCTCAATTGGTCCAACAGATTAGCCTGAGACATGAGAGTTTAAGTTTAGGAATGAAAAATTTAAGTTTGAAAAAAATATCAATTCAAATAGCCCGACAATTCGAGTGGATTAACACACTTGAGTGGGTTGTCCGAATTTATTTTATATTCCTATAGCATTTACAAGATTTTATTACCAGTTTTTCCTTATTAAGAAAGTTGATCGGCGGTATGCTGGAACTGATTTTGAGGTTGAAATTGGGAACTTTTATTTTTTTTAGTCATTCAAAAAATAGACACAGCTTCAAGTAGCCCTCCACCAGATGAGCCCAGATCCACCTTCACCGACGTATTTCCAGCGTCAATGCGTTCATCAAAATCCAACATAAGAATTTCCTTGAATGTCGAGGAATTTTTTTTCCACCATTTTTGAAAATTCAAGCACCAATCGACTCACCATGATGAATACAACCAGAAGATGATTTCACCGACACGTTTTAATCTGCAAAACGAAAATCCGGCTTTGAATTAAGGTTTTGCATCGTTTTTCATTTAACATTATGAAAAGTCAGACGAAAGGACAATGGATCCCCTGCTAAACCATGGTTACAATTATATTATTGCTTTATTAAATTACACATCATATATTATTTACACGTGACATGATCCTAAGGGGCTCATGCAGTGCATTTGATGCACGAAGGAATTTTCCATATTTGTATTATGAGCTTACACTTTTATATGATATAGACATTCAACTTTAACTTTTTTATTCTCTATAAGTAAAAGGTTTATTTGAACATCATGTCGATGGCATTATTAATGTACCTTTATAGCCTTATATATTTAAGTTTTTGGGCTAAAGTTATTTTATAAAATTATAAAGCATCCCAAATAAGTTAAGGTGGCAGGTGACCAAACTGAAATAAGTTTGGTCAACATTTGGTAATTGCTCTCGTAACTCATAAGTTCTACAAATATGTCTATCGTGAGACCTATAAGTCACATTTCAAGATTCTAGGTATTATTACACTCTTTCAAAAAAGAAAAAGAAAAAAAGAATCTAGGTATTAGTTACATGCCTCGATTATTTAGGTATGGGAATTTTGTTTCACAATTTATAATGACATTCCTCGTATAAAATATGTCCAAAAAACACTCCAAATTAGAAGATTAATTACTAGTATGCCCGCTCGTGCGATGCACGACCAATGTTGAAATTGAACGATATTTTAAATAAATAAATACATATATTAAATATAATTTAAATATAAATAAATGCACACATAAATCTCAATAAAAAATCGAAGTTATGAACAACATAATCTCAATAAACACATGAATATGAAAATATTTGAATTTCCATTTTTTGAACTACCAATTAATTATTTATAATTGATAAGAATGAACAAATATAAGTTTAATCTTTTTAGTTGCCTTAAATTTTTTTAATAGAAAATATTAAAAATAATTTCTAACAATAAAATAAAATAAAATAAAAATAGAAAAAGGAATGAAATAGAAAAAAAAAAAAATGAAGAACCGTAGCATTTAAAGAAAGAAGATATGAGAGAAAAGAGGATAGATGAGAGAAGAGAGTGAAAAAAAGAATAATTTTATGACTTTAAAAGATAATAACTTATTTATTTTAAATTTATTTTTATAATTTTTACATCAAATTAAAGATCTTGTCATCATCTTTAATTTAATATTGAATATTTTTTTATGAAAAAAAGTTTATGATTTTTAAAAGAGAATCAAAAAAAAAAAGTAAGGAGATAAAAATTTTGATGGGAAAAAGTTTACGTTGAAGTCATCTTTTATATATTACTATACATAAGAACTCCAAGCATTAGTTTTCACAAATACTTGCGTGCCTTAATTGTTCTTTCATTGGTGTTTATAAAAGTAAGAATTGAGAATAAATAAAGATCTTTAAGATAATATAATTTTTTCCCCCTCATCTATAACTTTATTGCGAGATTTGTTTTAGGGTTAGACTTTTCTTTTTTGATAAATATATTTGGTTAGACTTTTGTTATGAAAAAGTCCGTTGAATTTTTATAAGACTTTAATTGACGTTAATTAGTTTCGTAAAAACATGTGTGTGGTCGTGCCTCGATTATTTGTTCATTGGTGTATACAAAAGTTAAAAACTAAGAACTAGTAATTAAAGGTTTAATGTTGTAAATATACCTTCTAGATATATTTTATGTGTATTTATCAAGAAATCTATCTTAAAACCCTATCTTCTTACTTGTATAAATAGAGGTATTTGGCCCTCATATTGAATATACTCAATTCATATTCTCTTCTCTTCTCTATTCTCTCTAGTTTATAACACGTTATCAGAAATAATCTTGTCTTTCCAACAAGGTACGATTAATTTTTTTCCATCTAAAGCTCAATTCGTTCATTATCTATCAAAGTTTAGAAGAGAAAATTTTGAAATTGTTTAATGTGATCATATCAGTCAATTAGTTTTGGAAAACGGAAACTCAATAACTTAGTTAGGCTATATATATTGTAGCATTTTTTTTTCTCGATTTATGCAATCTAAATTTCCTTCTCTTAGATGCTAATGAGATTTGAATTTTAAGTTTTTGATATTGTGTAGATCTGCGATCTAATTCCTTCTGCTCAAATTTTACATGGCGAAGGTGACATCCATGCTTGTGATGAGTAAACTAGCTTGAAATCACTATTTTTTTTGGTAAATCACTAATTTATGCGTACAATAGCTTGAATAAATTCGTAAATCACTAAACAAGTATGATGAGTTTTCTTGCTTTACGAATAAATTCATCGGTCTCTAATTTTATCGTCTATTTTCATGCCAAATTTCGTGATTTTTGTGCTCTTATTTCAAGATTTGACATTTTATATTATGAAATATACTATATATATACAATCTATTTTTTCGAAATGATCTCGAAAATTAATTGATGCTATTTAAATAGCACAAGTAGTATTCCTTAAGAATATTACATTCAAGATCTTAAGTTGATGCTATTAAAGTAGCACAACTAATGTTCATGAAGAATATTACATGCTCTAAGAGCAAGTAAATTAGACATTTAGATAACATATCCTTGATTATTTTGTGCAGAATTGCACGGATGACAAACATAGCCAAACTTGAGTTAATCGCCCTTGACATCTCGGGCAAGAATTACATGTCATGGACTCTTGATGCTGATGTTCACCTGATCTCAAGGGATCTAGGAGATACTATAAAAGAAGGAAACAAAGCGTCTGAACAAGATCATGTTAAGGCACTAATATTCATTCGTCATAACCTTTATGATGACCTTAAGACAGTATCTGACAGTCAAAGATCCACAGGAATTGTGGACGAACCTCAAAGAAAGGTTTTATCATCAAAAGACTGTCGTCCTTCCTAAAGTTCGTTATGAGTGGATGCATCTAAGACTGCAAGACTTTAAGTCTGTGAGTACTTATAAGTCTGTGAGTGCTTAAAGTCTTACAATCTTAAATACATCCACTCGTAACGAGCATTAGGAAGGACGACCGTCTTTTGATGATCAAACCTTTCTTTGAGGTTCGTCCACAATTCTTGTGGATCTTTGACTGTCAGATACTCTATCTTAAGGTCATCATAAAGGTGACGACGAAGAAATATTAGTACCTTAACGTATCTTGTTCGGACGCTTTGTTTTCTTCTTTTATAGTATCTCCTAGATCCCTTGACATCAGGTGAACATCAACATCAAGAGTCCATGACATGTAATTCTTGCCTGAGATGTCAAGGGCGATTAACTCAAGTTTGGCTATGTTTGTCATTTGTGCAATTCTGCACAAAATAATCAATGATATGTTATCCAAATATTTAATTTACTTGCTCTTAGAGCATGTAATATTCTTCATGAATATTACTTGTGCTACTTTAATAGCATCAACTTAAGATCTTGAATGTAATATTCTTCAGAAATACTACTTGTGCTATTTAAATAACATCAATTAATTTTCAAGATCATTTCGAAAAATAGATTGTATATATATAGTATATTTCAGAATATAACATGTCAAATCTTGAAATAAGAGCACAAAAATCACGAAATTTGGCATGGAAATAGACGATAAAATTAGAGGCCGATGAATTTATTCGTAAAGCAAGAAAACTCATCATACGTGTTTAGTGATTTACGAAATTATTCAAGCTATTTTACGCTTAAATTGGTGATTTACCAAAAAGAATAGTGATTTCAAGCTAGTTTACTCATCACAGGAAGAGTTCGACGGTTTTCTAGGACAGTAACTTAGATTGATTTGGAAATTAGGACAATAACTTTCGGACTTGTAAAAATAGGACACTAATTTTTTTTAAAGTAAAAATAGGACACTAATTAATAAGTGTTGCATCCGCAGGACATTTTTCGGCCAATTATTGGCCAAGAAATGTCCTATTTTTACGACACTTATTAATTGGTGTCCTATTTAACTCTAAAAAAAAAAATTAGAGTCCTATTTTTACAAGTCCAAAAATTTTTGTCCTAATTTTCAAATCAACATAAGTTATTGTCCTAAAAAATCCTCTGACTCCATCACAGGAATGGATGTCACCTTCGCCATGTAAAATTCGAGCAGAAGGAATTAGTCGCAGATCTACACAATATCAAAAACTTAAAATCCAAATCTCATTAGCATCTATAAGAGAAGGAAATTTAGATCGCATAAATCAAGAAAAAAATAGCTACAATATATATAGCTTAAGGGCATCCACTATGGTGCTACCTCATATTGGTCCCACATGTGTGCCACATCAACAACTACCTCCTTTTTCAACTATCCCATATTTTCTCCATTATAACACTATATCTTATTTATAATTAAAAATAAATAAATAATTAAATTAAACAATAAATATATGGGATTATAGCTAAAAAATACACGAACTTTGATAAAAGTTGCAATTTTCACCTGAACTTTCAAATTAGCCAAAATATACCTGAACTTATATTTTTTGTTGTAAATTTCACCTGAACTTGCAATGATTGAATTTCGTCGAGGTGAAATTTACAACAAAAAATATAAGTTCAGGTATATTTTGGCCAATTTGAAAGTTCAGGTGAAAATTACAACTTTTATCAAAGTTCGTGTATTTTTTGGCTATAATCCCTAAATATATTTACAAAGATACAAAAAATGCACAACGTGTCAAACAATTAAAGAAGGGGGACCACCATTTCACTTACTCTTGTTTGCTTCCTTCAATTTGCTTCCCAACATACACGCTCCCACTATGGAGGAATCAATTTTACTACCTTCTAACTAAGTTATTGAGTTTCCGTTTTCCAAAACTAATTGACTGCTATGATCACATTAAACAATATGATACTCTAATATTTCAAAGTTTTTCTCTTCTAAACTTTGATAATTAACGAATTGAGATTTAGATGGAAAAAAATTAATTGTCCCTCATTGAAAAGATAAGATTCTTTCCTAAGGCATACCTCCAATCCAAGCCAAATTAGTTTTTTTTTTCTTCTATATTTTTAGTGCAAATTTGCAGGCATTATTATATGGTTTGACTTTTGTTATGACAAGACTTTAATTGATGAGGAAAATAATCATTGTTTTGGAAATACTCCATATATTTATTATTTTCGTTCGTTACGAAGATCGTATATTTATTATTTTCGTTCGTTTATAAAGATTGTATATTTTCATTTTTCAGAAACTATTCTTTATATTTTAAATTTTTATTCAGACTTAATATTTACAAATATCTAACAATCTAACACATTAATTTTGATGGATTCCTTTGTTCACTCAATTTTAATGGACAATTTTGTACAATTTATATATATCTTTAAATTATTTATTAAAATTTGTGCCATTTTGTGACCGGTTGTGATAAAAAAGAGTATTATAAATAAGATCATATATTAATATTAGGGATAATTGCACGTAAACACACCCACTTTGGCAAAAATTCATTTTTAAAATGAATTCAGAAAAATCAAATAAAATCGTTCAAATTTGACTTCATTAAATCCTATAATTTTTAAAACTGCCCCTATTTCAAAATAAATTGCACAAAAGTCACTTTCAAATTTATGTGTACAAAGTCAACTTTCGAATTTCTGTATAAAAGTTTAATAAATTATCTTGGTGAACATGTTTCTTATATATATACATCCCATGCTCTCCCACACTCTCGTCAAAAATGGTATAAGAACTGATTTTTATTGAGGATTTATGAAATATTTAATATTATGTAATTAACCCTATATGGGAGAAGACTCCAAAGAAATTATAGATCCGGACAATTGTCTAAGATGGATACTTGTTTGGATTTGCCTTATTGTTGCTTGGAACTCGCCAATGTCTAAAATATGGGCTTGATTCAATACTCATGATAATTTTATGAAATTTTCTCCGTCTTTTTATTCTACGAATGTGTTCTTCAAGACATCGTTCGCACCATTTGAGATTGTCTCGTAGACTATCTCTCTTACCCTCTACCTTTTAAAGAATAATTTTGTATGCATTGCATCTTGGACAATTGTTCGGATCCATAATTTCATTGGAGTTTATTCCCACATAGGGTTAATTAATTAATATATTAAATATTTATAAATCCTCAATAAAAACTCGTTCTGATACCATTTTTGACGAGAGCGTGAGATTTATACTTATAAGAAAACATGTTCACTGATGAGGAGTGATATGTGCAGAGTAGAGAAAGGATACAAATCAGAGGGATCATCTTCATCAGAGGAATCACACTGGTCAGAAGAATCATTCTTACCGGAGGGATTTCATATATCAGAGACAACTCATCCGCCAGAGGAATGGCTCTTGCCAGAGGAATCGTATTCGTCAGAGAAGTCACCCTTGCCAGAGGAGCCATCTTCGCCAGAGGAGTCATCCTCGCCAGAGAAGTCACCTTCGCCAGAGAGGTCACCTTCGCCAGAGAAGTCACCTTCGCCAGAGGAGCCACTTGCGCCAGAGAAGTCATCATCACCAGAGGAATCACCCCCTGCCAGAGAAATGCTAGAAGGCGCGGGAAGATCTCCCGCGTAAAGGCGAAGTTACTATTCTACCCTCCGACCACGCAAGGAGCATGCATGGGCAATGATTTTACCATTTTACCCTTCCTTGTACTCTATAAATAGACCTCAGCTCATGTATTACAATTACGCTATCATTTGTTTTTTAATACAACAGTTAGTTTGCTCTCGTGCTCAATTCTCCGATCGCTTTACTTCATTCGTTCCGATCATCTCTACTAGGTATAGTCCACACTTTACATTTTATAGTTTAGGTGTTGGTTCTTAATTCACCAACTGGCGCCGTCTGTGGGAAGGCTACTGAGTTAGGACGTGAGATTATGGTTGCCGGCGTACGCAGATCTGCAATTTCAATCGGATTTGCGGGCGTCGGCACCGATGGAGCCAATAATTCGGGCACCCAACTGTTTTTGATCGATTAATTGTGTTTTCCGGGTTAATATGTTGCTAATCCTCTATGATCTGCGTTGATTTATGTTTTGGGTGCATGGGGAAAGGTGGTGACGGGCATAAATCATGAATCAAGGGAAATTTACATCTGTTTACTGTTTGTTCGGGTTGGTTGTCCGTGGATAAGGGGTTTCCTTATAAAATTGATGTTTTCATCACCGATCTAATGTTTTGCATGAGGAAATTGTAGTTTGGTGCTCTGTTTTGATTATGTCAGTCGTTTTCTTACGGATCCCCGATATCTTGGGTTTATGCTGTTTGCGTATGAGTGTTTTACATGTCAACGTGATAATTGCGGAGTATCTTCGTATTTTCTACGACAATCTTAGAATCATACTAGTGATTTGTCGGATACTATCCTGTTTTTGGTAGGCGTGGGGTTTTTATTGTTAATTCATGGTTTTGCACCGATAGCACGTCGATTAGCATTTTGTTTCTGTTATGATTGGGCTTATGTTGTGGATCTGTGGGTGTTCTTCGCTTGAAGATGATAATTACCGTTACTTCCCATGTCTTGGCAATTAATCCTCGTTCTGTATTGTTGAATCGGAGGGTGATAGTCTGTTGCAGGTGTTTTTCGTTTAAGGGAGGGTATTTATCAGTGTTTGCCACATTTCTGTGGCTAATTTTGATCGGTGAATTGGGGAGTTATGCTCTGTTCCTGTTATATTGGGGTTTTTTGTTGCGGATCTATGGGTTTTGCATCGATAATGTGTTGATTATTACATTGTCATTGGTTACCCTGGTTTGTTGTCGTTGATGCGGGGGTTTTACCTCGATAGTATGATGATTAACACCTTGTCTCTGTTGTGGTGGGGTTCATGCTGTTGATCTGCGGATGATCTTCACTTGAGGGAAATAATTATTGATGTTCTTCATGTTTTCTTAAACTAATCTTCGTTTTGTGCTCTAATTGATGCATCATGTTGCTAATCTGGCTGATTGCCGTGATAATTCTAATTGCTTGTAGGTTTTGCTGTTGTTATAATGCATGACCGCGTTAATTGTAGGTTATGATGTTCCTTTCCTTACGTGTCTCTTATTTATCTATCATTTCTAACGTGTTACGCTAATAAGTTTGTTGGTGGTTACCCTGTTTTTGCCTATCTTTGGTTTTCCTATTTTGGTTCTCTGGGTACTCTGTTTTCTCTGCCGGACATTGGTGTGGGTTCACGGGGAAAACCGCTGTTATGCGGGCTCTGTTTTCTCAATCTATGCCCTGGGTTTATTTCCCGGTGTATAGAGTTACTGCGTGGGGAATTTTTTAACGGTCTCTGTACCGGTAGCCGGGATTTCTTATTGGATTTCTTATATCGGGACTCCAATCGGTAACGGAGGGTTTATTCTTTCGTCGTTGGGACTGTTTCTCACTTTGTTTATGTGTAGGTACCATGGGATCCTCTGATGCACACCGCAACCTAGAAAAGGAGTTCGACTCCGCTGCGCTCACCACTGAGGTGCCTACCTCATTGTTCAACAACTTGCAGGGCAACACAACCTTCGCTACGCCACCAGGATTCCCCGCTGTCTCGGCTACTCCGCTGGTGGGATTGAATGGTAACTTCCAGAGGTCTGCTCTGATGACACCAGGATCAGAGGTGCCGAGCTTGGCCCCCACATCTGGTGGGGGATCGATTAACTTTGGGCTGGCAGAGCAGATGATGGCCTTGCTCAGTTACGCTAACATGCGCCAGGCAATGGGAACTCCGATGCTGTCTATCATTCCTACTGTAGCTCCCCCGGTTGGAGCAGCAAACCCGCAGGGCATTGAGGCCCCACCTCCCGCTGCCCAGGAGGCAAACACTCTGGCAATCAACAAACAGGCTGCGATGCCTCTGGAAATGCAAGGGGACCCTGCTGACAGGGAAGTGGAAAGAAGACCAGAAGGAAGCCGTATCAGACTCAACAGTGTTGTTAGAAAGGAGAGGGTTGACGAGTCTGATAGTCAATCCGTCTCCCTTGTGTTCGAGGAAGAGAGACCAAAGGAAAAGGCACGGTTGAAAAACCAAGTGTCCCAGCTGAAACACCAACTCCAGGATCTGGAGGAATCACTGAGGGAGAAATCCCGGAGGGAGGACAGGGAACAAAGGTCAGGAAAATCACACCGGGTAGAGAAGTCCCATCGATCAGAAAAATCGCGCTACACAGAGAGATCAGAGGAACGGGAACCGGAGTATTCCTCTGGCAGACCTGAGTATAGAATTCACAAACGCCATGCTCGTGACGCACCCAGGGACAGAAGGGAGCAGGGGAGGCATAAGGGGGACAAGAGGGCTAAGACTTCACGATTTCACCCCGCCAGCAACCGTAGTCCTTTCTCTGATGATATTCTGGCAGATACCCTACCCAGAAGTTACAAGCCCATCTCGCTGGATTATGATGGCACTACCGATCCGGAGGTGCACCTCAATCGGTTTGAAGGGTTGGTCACGTTGCATATGTACACGGAGGGCATCAAGTGCCGTATCTTTTCAACTACTTTGACCGGACTGGCTCAGTTATGGTTTGGGATGCTTCCCCCGAACTCCATTCACTCTTTTGAAGATCTGCAGACTCGCTTCCTACGACAGTTTGCGAGTTCGCGGAGGGTAGGGAAGTCAGCCCTTTCGCTGATGGATATCAAACAGGATCAGGGTGAGACGTTGCGGGAGTACACAGCAAGGTTTAATCTTGCCGCTCTGGAGGTGCCAGAGGCAGAATCACAAATCAAAAACTGCGCCTATGTCAGAGGACTCAGGCCGGGGATCTTCTTTGACGAATTACAAATCCAACCAGCAAGGGATTTTGATGACATTATGGCAAGGTTGCCGGGCTACCTGCAGTTGGAGGACGCCAAGATGGCGAGAAAGGTGGAAAATGATAAGCATAGGGTCAAGAAAGCCGAGGAAGCACCTGAGAGACAGAGGCAGCAAGATAGGGCCCCATTCAGAGGGTTGCCCCCGAGGGTGCTACCACCACATGGAGGAATGCCGTCCCATCAGCAACGCACAGTGAATGAGGTTACGCGATTTACTGAGTACACGCCCTTGAATAAACCACAAGAGGAAATTTTCCATTTGATAAAGGATCAGCCGTTCTTTCGGGCACCGGGAACCTATCGGACTGGGCCGCCACAGGAGGGGCCTAATAACAAGTTGTGTGAGTATCACAATTCTTTCGGACATTACACGAAATACTGTGGACATCTTAAGCACCAATTGGAGTTGCTGGTGCGTCAGGGATACCTCGACCAGTTCATCGACAGAGGAAATGAGGGTCAGAGGCGGAATGATCAGAGAGATCAGAGGGATCAACGAGATAAGAGGGATCAGAGAAATAACCGTGATCAGCGACAAGAGCAGGGGAACAACAGGGATCGTAGGCCCGATGACAATCGGGACAATCGTAGAGAAGGGGCAGAAAGGCAAGTACCGCCTCCCCCTTACAGAAGGGAGGTGCATATGATTTGTGGGGAGAACGGGATGCCCACATCAAATCGGGCTAAAAAACAAGTCGTCAGAGCAGTAAAAACGGGGTACTATCCTAAAAGGGTCATGGAAATTACGAATGCAGCAGAAGAGACTGCAATCACTTTTGGAGCAGAGGATATACGCACACTGATGTACCCGCATGATGATGCGCTGGTCATCACGGCAGACATTGCCGGCTGCATTATTCACCGTATTTTCGTAGATTCGGGCAGTGCTGTAAACATCTTGTATAAGGAATGCCTTCAAAATATGGGAATTAACGCTCATATTGAGCCGACAAATGCCCCTCTGTTTGGGTTCGGGGGAGAGATGGTCATGCCTCTAGGGTATGTAGAGCTGCCGTTGATTCTTGGCAGTGCAGTTGCAGGCAACAAAACAAGGATGGTACGGTTCTTAGTGGTGGATATGCCTAAACCCTCGTACAATGTCATACTCGGCCGGCCTGCCTTGACGGCGTTCAAGGCGGTTATCTCTTTGTTTCATCTGAAAATGAAGTTTCCCATCGAGGGTGGAAGAGTGGGAGAAGTTTGCGGCGATCAAACGACATCAAAAGCATGCCACGTGCAAATGCTCACACAGTCGGCGGGGCAGAAAAGGGAAAGACGGACAGAGGGTTCGGACGCCCGGAAGAGGGGGAAAGTGGGCGAGGTGCATGCCCCAGCGGAAGAGCGCCAAGAGTTGGCGGATTTATTAAAAGACAGAGACTCCACAGAGAAAACCGCGCTGGTGTCCACTAGCGATGTTTGCAACATGATCGAACTATTTCCAGGGAAAGAGGGTTTCCAGACAAAGGTTGGATCTGCCATAAGTGATCAAGTCAGAGAAGAGCTCATTGGCTGTCTTCGGCGAAATGCGGATGTGTTCGCATTCAGCACCGCAGACTTAAAGGGAATTGATAGAGAATTGGCAGAGCATTGCCTCAACGTGGACCATAAGGTTAAGCCGGTGAAGCAGCGGACAAGGAATTTTGGGGCTGAAAATGATGCTGCAATCAGAGAGCAGGTCTATGAGTTACTGAAAGCCGGGCATATTGTGGAGGTGCAATATCCAGAGTGGATCTCAAACGCGGTGATGGTACCCAAGAAAACAAACACTTGGAGAATGTGTGTGGATTTCAGAGATTTAAACGCCGCTTGCCCAAAGGACCACTATCCTCTGCCGAGGATTGATCAATTGGTGGATTCTACTTCAGGGTGTGCCTTATTATCCATGATGGACGCATACCAGGGATATCATCAGGTAAAGATGAACAGGGGAGACATCGCCAAAACAACCTTTGCCGTCTGTTGCGGAGTATATGGATGGAGAAGTATGCCTTTCGGCTTAAAAACTGCGGGAGCCACGTATCAGCGAATGATGGAAAAAATTTTTAGAGACCAACTTGCTAAGAATATTTCGGTATACGTGGATGATATGCATGTGCGGAGTGTCAAGGCAGAGGATCATGTTTCTGATCTGGAAGAAATCTTCACGGTGGTCAGAGATCATCGGCTTATGCTGAACCCAGCGAAATGCACCTTTGGGGTCACAACAGGGAAGTTTTTGGGATATAAGGTCACACCTGCAGGAATTGAAGTTAATGCAGAAAAGGTCAAAGCCATTATGGACATGACGCCGCCCAGAGGAATCAAAGAAGTGCAGACTCTGAATGGGCGCATCACTGCTCTGAGCAGATTTATATCACGCTCGGCAGAACGCAGCATGCCGTTTCTCAAAGTATTGCGGAAGGGAACTAAGTTTTTATGGACAGAGGAATGTCGAGCAGCATTTGAGGATCTTAAGGTATATCTGGCAAAGCTCCCGACTCTGACCAAGCCGGTCCCGGGGGAAACGTTGTATCTGTATATAGCGGTAGGGGAGGATGCGATCAGCTCTGTGCTTATCAGGGAAGAGGGGAGTCATCAGAAGCCCATCTACTTCGTCAGCCGAATTATTCAAGGTTCTGAATCAAATTATACAGAGATTGAGAAGGCTGCTCTGGCAGTCATGATCACGGCAAGAAAGTTGAGGCCTTATTTCCTTTCACACCGAGTGGTCGTGCGCACATCTTTACCTTTCAAACAAGTTTTGGGACGCCCGGATTTGTCGGGGAGAATGGTTAAATGGGCTGTGGAATTAGGGGAGTATGATGTAGAGTATGAACCGAGAACGGCGATCAAAGCGCAAGCATTGGCAGACTTCATACAAGAAACAACTCGTCGTCCTGTACCAGAGTTTTGGGTGGCCTTTGTGGACGGATCCGTGACGAAAGAGGGATGTGGGATAGGGGTTTATATCACTTCACCGGGTTATGGGACATACCAGTTCGCCATCAAATTCACTTGTCGATTGTCCAACAATGAAGCGGAATATGAGGCCGTGGTCAGAGGGGCTCACATCTTGTCAGAGCTTAAAGCCGAGTGTGTAATCATAAAAACAGATTCTCAGTTAGTAGCTCAACAGTTCTCGGGAAGTTATAGTATCAAAGATCAGAGGATGAAGGCGTACTATACCAAAATCAGCGAAATGAAAGAAAAGTTCATGGAATTTAAGCTCGAACAGATTTCTCGGGAGGAGAACACGAAGGCCGACCTACTGGCACGCATGGCTAGTGCAGTAGAACAAACTTGGAGTGATGAGATCATTTTACTCTGTGATACCAGAGAGATGGAGACTTCGCAGGTGTTCTCGGTAGAGATCAGGGATGATTGGCGGGCTCCGATCATACATTTCCTAAAGATAGGGGAACGGCTAAGCAGAGAAACCAATCAGAGGGCGCGTTATGAGAATTACTGCCTAATCAACGATCAACTCTTCAAACGATCTTTCACTCAACCTCTGTTAAAATGCATATCGCCAGAAGAAGCTAACTTTGCTCTGAAATAAATTCATGCAGGTTGTTGTGGTGGGCATACGGGATTTCGGGACCTTGTACGCAAGATCATCCGGGCAGGGTTCTATTGGCCTCATATCAACAAGGAAGCCAGAGAGTTCGTCCGCAAGTGTGAAGCCTGCCAGAGGCACGCCGGGAGAATCAACACACCAGGGGAGCCCATGGGTGTCATGTACGCTGCCTGTCCGTTTGACAAATGGGGCATTGATATAGTCGGAAAGTTGCCTACAGCACCTGGAGGGAAATGCTTTCTCATCGTGGCAGTAGACTATTTTTCTAAGTGGGTCGAGGCCGAGGCTGTGGGCAAGATTGATGAAGTTACAGTGGAACGCTTTATTTGGAGGAACATCTGTTGCAGATTCGGGGTACCGAGAATCATTGTATCTGATAACGGGACTCAGTTCACAGGGCAGAGAATCGCGGATTTTTGCGACCGAATGGACATCACCCAGCGTTTTGTCTCAGTGGCTCACCCACAGGCAAATGGCCAAGTGGAATTAGCTAACAGAACAATCTGTGAAGGGCTCAAGAAGAGGTTGAACCAGAGCAGAGGGAAGTGGGTTGAAGAATTGGATACCGTCCTCTGGGCTTATCGCACCAGTCCAAAGACGGCAACAGGGGAGGCTCCTTTCACGCTGGTATATGGATCCAATGCGGTGATACCAGCAGAGGCCAGATTGGAATCATATCGCATCATCACCTATGATACAGAGCATAACACCGACCTTCGAAGAACTGAGCTAGACCTTGTGGAAGCACAGCGGGAAGAAGCGCAAATCAGAGCAGCAAAATATAAAAGTGTCATCAAAGTAGGTTACGACAAAAGGGTCAGAGCAAGGAAGCTGGTCAAGGGCGATCTAGTATTGAAAAGAGCAGACGCATTAAAGGCAGTGGGCAAGTTTGAAGCAAATTGGGAAGGACCATTCATCGTTACAGAGGTCTTGGGTGGCGGAGTGTACACATTGGCGGATTCAGACGGCAGAGCTCTCCCCAGGCCATGGAATATAAACACACTCAAAAAGTTCTATGTATAACTGCTTCTTAGCAGGGGTAATCACTTGTAGACCGTATACTCTTTTTCCCCACAGGGGTTTTAACGAGGTCCGGGGCCATGATATCAATAAAACAGATATGTGGTTCTAGGGAATTCCCTCGTGTTGTGTTCGCTTATTTCAATTATTGCTTTCTTACATTACATATGCTATTTAACATGTTCATGCAGAGCATTGCACATGTCACCAGAGGGGGGAGTAGGGTGTATACCCGTAGGTCCCAATTTTTAAATTCAAAATACAAACTGCTTCTTAGCAGGATAAGGGAGAAACAAATACAAAAACTGCTTCTTAGCAGGTCAAAGGGAAAAGCAAGACATCAGGAGCTGACGACTTCGTCTCCATGTGCCAACACTTCAAGTTTTTCTCCTCCGTTCGAGGATATTTCCGCTAGATCTATCTCAGATCCACTCCGGATCTACCCCGCACCTGCAGAATATCAAGAAAAGCAACAAGTCAAAATGCCAAAAGGAAAGAATACGGAGGAACAGAACAACCAGCACCCAGATCTCGGGAACATGGCAATAACGCTCTCAAATACGGGAAGTCCCCTCCTTACAACCACAAAGCTAGAAACCTGCACTGGAAGCACAGGGAGGAAAGCAGAGCCTCTAGGGATATGAGTGTTCTGAGGGGAACTTCCCTTATTTGAGTGCTTTACAACCAAGCTAGGAATGGTTCAGGGGGGAAACTTTCTTCAGGAATCCTGGAGATAAAACTCTCAAGCGGGGGAGAGTCCTGTCTTTTCAGTGTACAACCTCTTAACAGGACTCGCTCCCCCGATTGAGAGCTTTACAACCAAGATGGGGAAAGATACAGGAAAGGAGAGACAAACGGCCAGCAGATCTAGGGTTTGAGAGGAAATCAGGAAGGGGCAACGGGGGAACTTTCTTCAGAAACCCTGGAGATAAAACCCTCAGGCGGGGGAGAGTCCTGTTTTTTCAAGCCATCAACAGACGCCGGTGTACTTTCTTAAAAGGACTTACTTCCCCGACTGAGGGCGTTACGACCAGGATAAGGAAGCAGCTTAAGCCAAAAGGACGGGAGATCTAGGGTTTGGTAAGGAGAGCAGTTTTGAGACGGCGGAAGGGAAATGAAGGATGCTAAGCTAGGGCATGAAGGGTAGAGGGTATATATAGAGGTGGTACTGGGCTTAAGAAAAGGGCTAAGAGGTAATGGGCCCGCGCGAACTTATGAGCCGGAGAAGGGAGTAAGAAGTAATTGGGCCAACATGTTCATAACAGAGTATTGCACATGTCACCAGAGGGGGAGTAGGGTGTATACCCGTAGTCCCCAATTTTCAAATTCAAAAATGGCTTCTCAACAAATCAAAGGAAAAACAGAGGGATCACGCTCCAGCAGAGCAGAGGGAGCACGCTCCACCAGAACAGAGGGAAGCGCTCGTAAGCCGCGAAAGTTGGTTGTGCCATCCGGGCCTTCCATGCTCCGCGCAGAGGGAGGAAAGCGCTCGTAAGCCCCGAAAGTTGGTTGTGCCATCCGGGCCTTCCATGCTCCGCGCAGAGGGAGGGAAGCGCTCGTAAGCCGCGAAAGTTGGTCGTGCCATCCGGGCCTTCCATGCTCCGCGCAGAGGTGGCACTTAATCGTAAGCCGTGAAAGTTGGTTACACCCCCCGGGTCCTCCATGCTCCGCGCAGAGGTTGTCCTTAACCGTAAGCCACGAAAGTTGGTCGCACCCCCCGGGTTTTCCATGCTCCGTGCAGGGTGTTCTTTCAATCGTAAGCCGCGAAAGTTGGTCGTGCCATCCGGGCCCTCCATGCTCCGCGCAGAGGTGGCACTTAATCGTAAGCCGCGAAAGTTGGTTACACCCCCCGGGTCCTCCATGCTCCGCGCAGAGGTTGTCCTTAACCGTAAGCCACGAAAGTTGGTCGCACCCCCCGGGTTTTCCATGCTCCGTGCAGGGTGTTCTTTCAATCGTAAGCCGCGAAAGTTGGTCGTGCCATCCGGGCCCTCCATGCTCCGCGCAGAGGTTGCACATAATCGTAAGCCGCGAAAGTTGGTTGCACCCCCCCTGGGTCCTCCATGCTCCGTGCAGAGGTTGCATTTAACCGTAAGCCACGGAAGTTGGTCGCACCCCCGGGTTTTCCATGCTCCGTGCAGGGGGTTACTATTTAATCGTAAGCCGTGAAAGTTGGTCGTGCCACCCGGGCCTTCCATGCTCCACGCAGAGGGTTACTATTTAATCGTAAGCCGTGAAAGTTAGTCGTGCCACCCGGGCCTTCCATGCTCCACGCAGAGGGTTACTATTTAATCGTAAGCCGTGAAAGTTGGTCGTGCCACCCGGGCCTTCCATGCTCCACGCAGAGGGTTACTATTTAATCGTAAGCCGTGAAAGTTGGTCGTGCCACCCGGGCCTTCCATGCTCCACGCAGAGGGTTACTATTTAATTGTAAGCCGCGAAAGTTGGTCGTGCCACCCGGGCCTTCCATGCTCCACGCAGAGGGTTACTATTTAATCGTAAGCCGCGAAAGTTGGTCGCGCCACCCGGGCCCTCCATGCTCCGCGCAGAGGGTTACTATTTAATCGTAAGCCGCGAAAGTTGGTCGCCCCCCCGGGTCCTCCATGCTCCGCGCAGAGGGTTACTATTTAATCGTAAGCCGCGAAAGTTGGTTGCACCCCCCGGGTCCTCCATGCTCCGCGCAGAGGGTTACTATTTAATCGTAAGCCGCGAAAGTTGGTTGCACCCCCCGGGTCCTCCATGCTCCGCGCAGAGGGTTACTATTTAATCGTAAGCCGCGAAAGTTGGTTGCACCCCCCGGGTCTTCCATGCTCCGCGCAGAGTGCTCAAGCCTGGATGGGAAGCAGCTTGGATGGGAAGCAGCTCAGATGGGAAGCAGCTCGGATGGGAAGCAGCTTGGATGGGAATCGCGAAATCATTGACAGAGAAAGTAACCAAATACTCGTAAGAGGAGACGGTGAAATCCCTATCATAAAGGTCAACCAAATCCTCGCAAGAGGAAGCGGTGAAGCTTTTATCCGAAGGAGTCAGCAAAATCCTCGCCAGAGGATCCAACAAAGTCCTCGCCAGAGGAGTCTGCCAAATCTTGGCCAGAGGAGTCATCAGAATCCTCGACAGAGGAGTCCGCCAAACTCTTGACAGAAGAGTCAATCAAAATCCTCGCCAGAGGAGCCTTCCAAACTCTTGCCAGAAGAGTCAACCAAAATCCTCGCCAGAGGAACCTTCCAAACCCTTGCCAGAAGAGTCAACCAAAATCCTCGTAAGAGGAATCAACGAAATCCTCAAAGCAGAAATTAAAGAAATCTCGAAGGAGAAAATCAAAGAAACACCGACAACAAGCACGATGAGCTAAAACCAAGCCAAGCACAGATTCAACATGAACGTGAAAGCAACAAAAACAACACAAGTAATGAAAGGGAAAAAGCAGTACAAGCAGGGAAGAAATTTCATATAAACACGTCGAGAAGGCAGAGTTGCACATCAAAAACGGGAAGTAAGTATTAAGTTTGTACAGACCAAAAAGTTACAAAAATTTTATTAACTCAGGCAGGAGGAACGGAAGCATCTTGAGCAATAGCAGAAGGGGCAGGAGCAGAGGCAGATGAAACCGGGGGATGAACACCACTCGCAGAGACTTAGCCAGAAACGGCTCCCTCTGTGAATACCGGCAGCATGCCTATTTCCTTCACCTCGGGGAGACGGACTCCCAAGTCCAGCAATTTCACAGCTTCTTGTACAAACGTTTTCTCATCTCGATACAGGGTAAAAAGCTGATCCATCGCAGAGGAGGAGGAAGCGGAATCTTCATAAACGGAGGCCGCCAAATCAGAGGGCAGAGGAGGCACCACACCATATTGAGAAAATCTTCGGGTGCTTTTGTTGGTAGGATCCCGCAGCCGGTTCACAAAACCCGCCAGGGAAGCAGAGAAAGCAGGCGCATACAATGGAGCGGAGGGCACTAAAGCAGACCCAACCCCAAAGGCGAAATAGGGAATGGCCCTCTCCAGCACTGGATACCACCATTCTGGTTTCTTCGGAGAATTCGCAGGGATCCCCATCAGCTTATTTATTTCCTCATCTTTGAGGTTATCCATTAAGGCATGCAAGTCCAAGGTAGCAAGCTGTTCCGAGGTCGCCCCAGCCATCTCTAACGCCTTGGAAGCAGACTGCTGTATCACATAAGCGAAGAGGGGCCCGAAGTTCTCCAGGTACTATGGAGTCCGCTTGTAGGCCGCCAAGGTGCCCTCCAGCATCAACCCTAGAAAGTGTTGACCCTGTGGAGACAAGAAATACTCCAGGCGTTGATCTCGCGCCCCCAAGACATAGGCACGATTCTGCGCTTCCACAAGCATTTTCTTCCAACCCCGCCGGGTCTCCTTGTAGGCTTCTTCATATCCCGCCTTGAACCTGGCCAGGTTCTCATGGCTTTCCTTGGTTGTCCTAGTCAATTCAGAAACCAGGGAGGACTTCTCCACATCTGACTGGGCCAGCTGAGCCTTCAACTCAGCGATCTCCGCCTCAGCCTTGCCTAAACGCTCCACAACCCCAGCGACATCATCATCACGCTTGGCGATGTCCGCCTGCTCCTTCTCCCTTTCTTTCTCTGACATGTCATAGTCATGAATACACTTAACAGCTCCCCACATCCGAGCCTCTACCTGCAAGGAAGCAAAACAGGTTCCAACATGCGATCAAGAGTTTAATAATTTTATTCTTCCTCTAATAAAGGCATAAGATGCAGGGTACCTGAAGAGCCAATTGGCACAGCTGAGTAGCTAAAGCCCCCCGCGTCAGCTGCTCCACTTTCTCCTGGTCCTTTGAGTGGACACGAGCTATCAAGGCATCAATCAACCCCTGCCCCGACAAACTCGAAATCGGTCCAGGAACGAGATCCTCTGATGCATCAGCAGGAGGTACAACAGCTTTCCCCTTGCCCTTTCCCCCGGCGGAAGCGGGAACCTTAGAACCACCAGCAGACTTCTTTGCTGGCCCCTTGCCCTTCTCCACTGCAGAGGAGAGGACCCTCGAACCACCAGCAGACTTCTTCGCTGGCTCTGGAGACTTGCCGGCCTTCTTCAGGCCCTCCTGCTTTTCCTTTTCACCCACAGAGATCAGAGAACCCCTTTTCCTCTTCTTCGAAAGCTCAGAGAGGGCAATACCCGGGACCGAGTCGGGCGAGGGAATCTCATCAATAATGTCCACAATCTGGACACCCTCCTCACCCACACCGATACATCACCAGTGCTGGGACGCCTGCGCCTGTGAACAAGGCTGCTTGCATCAACCTCCTCTGCGTCAAATGTGTGGGAGGCCCCTATGTTTCCCTCTGGGACCTCGACTACTGGGAGAGAAGTGATCATTTCAAACACGGCGGGTTGTTCCGAGGGGCCTGTTCTAGAGGTGGGGCCCCCCGAGTCATGTTGCCCACTGACAGCAGGAGAAGCAATAATGGGCAGATTGTCCCCGCACTTCTTTCTCCAAGACATGTCTGCAAATCAAAATTCTACATCTTTAAAATCAGGGTAACAAAAGTTAATGTATTTTCCAATTCATATGCTTTACCTATTGATTTCTTTGGATATAGGGGAAATAAGCCATTGTATGCCAGAGCCGAATTGTTCTCAGCAAGGTATCTACATTCTAAAGGCTTGGCTGCGTTCATAGCATTCAGATGGGCTATAACTCCCAGGTCAAAGTTCGAGGGAGGTTCTAAGGAGGCTGGCCTATAGGCAGTCCGGGAACTATGCCATTCTAGTTCTAAAACTTTGTAATCACGCCAATTGCCGACAAGGGTGCGCACATAGCAATACTTGTATAAAAAATCTTTATCAAAAGAATTTAGGGAGGAAAGAAAAGTGGTGGGATGTTTCGGATGAGCAGCAAAACTATACAGGGGACTGCCCTGCATACGAAGAGTCTGGGTTTGACAAAATAATTGGCCGGTGTCACCAACGCCGTGAGCACGGCAGAGAATGTGGAAGGCATATAATCTCCGGATGGCGGAAGGGGTAACTTGGTAAAAGGGGATACGATAGTGGTTACAGACACTGACTAAGAGGGCAGGAGGAGGAAGCCTTAAACCAGCATTTATCTGAGCTTGCCAGATGGCCACGGTTTTATGGTTACGAAGATTTTCAGGGGGCGTTGAATCTTTGGAAAAAGCAATGAATTTCAAACCTTCGGGACAACGACACTGGCGTTGCATCTTTTCCATCTCCGCAACACTCAGGCGGGATGGAGGAACACACTTAGGGGGTTGGGGTGTCTTCTTACCTTTTCTCTTCGGCGGAGAAGAACTGGGGACGGTCTGAGGATCGTAAGAGGCAGAGGGGGAAGGAAATTTCTCGAGATCCTGGAGTTGGGGTGAGGAAGATGAAGAGGCTCGGGAAGAAGGGGAAGACGACGGCGAGGGCTGAGGAGCGGAAGTAGAGGCCATTGTCAAAACACCTAAAACCTAGGGTTTCTAAGCACGCTCAATCAGAGCACCAACAAATTTCAAAACTACTTGTACCAAGCACAAAAACTGCAGGAGAAGAAGATGCGCGAATTACCTAGGCCAGAGAAAGATTGATGATAAAACCTGGAGCGGAAGGGTCGCAGGAGAATACGCCGGAACAGGAAGAGAATCGCCGGAAAATGCAGGAAAAGGAGTTCGGAAACTTGGAGAAGAAGAATAGTGAAAAATGGAAGTTCGAATCGACTAAGTAAAAATGTACGCGGGCAACTACGAGCACGCGGGATGAATGACACGTGGCATACGGGAAATAATCAACGGATGAGAATTTCTACGGAAAAACGAAAGGACGCAAAGGCTAAAAAGTAACCTCGGGGTACGGGGAAAGCACTGTACATCGGGCAGGCATTTAATGTAGGTGACGTCACCTACGCGGGCGAGTCCTCTGCCTAGTTGCACTATTCCAGAGTGAACTAGCCATACCAGGGGGTGGGAGTAACAAAAACACCAGAGAGCAACTTACCGGGCTTACCTTTGTTTCCATATAATATTAGAAGTGCTTATATCTTCATGATTTGCAGGGATCGAGGAAAGCAACATAATTTCGATCTTCACAATACCCCACTGGTTGAACGCGAAGAATACCCGGTTCAACCAGACTAGAGGGGGGAGTGGTTGATGAGGAGTGATATGTGCAGAGTAGAGAAAGGATACAAATCAGAGGGATCATCTTCATCAGAGGAATCACACTGGTCAGAAGAATCATTCTTACCGGAGGGATTTCATATATCAGAGACAACTCATCCGCCAGAGGAATGACTCTTGCCAGAGGAATCGTATTCGTCAGAGAAGTCACCCTTGCCAGAGGAGCCATCTTCGCCAGAGGAGTCATCCTCGCCAGAGAAGTCACCTTCGCCAGAGAGGTCACCTTCGCCAGAGAAGTCACCTTCGCCAGAGGAGCCACTTGCGCCAGAGAAGTCATCATCACCAGAGGAATCACCCCCTGCCAGAGAAATGCTAGAAGGCGCGGGAAGATCTCCCGCGTAAAGGCGAAGTTACTATTCTACCCTCCGACCACGCAAGGAGCATGCATGGGCAATGATTTTACCATTTTACCCTTCCTTGTACTCTATAAATAGACCTCAGCTCATGTATTACAATTACGCTATCATTTGTTTTTGAATACAACAGTTAGTTTGCTCTCGTGCTCAATTCTCCGATCGCTTTACTTCATTCGTTCCGATCATCTCTACTAGGTATAGTCCACACTTTACATTTTATAGTTTAGGTGTTGGTTCTTAATTTATTAAAATTTTACACATAAATTCGAAAGTGGATCTTTTTGTACACATAAATTTAAAAGTGTACTTTTGTGCAATTTGTTTTGAAAGAGGGGGGTGATTTTGAACATTATAGGATTTAACGAAACCAAATTTCAACGACAACTAAATTTCGTGTGTTTTATTGATTTTTTTAAAATCCCTATTAAAAATGATTTTTTGTCAAAATTGGTGTATTTACGTGCAATTATCCCATAATATTATTAAATTTCTCTTTTGAAAAAAAATATTACTATGATTTTTTTTTTGTCTTGGCTTATGCATTAAGCCAAGAAACTGAAAATAGTGCCAAATGACAAATCTCTAAATCTAAAGATGCAAACTGCACACAATTCAAATTATAGGGTGCAGATTGTTAATTACCACGATCTCCCAATTTCCCCAAAAATAATTTTCCTCATTTTCATCTCTAAATTTTGAATTTGCACTGGTTTCTTTGATCCTTCACATGTAAATTCCCTCGGCCTCGAAATCATATGCACAAATCGCAAGCCCATGATATGCATTATAGCTTCGACTGATTAATCAGCAGAATTCCTAAAATTAGGTATGGCTGCAGCATCTCAACGGTCGTTGAGTTTAGTTGTTGCATTGCAATTGGGGATTCTTTTGTTGTTCCTGTCATCAATTGCTGTCGGAGATGACGTTTCGCGAGCTTCCCCCGACGACGAATCCGCCGCCTGCGGGAACGACTTCCGATTGGTATAGTAATCTGACCTCCTTAGCAATTTTGAGGTAGTTTCACAAATTTTAATATTTTTTGGGGTCTTGATGTTCCTGAATTGTTATTAATTCAATCGGAGGTATTCCATTATTCCCACATTTATTGTGTGTGCGTGTGTGCGTGGGGTTTGGATAGTACGCAGCTGAAGAATGTCTAAGGTGCAATAATGTTGGAGGCTGATTAGACTTGAAAAACCGATAACAATGGGCAATAATCCCGGAGAAGTGACTTAGGCGTACTGTTGATTACGTCTCTGTGATTGCCGATGCAGTCGGCCTGTAATTGTTAGTGATCACTCGATGGAAACATGTTAAAAATAGGGCGCAATACGGTTCTAGTGTGAATTTATAGGTATTGAGTATTGCCAGAGAAAGGCTTAATTAGTTTTACTTAGGTGTGGTTATGATTAAGTTCGACGGTGGAGCAATATGATGTGACTAGTTGACTAGTATTATTCTGATGGAGAGTGAAATGGATTAAAATTGTTTTGAGCTAACTCAAATTTACCATTGTCTTTTCTAGCTGTGTTTTTGACTCAACTTCTAATCATGATGGTGAAAAGAAAATCATTCATTTGGACTGCCCTAATTTGTTTAATTGTTTTCCAGGTTAAGGTCAAAAGGTGGGTAGATGGTGTGGAGAAGGAGGCAATAGGTGGGCTAACTGCTGATTTTGGGTCTGTGTTGCCTGCTCATGCTAAAGAAGGCCACCGTTTCTCAGCTGTTTTTGCAGATCCTTTAAATGGATGTTCACTATCATCTTCTAATGTATTTCTCTAATCCTTTTATTTTTCTTTCATAGTATTGTTGTTAGGAGTTTGATGCACACTAAGTGCTCTATTACATATAAGAATTCAGGAAAGTCATTAGATGATTACTGGTGATCACTTCCCCTAAAAATCTCTATAGTTGGAACATTTTTTTGGCAGTTTAAGTCTGTTCATGAGTTTATTTTTTGGCCTGATGGTCCAATCCAATATAGTTTATGGTACTAGCCACAGCATTGTAAGTACTAATGTATCGGCTAAGAGATATAATAAAGAAAGAGCCAGAAATTGATTACTAATTGAAGCCACAGTGAAATTAAGGCTTGCGTAATTACCTTCTAAGAAATAAAGGGCCTGTTTCCTGTTGCTACATTGGTCTATTCTGGGATAGGTCTCAGACATCAAGTACTAGTCTGTCTTGGAATGTTCAAAGTCATGTTTCAAGCTCCTTCTGCCATAATTGGGGTTATGAGATTACTACTAGGGGCTATGTTGGTTTGGAACTTACATTGCTGGACTGCTTGTAATAGAAGATGAATGTCATGAAAATTTCTTATAAGAAAGACTAGGCAGCATTTTATACAAATGAGATGAACTTATAATTACTTGATTTAAAAGTAGTGGTGCAGGTTGGTTGCACTATTGAATTATGACTTTATTTCATAGCTTCATGAAGCAGTCTTGAGTGTGAAAGGAACACTGTTTTTCTCCATTAGGAACCCTCCAAAATGTCATCATAGTTAGTTCTTGAACCACAATGCTAAGAGTCTCTTCTGTTATCTTGCAGGTATCAGGCTCTATTGCACTGACGGTACGTGGTGATTGCATCTTTACAACTAAGGCTAAAGTCGCTCAAGCTGGGGCAGCAGCAGCATTGATAGTGATAAATGATGAGGAAGGTAGCTCTACTGCTGATACATATATCATCTAATTTTGATGTAGCTTTCCATTGCTTAATGCCTCAGATATTGGCTGAGTTTATTCCACTTGGATTGTTAACGAATGCTACTTTGCTTGAACTTCATAGGTCTTGTGCAGATGGGTTGTGGGAATGATACTACTTTAAATATCACGATTCCTGTTATTACAATATCTAAGTCAGGAGGAGAGGAACTAAAGAAATCCATGGCTAGTGGGGGAAAAGGTAATACACCTTTAAATAATTTGGTGAGGATATTTTTGAGTAGGTTTTTCAGAGAGATGTTACTTGGCTCTCTAATATGTTCTGAACCAGCCTTTCTTAAGTACCTTTATCTATTTTCTCTAACCAGTTTGCTATTATTTTAATATTTTCTGGACGTGGTATCAGTGTTTTTATGCCCGTATTTTCTTCTCCAATCCACTACTTGCATTTTAAACATTAATCAATAACTGGAAATTTAGAGTTGTAAGGAGAAACAGAGTTCAATTGGCTTGACTCTGTAGTTGACTAGTTGTTGCTAATTCTTCTGGAGTCATCCTTCTCAGACTTGAGTCACTCTAACCTTGTCCATAATGGAAGTAAACTAAGTGAATATTTCTACAATCAAAGTTGGTCGAATTGCAAATGTGGTAATGTTGCAGGTTGACCCATAATCAAGTAAAGCATACATAATTGGAATTTGGAATTATCTTATTGAAACATTGTCCTATTAACAGATGGTGGTAAAAAGAAGTCTACTGCCTAATTTTCCTAAATCCTTTTGGTGTCTATGTTTGTCATTTTCTAAAAAATTAGTCTCTTTCTTTTATAATCTCAAACTGATTGCATCTATTTATGATGAAACAGTGGAACTTCTATTATACTCCCCGGATCGGCCAATTTTAGACTACTCAGTGATATTCTTGTGGCTGATGGCTGTTGGGACAGTAGTTTCTGCTTCACTTTGGTCGGAAATCACTGGATCAAAGCAAAGTGATGAGCACTATAATGAATTGTCACCACAGGTTCCTTGAATTATACAACGTGCCTTTATGTTCTTGTTCATACAAATTCCTAGTGTAAAAGAGTTTCTCTATTAAAGTTCATTTATAGTTAGGTGATGATGTGAATTTCTGCTCGTTGTTCATATCTAATAGAGTTTATTTTTATTTCTATTCTTTTTTCATGTAACTTTTTCACTTTAGAAATTGGTAGTTCATTCCTTTTAAATTTGATACATGTGATGCATGCACTACTAATTGTATTTTATATCCATTTTAGGACTCTGGTTCTGCAGTAGACAAAGATGAGGAAGAGAAGGAAATTCTCCATATTAGTGCTAAAAGTGCTATAGTTTTTGTTATAACGGCGTCGACTTTTCTGCTACTGCTTTATTTCTTTATGTCATCATGGTTCATCTGGTTGCTGATCGTACTCTTTTGTATTGGAGGTATTGAGGTAAATATATATTGTTAATACTTGTCCTCCATCATCATTTCATCATCTAGATGCACATTCAGTTTGATAAAATAATCTCAATGTAATATGTTCGTCTGCTTGTGCACAAGCCACAAGGGAATGAACTCTAGTATTTCCTAATATTTTGTGTTATTAAGTGTGCAATTGGCGTGAATGCCTTTTTAGCTCATTGATTATTTTTCGTTATCAGGGAATGCACAATTGTATTGTTTCATTGGTCTTGAGGTATGATTTAGTTGTGTTTCTGAAAACAGCAATGCTGATATTTCTGTGACGACTAATTGTTTTATAGTAATCTTTTCGTATTTGCTTTGCTTTATGAGCAGCAAATTCAGGGGTAGCGAGCAGAAGAAAATGAATCTGCCACTTCTAGGGGAAGTTTCCATATTCTCTTTAGCTGTTCTGATATTCTGTGTGGGGTTTGCTGTTGCCTGGGCTGCTACCCGGAAGGAGTCCTACTCTTGGATTGGACAAGACATCCTTGTAAGCACCGCACAATAACTTGGCCTCCTTTTTTCCTTATGTGATTTAATTTGACATCATTAGTTTCATGTAAGATTAAATATACCCTGGATCTACAATGTATTGTCGATTTAAATTTCTCATCCTCTAAGAAATCTCATTTATTGAAGTTCATGGATTAAATTGCTAATGATAAAATGATACTCCCTCCGTCCACCAATTCGTGACCTAGGGGAGGAAACACGGGTTTTAAGAAAAAATGTATTGTTTATTAGTTGAGTGGAGAAAGGGACTCACAAAGTGTATTGTTTATTAGTTGAGTGGAGAAAGGGACCCACACAGTGTATTGTTTATTAGTTGAGTGGAGAAAAAGTGTTTTGTTTATTGGGACCCACCAATTAAAAAATATATAAATAGTTACTAAAAATGGATAGGACATGAATTGGTGAACGGGTCAAAAAGAAAATCAGGACACGAATTGGTGGACGGAGGGAGTACAAATTTATGCCAGTTCACACTTGTTTGCCATATATTTCTCTAACTGTGCACAAGATGGCACATGTTTTTCTGTGAACACCATGTTGCATACATACTCAGGTTCTAGGTTTACAACTATATGTCCTGAAATTTCCCCATTAATATGTTGATGTCGGTGCTTGTTATTTATTTTTTGTGGTCATGACACATTGAGACTGTCTTTCCTTGTTTGTTTGTGAGCATATGACTTCTTGACATTTTCTTTGACTTTCTGAATAATTCAATGGCCATGATTATTTTCTCCAAAGTTTTATTGATAGTTTTTGTTGATGTCAGGGTATATGTATGATGATAACTGTCTTACAATTGGCTCAATTGCCAAACATAAAGGTATGTGGATAAGCTCTATTAGAATTTATGATTTTACCATCTTTTAATTTTTATCTCATGCCAACTTTCAGGTTGCCACAGTACTTTTGTGTTGTGCATTCGTGTACGATATCTTTTGGGTTTTCCTATCTCCATTTATATTCCAGGACAGTGTTATGATCGCAGTAAGTTTATACATACCCTTCTCTCTTCTTCCCTTTCATTTTGTAAGCCTAACAGCTCTTAATACTGTCACCATCATCATCTTTTGCTTCTAGCGCTTTCACTTATTTGAAAGGTAAGCTTGTAAGATCTTCTGCTCTTTAAATGTTAACAAAGCTGAGGTGCATATGATTTCTTTACTGTAAGTAAATTACTTTCCCCGCTTTGGATCTTTTAAGTATTTTACACCATCTGCCTATACCTCAATTTATGCTGGTGCTTACTCATCACAGTTGACTTGTAGGATCTTATCAATAACTAGATTCGTGCAATATTATCGGCATTACTCTTGCATTCTTTTTAATTTAGTTGTCACGACCTTAGGTTTTTCCAATATCGTTCAGGTTGCTGAAGGTGATAAAAGCGGTGGAGAATCGATCCCCATGCTTCTGAGAGTTCCTCGAATCAATGATCCATATTATGGTTATAACATGATAGGCTTTGGGGACATTCTATTCCCTGGCTTGCTAGTTTCCTTTGCTTTTAGGTATTTTACTAATATCCCTACTTTTTTGATTGAAAGATGTAATATTACAGGAGTAATGTCGGTGTTTATTGCAGATTTGACAAAGCTAATAAGAAGGGGATCTTAAATGGATACTTCCTATGGTTGTCAATCGGTTATGGAGTTGGTGAGTATACTTGCAACATGGTCATGTATTAGTCTCCATGAATAGTACTATCTTAAATAATTCCATCTTTATTTTTCTAGCAAGATGGTCTAGTAATGAGCACACACAAACACTCACCCCCCAAATATATACGCTCATGTTTAAAATTAGTTTGTCGTCATTCCATGTTTATTGGACATATAAGTGGTAAGTTATCCTTGTAGCGAGATTACCTCAACTTTCGGTTCTCGACTATCTGCACTAGAATTTGACAATTATGGATGCATGTAATGCTGTTTCTTTGGTAATACAGTAAATCTGCATATTATGAATGATACAATAAGAAATAAAGTTCAATCTCGACTTTACGATGCATGCACTTATCAACAGTTCTTGATTACGTCCACTTCTAGCTCGGTTTCATTTGAGAAGAAAATGAGGCTAAAGCTGTAACTCATTTGCTGCAGGCCTAATTTTTACATACTTAGCGTTGTACTTGATGGACGGGCATGGCCAACCAGCTCTTCTCTACCTAGTTCCATGTACACTGGGTATGAATTCCTTCCCCTCTCTTGATTAATCTCCTTTTCATGATCCTTTCCTTTTTGTTCCACCGAATCATATGGACTCTCCACAAATCCCAGGAACTTGCGTCTTGTTGGGTTGGATAAGAGGCGAGACGAAACACCTGTGGAACTACGACACAGATGATACTGAAGAATCAAATGAACCCATTGCGCCTGGGGAAGAAGCTTAATGTACCAGACATCTCACATCTCTTACTCCACGGCCAGAGTCGACCCTAATATCCGGCCCCCTTTTTTAGGCCGTTCTTCAACTTCCACCGATGACGAATGATCCTCAAGCATTCTTCCTGGATTTGTTACATACTTAAAAATGGTGTATATCTTTTGGTAAGTCTCACAGGCTAGTCGACAACTACTTATGTTGAATTGTATACATACCTGAAATATTTCTCATGTTGATATGTTTTACATACCACATATATTTTGCATGATCTTCAGAAACAGATTGTAATCCGGTTTTGTCATATTTTAGTAGAAAGGCTTTTCTAAGTTGTGAATGGTGCTGTGACATTTGTAGATTTAAATGGACACTTTTGGGTGGTTGGAATATTATGTAATTGGAAATAATGATAGTAAATTCAGTACAACTGTTGGGGTTATTTAGATTTTTTGGGGGAATTTGGCCTCGAAAAGAAGTGTTTTTTTCCCTCGACTTATTCGTTAGTATTCGTAAATATTGAAATTTCATTTGGTTAGTTATAAAGATTACCGTTGTCGTTATCTATCTATGAAAGAAAAAGGAAACTTGATTAAATATCAATTACAATTTTTCTTTTGGAATATTGGCCTGTAAAAAGATGGAACTTTTTGCTAATTCATGAATTGTATATGGATTTTAATTTTAGTATGATATTATATAAATTTTCAATTTGTTATGGTTTTTACTCCAGAAATTTCTGAAAATATGCGGATTTTAGTTTCATGATAAAATTATATCAAATTTAAAGTTTATTTCATAAATTGACAAAAATTTTGTGTATTCACATATCAATAATCTCTCTTAAAAAAAAGAAAAAAAGAAATTGGGTATGAGGGAATTTAACTTACATTTACTTTGTAAATGTCCATTTAAGGTTGGTATTTTGTGGTGGTGCCGTGACAAAGTTGAAGCATCTAAAGACTCTCTTTTATGAGAGGTCTTGGGTTGGGTTCAATTATGAGCGAGTTGCTTATTTTGATTATATTTAGATACCTCTTGTAATTCTAATTCAAAAAGACTACTCCAGTGTGTGTTCCATTGGAGGCGAGATTTTCTCTTCTTTCACAGTTTTCATCGCGTTCAGTCAGTATTTTGTGATTATATTTAGATACCTCTTGTAATTTTAATTCAAGAAAACTACTCCAGTGTGTGTCCCATTGGAGGCGATATTTTCTCTTCTTTCACAGTTTCTAGCGCGCTTAGATTTAGATACCTTTTGCAATTCTAATTCAAAAAAAACTATTCCACTGTATGTTCTATTGGAGGCCAGATTTTCTCTTCTTTCACAGTTTCCAGCACGCTAAATCAATAAAAACAATAAAAAGAAAATTATTTTCACATTTTTATGTTATTTTTATATACTATTGTGATAGAATTTTTTTTTGAAAAATATAAAATATTTTTTCGGGCAGCTCATTTTCATTCATTTCTCTCTCCAATATTGAATGATATTATCTTTGGGTAATGAATAAAAATATACTTTTTAACATTTTCTTATCTTTCATCTATGATAAATATATAATTAAAAATAATAATATTTTCTTATTTTTTTTTTATTTATTTTTTTCAATGAAAATTTTACAATTAAAATAAACACATCGGAAGAAAAAAAAAAGAAAAGGGAACGACATAATCTTTTATTTGTTTTTGATAATTAACTGCATAAAAAATCAATTTCTAAGGAAAAAGAAATACTCCCTCCGTCCACAATTCATTGCCCCATTTGGGTGTGGGCACGGAGCTTAAGAAAGCTGAAAAAGGTGTTTTGGTGAAATATAAGGGTAGTTGACTAAAGTGATAAAGGTAGTTGACTAAAGTGATAAAGTGATAAAGTGTAGTAAATATAGAATATAAAAGTGAAAAAGGTGTTTGAAGGTGGGTCCATTAGTGGCAAAGGGTAGTAAATATAGAAAAAGTAGGAGAGTAAAAGGGTACAAAAAGCAAAACAGGACATTCAATTGTGGACACTTTTTAAAGGCCAAACAGGGCATTGAATCATGGACGGAGGGAGTAAAAATTAATTGTTGTATGAATAATATAATACACGAAGCTTTTGAAAGAGTCGATGGCGGTTCCACCGAATAAACATGCACTGAAATCGTGAAAAAGTAACTCCCAAAAATTCAGCAATTCCAATTTCCATGTCATTGAACGCTTTCAAGGAGGCGCTCAAGCCCTGCAAATCCACTATAACGCCGTCCCAATCATCTCCATCTTCTTCGCGAATTTCTCTAGGTTTTGACCCCTCAATTCCACTCAGAAAGCCCCCCAAATCCTCGCTGTCTCGCCAACTTCTCCGCCTCCACGATGCTGCCGATTTCTCGCCGCCAAACGAACTCAAAATATCGAAACCGGAGCCCAATTCGAGCGCCGGAGGCAGAAATGATAAATGCGAGGAGGAGGAGAAAGAGGCGGAAATTCGACCTAGAGCTATAAAGGTGGAGTCTTTTCGTTCGTTTGATCACAGCGGACCTTATGAGCCGCTTCTTCTGTCGCTGCCCGGTGAAATTCCCGTTGTGCAGGTGATTTCCCGAGCTCCCATTTGTTTATAATGAATATTTTCTCCACTTCTTTAAAAAAATTAATTAAAATTGGGGTATTTTTTGGTGTGAGTTGGAGTTTTTTAGGTTTCCTTTTTTTGATTTTTTTCATGCTGAATTGTGGTTTCTGTAAGAAAATTTTCAGGTACCGGCGTCGATTAATAGTCGACTTTTGGAACATCAGAGAGTAGGGGTGAAGTTTTTGTATAACTTGTACAAGAACAACCATGGAGGAATTCTTGGAGATGATATGTAAGTTAACCTCTCTTGGCCTTTAGTAATATATTTTTGTTTATATAGTTGTTTTTAATTTTATTTTTTATATATATACGTGTACAGTGTGTGTAATGTGCTTTATGGTTTGCTACAAATTATATTGTCTGAGATCTTGCTTCCTTCCTCGACGTCGTATATAAGTTGATTTGCTTCTATGTTTCGTTTCTTGGATTCCATCATGTCCCTGCAATAGGGGATTGGGGAAGACCATTCAGACAATTGCTTTCTTGGCTGCTGTGTTTGGGAAGGGTTCGGATGAATCGGATACTGTTTTAACATCTCATAATGGAAATCGAGTCGAGAAGAAGGGTCCGGTACTAATCATTTGCCCTAGTTCTGTTATCCTTAATTGGGAAAGTGAATTTTCCAAATGGTCCACATTTAGTGTTGCTGTTTACCATGGCGTGAATCGGGATTTAGTAATTGACAAACTAAAAGCAGACGACGTTGAGATTATCATTACCAGCTTCGACACGTATAGAATACAAGGAAGCATTTTGTCAGATATCCAGTGGGAGATTCTTATTGTTGACGAGGCACACCGGCTTAAGAATGAGAAGTCGAAACTGTATACAGCGTGTATGAAGATTAAGACGCTGAAGCGCTATGGTCTGACGGGAACTGTAATGCAGAACAAGATAATGGAATTGTTCAATCTATTTGACCTGGTGGTCCCCGGTGGCTTGGGAACACGGGAGCACTTTCGTGAATTTTATGATGAGCCTCTCAAGCACGGTCAGAGATCGAGTGCTCCACAACGGTTTGTTCAAATTGCTGATGAGCGGAAGCAGCATTTAGTGTCAGTGCTGCAAAAGTATATGCTCAGAAGGACGAAAGATGAAACCATAGGGCATCTCATGATGGGAAAGGAAGACAACATCGTGTTTTGTGCGATGAGTGAGTTGCAAAAACGGGTTTACCAGAGGATACTGCGGCTACCCGACATTCAGTGTCTCATCAACAAGGACTTGCCATGCAGTTGCGGCAGCCCTCTCAAGCAAGTCGAGTGTTGTCAAAGGACAGTTCCAAACGGTATCATTTGGCCCTATCTTCATAAGGAGAACCCTGAAGGTTGCGACTCATGCCCTTTTTGCCTCGTTCTCCCTTGCCTGGTGAAGCTACAGCAGGTATCTGTTTCTACTAGGCTTCGTTTATGCACTTCTGATAGTAATTTGCTCGTCTCGTGAGATGGTGACAGTGAGTGCTTTTTTTACAGATAAGTAATCATCTGGAGCTCATCAAGCCTAGCCCGAAGGATGACCATGATAAGCAAGTGAAGGATGCGGAATTCGCTTCCGCTGTATTCAGCACCGACATTGATTTAGTAGGAGGCGGTGCCACCCAGAGTGGCAGCTTCATGGGCCTCAGCGACGTTACGCACTGTGGAAAAATGAGGGCTTTGGAGAAATTAATGCATTCCTGGATTTCGATGGGTGACAAGATTCTTCTCTTCAGTTATTCAGTGAGGTTAATATTATATTTCTTTCTGCATCTTTGCTTTATAGTTCTTGAACTCGGATTTCACTGTTGTGTATATATGCAGGAGGCACACTTCTGTGCATCCGCCCTAATTAAATCCCAACTGTAATTAATAAACCCTAATCAGGGTGGATGCACCGTACTACATCTGGATGTACATAAGTTTTGCCTAATGCCTAGTAGAATAGCTAAGTTGGGGGGTGGGGTGGCGGTGGGCGAGGGGGGGAGCACTCCTATGCTGAAGTAGTCTTTCTGACCTTGCCACCAACGAATTATGTGTCTTGCAGGATGCTGGATATACTTGAAAAGTTTATTATACGGAAAGGCTATAGCTTTTCGAGACTAGATGGCTCAACTCCAACTAGTTTACGGCAGTCTCTCGTGGATGACTTCAACTCAAGTCCGAGTAAACAGGTCCCTTTTGCTCACCCAACTCTAGTTTTTGTTGTGTTTCTGCAATTTTTGCTACATATTTAGTTGGAGAAATTTTCTGAATTCAGGTGTTTCTCATATCCACTCGAGCCGGTGGGCTTGGGCTAAATCTTGTAAGTGCAAATCGGGTGGTTATTTTCGACCCGAACTGGAATCCTGCTCAAGACTTGCAGGCGCAAGATCGATCATTCCGTTATGGTCAGAAGCGGCATGTGACTGTTTTCCGTCTACTCTCTGCCGGTTCTCTTGAGGAACTCGTCTACACTAGGCAGGTGTACAAGCAGCAGCTCTCGAATATTGCTGTTGCAGGGAAGATGGAGAAGCGGTATTTTGAAGGCGTGCAGGTAACGATCTTTTCCACGTTCATCTCATCATTCTTGTTCGCTCCACTCATTTCAAATGAATTCGTTCCTGAAGGATTCGAAGGAGTTTCAAGGCGAGCTGTTCGGTATCTGCAATCTGTTCCGAGATCTTTCTGATAAGCTTTTCACCAGCAACATTGTGGGAGCCCATGACAAGCAAGGGATCTATTTCGATGATCCTCCGCAAGAAACAGCTTCTACGTCGTCGTCTGTGGAATCCGAAGCTAACAAGCCTACGGGTAGAAAAAGAACAAGAACGAGGGCAAACCCAACGCTCGATGATCTCGGTGAGTTTGCTTCCTGCCTTGATCTTTCCACACACAAAGTCAGTTTTTCGGTAAATTAACAATTAAATTTAAAGATCGAATCCGAGACCTTGGCTTCAGGCATTAACCACTTACTGTTAGACTGACACACACCACGAACAAAGTCTTGATGATGTGCAGGATCATAAAAAAAATACTTCTTCTTTGTCTTTTAGGTGCTGTATATGCTCATCGCAATGAAGACATTGTCAACCTCGGATCCCGGTTTCCGGTAAACGAAAAACAAAGCTCATCTCCGTCTCCAAAGCGAGACGAAGAGCAGCCATGCCCGCCTCCGAAGCAAGGCGGAGAATCTGGTGCTGCAACAGAAGCAGAGGTGAATTCTTCTCAAGTTTCTGATGCACCCAAGAAAAGGAAAATTGGCCATTCTAGCATTCTTGCAGTGTTAATGGGCATGGATGAAGCAGAATTAAACAAGATATTACTAGCTTAGATTTAGTAAGTGCAAAGTGTTGTTGTATCATAGTTTGCCGCTGTATATATATATGTATGTATGTATTGATGAAATGAAACACGAACTAGTTATTAAAATTGGACATGTTTGGCTATTTGAGGAATACAATTGCTCAACTTTTGAGGATTCTGTTCTCGAATTGAATTGGCAAAGAACAAATCCACAGTCTGTCACCTTCCACAAATAGAAATTTGCACAGCCACAAGAGACAATTATCAACAATTACATTTACAGGAACAAAAGTAGTTTTGCCAAAGCCATTAATACACTGCCAAAAATAAAGGAAAAAAGCTCTTTGAAAAGTCAGGTATAGCTCCACACAGAGAGCTCACAAAATTTGACATAGATTGAGATAAAATTTGAGCAAAAAAAAACAAGAAAAGAGCCCATGATCAATTACTAATTAGAGTATATATTACATAACTACAACACATTTGTTACAAGATTAGTTAAAAAAGAAGGGGGAAAATGGATATACTTGGGCATTTTTATTGAAAATCAAGGGGCCCACCGCCATTTTCCCGATGCCTAACAAGGGCAAAATATCCAAGAACAGCACAAACCGCGGCGACGAGATTCCCTTCCTTGATCAAAACCCTGACCACGAATCCGATGATCTCGGCCGTCAATTTCTTCCCCTCCACCACCAGCGTCTTCCTCGGCTTGCCGCAGAAGGTGAGCAGCACCAGCACGGTTATCCACGTCACCAGCGTGGCCGGCACCGCCACCGCGAGCGCCGCCACCATCGACAGCACGCCGAATGCCGCCCCCAGCAGCAGCGAGGCGTAGAGCGCCGCCCAATTACCCGACGGGGAGGCCGCCGCCGACTCGAATTCGTACCAGGAGAGGACGGATTTGAGGAAATTCCACGAGAGGAAGAGCAGGAGCGTGTAGACGGAGACGAAGAGGCAGACCCAGGTCCGCCGCTTGCTCATGAGCCGGAGCAGCAGCGCCGACGAATTGAAGCGCTGGTCGATCTCCGGCGGTGGGGGATCTCCGGCGGGGGATACCGCCATGGATTGATTGGTGAGTTTGGGCGATGAAAATGAATTGAATTGAGGTTTGCTTTTGGGAGGGTTTTGCAGCTGCTTTAGTTTTTTTCTTTCTCCTTTTTTGGTTTTGTTTGTTTGTTGGGTTGTTTTTGCAGCACAGCACACTTATGTACACTACTACTTTAGATTTCAGCTCTACAACGCGCTTCATCAACACACGACAAACAAATTACTTCTTCCGTCTTCAAATAAATATTTCCATCGATTTTTTTTTTTTTGAATAAATATTCTCACACTCTCCCTCCATAAAAATCATATAGTATAAGTTGTATACATAATTTTATATATATATATAGGCAGAGGTTCAAGAAAGAACTAGTACTAAATAAAATAAGAACGAAGAACTATTTTCAGTCATTCGATTTTTTTAGTGTATTAATTTTAACAGCGAATGCATTAATTTTTACAGTGGATACATTAGATTTTATGGTTCTCACGTTCTCACAAATAATGTAGTTCTCTCTATAACCACACTATTTATATATATATAAAAACTAAAGAAAATAATCCATTATAGTTGAGTAGAAAAAGAGATTCACCAAAATCGATAGGTTAAATGATTGCTTCATTCCATCTGCTAAAAATACTCCCTCCGTCCCAATAAACATGGCAACATTCTTTTCGGCACGGATATTAAGAAATTGAGTGTTATGTTTTAATTGAGTGGAGCCCATCAAAATTATTGAGTTAATTAAATGTATTCCACTATCTACTTCTCACTGCATCTTCTAGCTGCCGGCAACGGCGGCGCCGCCGCCGCCGCCGACGCCGGCGGTCGTCCCAAAAATCAATTTTCAATTTTCCTAAAAAATCAGAAAATCAATTCAATTTTACTCAATTTCCTCAATCCAATTTCCACCAAAAAACTCTCGTTGGCAGATCCGCTGGGGAAAGGGAATAACGGCGGGGCGGCGGCGATGGCAGATCCGCCACCACCGTGGCCAAATCCACGCAACTAAGCCATCAAACTCTCGTTCATCCTCAGCCTCGCCTCCACCCCTAAATCGTGCCACCCTCAGATCTAGGGCTACCGCCAAATCAGAACACACACACAGCGGCAGAATTTCAGAACACACACACACCGCCATCAGCCACCCTCACCTCCCTCGGTTTTCAGCCGCGGCGCCCAGGCTTCGAAATCGAGGGAGGCACAGACCCAGGCTTCGATTTTCAGCCGCGGCGCCCATCAAAAGCCCTAGGCCTCGAAATCGGCGGCGGAGGCACAACCCTATCGGCGGAAAAGCCCTAGCCCCAAACCAGAGCAAGCCCGCGCCGCCGACGAGGTGGGCGGCGAAGCCTTTAGAGAGGAAGTGTCTGGGAGATGGAGGCCGGTCGACGGCTGCCTCGCCGCCGGTCAACCACACCACCTCAGATCTAGGCGCCGGCGGCCATGGGGGTGGCGAGAGGGAGATAGTTGAGACGAGGGACATGGAGGTCAGAGGTGGGGCGAGAGGGAGAGAGAAGAGGCCAGGGAGAGGGAAAGGGTCAGCGGTGGTCGCGGCGAAGACCACGACGACGGCGGCCGGAGGGGCAAGAGGAGGCGGCGGCGACCATGGGGGTGGCACCCGCCGGAGAAGAAGAGAGAAGGGGGTGGGGCGCTGGGGTGGCTGTGTGCGTGTGTTAGTGTGTGTTTTGTGTGTGTGTTTTTAAATAAAGATGATTTAGATTTAATTAGAAGATAGGTTTAATTAGGTGTAGATTAGTTGACTTAATTATAGAGTTTAATTTGGTGTAATTTTTACCCAAAAAGGAAAGTAGCCAACTTTAATGGGACAACCCAAAAAGGAAATGTTGCCAACTTTAATGGGACGGAGGGAGTAATTCACTTTGATTGGATACAAATTTTAATAGTAAAATGATTGATAATTTTTATAAAGTAGAGAAAAAGTGCTTCCTTATATAAAATGATTGGTTGAGATTAAATAAATACTCCCTCCGTCCCACCCAAGATGCAACATTTTCCTTTTTGGGCCGTCCCAACCAAGATGCTACATTCTTTATTTGGCAAAAACTAACACTAATTAAATATTTTTTTATTACATTCTCTCTCCTACTTTATCACTTTTTTATTTTCTCTTTCTTACTTTATCACTAATTAAATATTTCTTATTACATTCTCTCTCATACTTTATCACTTTATTACCTCTTCTCTCCTACTTTATCACTCCTTAATATATAACTCCTTAAATCTTGTGCCCAAAAGCAATGTTGCGTCTTAAGTGGGACGGAGGGAGTATTAATTTTTATAAATAAGAATTATTTGTAAGCAAAAAAGATGAAAAAAAAATATGGTGCAATGTTCTGAAAAAAGAAAGTGATATACTTTTTACGGACCCTATAATTGACAAAAATGATATACTTTTGATAGATGGAGGTATTTTTTTTAGATATTAAATGTGAATGCGATTTAAAATATAATGAATAATTTCGCAAAAAGGTCTATAATATTTGTGGAGGAATGAAAGTAATACTCCCTCCAATCTCCATCCCACTCTAATAGGTTTACCTTTTTTGGGCACGAAAATTAAAAAACTTACTTTTTATTAAGAAAGTGGTGTGGTTCACATCAATTAAATACATTTTTTTTTACCTCAAAATAAAAATAAGTCTATTAGAGTGAGACAGAAAGAGTGTTATAGTATAAATAAATAATGATGAAGTGGACGATGAGGCGTAGTCTGTTGGTAAGACGCTTCTCCTCCAATCATAATGATGAAGTGGACGATGAGGCGTAGTCTGTTGGTAAGACGCTTCTCCTCCAATCAATAGGTTGGGGGGGTTCGAGTCACCTAAAAGACTAGAGTGTGAGTGTGTTTTTTTTTATTTGAGTGTAACAAATTAAAAAAATAAAATAAATAATGATGAAGTGTTATTCAGTTGATAGGTCGGGGATAAATTAAAGATTGTTAGTATGAGTGTGTGTGAGTTATAATTAAAAAAGAAAATATATAAATATTAATAGAATTGACTATCGAAAACAATATGACTAAGAAAATGTATAAATAGCTATCTTTCAAAAAGAAAAAAAAAATGTACAAATAGCTATAGTTTCTTTATTTTAGTTTTTTTTTTCTTTTTCTTTTCTAGAGGTGTAGTATCTCCAGTTTATTTTCAACAAACTTTGTCTGCTATGTACCCTGAAATAATATTGTAGTTGTAATAATGTATATTAAAAGTTATATGAAAATTATAAACTTAGATAAATTTGTGAGCCGAGTAGATTTGAACAACACTTCAAACTCGTTATTTTTCAATTCAAAACTGTTACTCTAACTAGGACAAATAAAAGGTGTAATTATAAAAAATAGCCGAAACCTTGAAATTCATGGTGAATTTTTAGATTGAATTAACAAAAATTATAAATATGGTTTAAATTTATCTACATTATTCAGTTTATAGTTTGAATTAAAATTTCACTCGCAAATATCATTGTTTCACTTAAATAATAATCTGATTTAAAATTAGATATTAAGGTGTTGATGTGGATACAAAAAAATTTAATGTAATGTTTTCAATTGCTAAGTCAGTTTCTGATGAGCCATATCACCCATCGGTTGAACAACGTATATAAATTTAGGTTATATTTGTAATTTTTGTAACTTCAGAATAAAAAAGTCATCATGATATCAAATAATTGAGTGTGAGTATTCAAAAAACAAAATCCTCAAACTTCAAATATATATATAAAGTCATACTCCATCCGTCTATCAAAAGTATGATACTTTTGGTGGGCACAAATTTAAAAAAAAAATGTTGGTGTTTTTTATGTAGTGGAGAAAAGGGTTCCACCAAAATTTGAAATGAGTAATTGATTGAATTAAGAATGTTTTTTTTTTGTTTTTTTTTTTGTAAATAAGAGGTGTTTGTAAGGATAAAAGATACTCCATCCGTCTCATAATTAAGAGTGTATCATATATGGGACGGCGCAAGTTTTAAGAAAAAGTTGGTAGTAAATGTGTTGAGTGAAAATGAGTGGTTGTGGTTGAATTGTTTGTAGGGTTATGTAGAAATTAGTGGTTGTGGATAAAACCTCATGTCTCAAAATAGAAGTAATACATTCTTATGAGACAAACGAAAATAAAAAATATGATACACTGTTATAAGACGAAGGGAGTAAAAATAAATGGTGGGATCATGTCAATGAAAAATGTCATACTTTTTGTAAATATTCAAAATGTCATACTTTTCGTGGACGGAAGAAGTATAATTTGAAGAGGGTAGGGCCCATGCTCGTATGTCGGCAATAGACCGGACCCTAACCGTGGACTTCAGTTTTTTAATTCTGTATTAGGTTTCAACTATTGATAAATTGGGTCTTCTATTTGTTCCTCCCAGAAACAAAACAAAATAAGTGTCTTCTAATTCTAGTATTCAAAAATCAAAACCGAAAGAAAAGAATCAATTTGACTTTGGAATACTTTTTCTTTTCCACAGAATAGCACTTCAATTTCTTTTCCAACTTTTGGTCTATATTTACGCATGCCTTCAAACCACGTCAAAATTTTGTAGCTTAATTAACCAAAATAAAAGTCCGACTTTTAAAAAACACGAATTTTAATAGAAAATTGAAAGATGTGTTTTGAGTGGGTAAATAATTTTACAAACGGTATTGTAATAGAGTACCACAAAGGATTTTGAGTGTTTTGTGTTATGTTTTGGGTAAATATTATACTCCCTCTGTAACACTGTAAGTGAGACCTTTTTATTGGGCACGAAAATTAAGAAATGTGTATTTTGTGTGTAGGTGAAAAAGTGAAAAGGTGTTTAAAGGGAAAAAAATTTACCCAAAAAGGAAATAGTCTCACTTACAGTGAAACGCCCAAAATAGAAAGAGTCTCAGATACAGTGGGACGGAGGAAGTAGTTTAAAATACAAGAATATATGTACCAAAATGAAAACACCACACTTACTATGGACGGATCAAAACGACAAAAATAACATTTTTTATAAATGAATAGAGTATGTACCTTGTGCAATAATATGCTATATTTCAACATAATTGCGAGTTTGCTAAAATTACGACATGTATATATTTATAGGGTAATTAAGCCTAAATACATAAATTTTCAGTCAATTCTATTTTGTACATAAATTAAATTTTTGCCTCCATATACATAAACTTCTAATTGTTTTTTTATTTTTCACACGATTATTAATTTTTGATGAATCAACGTGATTGTGGGTAGCTGGAAACTTGAAGTGGCAAATTTATATCATCATATGATTAATTAAAGTGATGTAGACAGGGACGGAGCCAGGGGGGCTAGAGCCCCCTCCCAAATTTTGAGTTTTTTTTTTTTTTTTTTTTTTTTTTTTTTTTATAATTTTAAAATATATATAGATATATGTTTATACCTATTATAAAATAATTTTGTTTTATAAAAGAGTATTTGGTTATTATATTCTCTCATATATACTTAATTTAAGGATAATTTTATTTTTTAAAACTATATGATCTATGAAATATTGTTTGTAATTATTACTATTATACTTGTCTTTTAATAAAAAACGCCTAATATGTATGAAATGCTAAAAAAAATTATAATGTATTGAAACTAATTTGTAATATATAGAAAATATATAATCTATGGACATGTTGTTTGTTATTATTATTATTATGCTTGCCTTTTAATAAAAAATGTCTTAAATATACGGAATTTCCAAAAAAAGTTTTGTGATATATTGAAACTATATAATCTATGAAAATATTGTTCGTTATTATTAGTATTATGCTCGTATTTTAATAAAAAAAAATACCTTAAATATACTGAATGCCCAAAAAAAAAATTCCGGGGGCTACCGCCCCCGAACCCCCGTACAGGTTCAGCCCCCCCTCCCCCCGAACTAAATTCCTGACTCCGTCCCTGGATGTGGACATAGAACTACATCGTTTAGTATATAAACGTTGAAGTTATGTAGATATTTTCAGTGTACACTAAATAGTACTCTATTCATCCCACTCTAATAGTTCTGTTTTTTTTTTCGGGACGTCCCACTAGAATAGTCATGTTTCTATTTTTGGTAATGATTTTACACTACAGAGAATTTGGCTCCACACACCTTTACACACTTTTACACTCAATAAGCAAGTTTATTAGTTTTTGTACCGAAAAGAAATATGACTATTCTACTGGAACGGATGGAGTATTAATTTAAAGCAATTGATAACTGCATAAAATTAAAATAATTAAAAAAATTATAAATTTAAAGATAAAACTTTTAGTTCATATACAAAATTAGAATTCGAGAAAAATTTGTATATTTAATCGCAATTTATGTGTTTAGAAATTTGAAGAACTTCCCTTTAATAATTTTAAACTTTTCTCCCTTTTTAGCTGACAAATGTTTTGTGTCTTTTATAATTATAATAGAGTTATATATTCTTTTTGTACTTCATCCTAATATATAGCTATACGTTATATGATGTTTTATCACCAAACATCAATATTCCAAATAATTCCAAACCAAATTTTGTAGGTGAATCTCGTATCATTATTACACACCACGTGCACAAAATAACTAATGCAAAGCATTAAAAGGGACCAAAGAAAGAAACCATTAATTATAAAGGATTACACCCAATTTACAACCACATACATGATACAACTCTCCAATCCAAGAAGGCCATCAATTGACAATGAAGTCATCAATAGTACTTCAATAAATATGAGTAATAAAGTTAAGTGTCTTGATTGAAGAAGTATTAATTTTTGTTAAAATAATACGATTACAAAAAAAAATTATACAACAACCGTTCTAAAAAAATAGTGTTAATTTGTTACTTTTGGACATCTACAAAAAATCACAACATATTAATTTTTATATATCAACTTATTTACCTATTTTATAATATATGACCCACCGCTTTTATCCTCATTATCCACTAAATCACTCACTTACTATGCGAACTTTTCTCGACTTAATCAATTTTATTAAAATTCATACAAAAAATTTCTCCTATATTTTTTTGTAAACTTTGTAGACCGATGAACCGGCCAAAAGTTGGAGCTTTAGGATTAGTCCAAAATTTTCTATATAACCCGAAACAAAAATGGCCCAAAATTGAGGAGGTCAGCTCAAAATTTGAGTGGACTAGACCAAGTAATATTTTTACCTAAAATCACTTCATGATCAATTTAGGTGACGTCCCATGTGGGTAATTTTATTCATAGTCCCGTTTTACTCGGTATAACTTTCGACTAAAATAATAATAATAAATAAATATGAATTTATTATTTCACCCTATAGTCCATAACCCCAAATTAAATACCCTAGAGCCCCAAAAAATTTAGTAAATTTATTATTCAAAGTACTTTCGTCTCTCTCTGTTTCTTCAGCAATCTCCCTAAGAAGTAGAGGATCCATTTCATTCACCACGACTGACTACTCACATTGCTCAAATGAACGAAACCCCACCCTTTTGCCTATTCATCGCCCACGCCTTATTGTTATAGTCATTGTACTTCATCATATACAATGCCCATTTTCTCCAATTATTATGCTAGGTTACGAGCTTGTGATATTGATAAAACATGTTATTGTGAAAAGTTTTCAACTTTAGAGAGACAAGTGTGGGTAGGAAAAGAGGGAGATTGTGAAAATGTTGTGTGTATGAGGAAAGGAGTGATCTTGGGGTTGTCGACGAGTCCGCGGCTATAGGTATTGGGTACCCGCATCAAATATGTGAATACTCACACGCCCAATTATTTATTTATATTTTATTCCCAATTTTATATAATTATTTAATGTTTATGATTATGTAGTGTTTTCATAATTAAAAATGCAAGTACCCTCATTTTACGGGTAAAAATACCATTAATTTGCAGGGATTCAAATAAGTGCGAATAATGCGGGTATTCGCATAAGTGGTGCAGGACATGGGAGGGCAACATAATTGAAGAATTTTGCGGAACGGGTATCTACAATTTGCGAGTACGATATCCGATCCGCCCCAAATTTACACCCTTACACTCTTCGCCTACAAAAAAATAATCCTAAAATGAAATAACACGAGTTTTAATAAAAATAATTAAATATATTGTGAATCGAGAAAGGATATTGTGAATGGAGAAATTAAATACTATAATAATAATAACAACAACAACAACAACAATAATAATATTGTGAATGGAGAAATTAGCTTTTCATGTGAAAGTATTTGTGAAAGTTCCAAAATAGCTAAAAAAAAGATGATTTCTTATGAACGAGAGTATCTTCTTTATATAAAGGGAAAAGATGCAAATTGGCCCCCGAAGTAGTAGCCCCTATAGCGTATAACCCCTCTTACTCACTGTGTGTGCAACTAAACCCCTGAACTCCGAGAAAAGGGTGCAAATTCCCCCTTCTGACTAACGGCTGTTAACGACGTTAGGTCAGAGGGGGGAATTTGCACCCTTTTCTCGGAGTTCAGGGGTTTAGTTGCACACACAGTGACTAAAGGGGGTTTTACGCTATAGGGGCTACTACTTCAGGGGCTAATCTGCACCTTTTCACTTTTTTATGGGTTAAGTACCAAATACCCCCCAACGTTGGGGCCCCTATCGCGTATAGGACCCTATAGTCAGGGTAAGCGCTGTTTACTACCTCAACGTGACTAAACCTAAGCAAATCCCCCCTGCGTTAAGTAACCGTTGGGGGGGTATTTGGTACTTAATACCTGACTATATGGTCCTATACGCGATAGGGGCCCCAACGTTGGGGGGGGATTTTGCTTAGGTTCCGCCACGTTGAGGTAGTAAACAGCGCTAACCCTGACTATAGGGTCCTATACGCGATAGGGGCCCCAACGTTGGGGGGTATTTGGTACTTAACCCTTTTTTAATTAACTCTCATCTCTCTCACTCAGCCATCTTTCTCTCTCGGCCACTGCACCGCCGCTAACGGTGGTTGAATCACCAAGTTGTAGGATCATCTTTTATCAGCAACATAAACGATTAATCCATCAAATCGACATTATATAGAAATAACGAAAATAAGGAGGTTATGATCGTTACATTGTGAGAGGCGTCAAATTTGGCGATGGCGCTGACGCCTTGCCAAACATCACAAACTCGGGAAGCTTCGAGGCGGCAAGCTTGCTTCTGCAGTGTGATTTGGGGGCGACCTTCGCGCTGTCTTTTGTTGAAGCAAAGCACAGAGGACGACCGCAAGTTTGCTAGAGAGCAGCCAGTGGTGATGGAGAGCGTGCGCGGTGCTCTTCGTTCGAAATTCGAGCGGTGGAGGCAGGCCGGTGCTAAGGTTCAATCCTTCGTCCTCTTCAGAGGAGAATTGAGTAGGAGACGGCTTTCCAGCCGGGTGCGGCTGCACTGGAGCCATGGATTGGCTGCTTGCCAGCCTTTTAGCAGCGGTGGCGGCGATTTTGCCGTATTTGAGAGAAAGAGGCGACTCCTCATTGAGAAAAGCTAGGGCTCGCGATCTGTCACAGATTGAGATAGAGAGCATGTGGTAGGTGTCATTGGCAGTAGGCGGCCAGTTTGCCGGATATCGTGGCAACGATTTCGGACGGAAGGGGGGAATTAGGGCTCGCCCTTGACGTTGAGCGTGTGCAGCCGAGAGAGCTCCGGGGTTTAGGGCCCAGGAGAGAGAGAAAGGGGTGGCGCCCTCGGCCAGCCTCGTCGGAGCTTAAATCAGCGGCGGCGGCGATCAGATTTTGGAGGAGGAGGGCTCCCTGTTTTTTTGTGCGTGACTTTTTGAGAGAAAAGAGAGATTAGAGATAATTTAAAAAAAAAAGGGTTAAGGTGCAGATAGGCCCCTCAAGTGGAGGCCCTTAGAGCGTTTCAGTCCCCTTACTAACTGTGTGTGCAAATTGGCCCCCAAACTCTAAAAAATGGTGCAGATCGCCCCCTCTGACTTAACACCGTTATGGGCCGTTAGTCAGAGGGGGCGATCTGCACCGTTTTTTTGGAGTTCAGGGGCTAATCTGCACATTTTCCCTTTTTGGAGTTCGGGGGCTAATCTGCACACCGTTCATTAAAAAAAATCACATCTCATCTTCTCCGACCAACTTTTCCGGCGTCAATCGCCGTCAGATGAGGAAAATCACGAAATCAAGTTCCCAAGCCCCAAATCGGCGTCATTGCTCCCCAAAATCACATAATTGAAATGGAAACTCGAATTCTCCCTCGAACGTCACCTCCCCCAATTGCAGAATCACCCCCAACGAATCGAACTTCGCCTCGCCGTAGGCGGTGATCGTGACCCCAATCAAGATCGAGATCATGTTGGCCATGGTCTCTGATTTGAAGGCGTCCTTCTTCAACAACACGCCGATAGTGTAGATGGCGACGGGCATCGTCGGCCTTTATCACCGGATTTCGCCGGATTTGAGAGAAAGAGGCGACTCATTATCGAGAAAAGCTAGGCGACTCCTCATCGAGAAAAGCCAGGCGGCAGCGCCCAAGAGAGAAAGAAAGGGGCGGCGCCCTCCGAGGTTTAGGGCCCAAGAGAGAAAGAAAGGGGCGGCGCCCTCCGCCGGCCTCGTCGGAGCTTGAATCAGCGACAACGACGATCAAATTTTGAGCGAGAGAGTTGAATTAATTAAAAAGTTAAAAGGTGCAGATTAGCCCCTGAACTCCGAGAAAACGGTGCAGATCGCCCCCTTGACTAACGGCCCATAACGGTGTTAAGTCAGAGGGGCCGATCTGCACCGTTTTTTTGAGTTCGGGGGCCAATTTGCACACACAGTTAGTAAGGGGACTAAAACGCTCTAAGGGCCTCCACTTGAGGGGCCTATCTGCACCTTAACCCAAAAAAAAAAGGAAAATGTGCAGATTAGCCCTTGAAGTAGTAGCCCCTGTAACGTAAAACCCCTCTTAGTCACTGTGTGTGCAACTAAACCCCTGAACTCTGAGAAAAGGGTGCAAATTCCCCCCTGTAACCTAACGTCGTTAACAGCCGTTAGTCAGAGGGGGGAATTTGCACCATTTTCTCGGAGTTCAGGGGTTTAGTTGCACACACAGTGAGTAAGAGAGGAGGGGTTATACGCCATAGGGGCTACTACTTCGGGGGCCAATCTGCACCTTTTCCCTTATATAAATTGTGTTCCCTTCGTCCTGCAAAGCTTGACCAGTATTTCATTTCGAATTGTACTGCAAAGCCTTATTACTTTTCTTATATAACAATTTTTTTTTTCTTTTATTCATATTTTCACCTACAACACTTAAAACACTATATATTAACTCCTAACCTGTATTAAAAAAAAATGATCAAGCATTACCGGACTGAGGAAGTAAATCTGAGTAATAGTTTATTGACCACATGTCAATTATCTATAATACAAGAAAAATATGATATAAATTAAGAATTAAGGATCTGAATTGCTCCACTAATCATACTTGTCCCTCCACATGTAAACAAGGAAGAAGAGCCAAGAGAGCGCGAGCACGAAATCGCCCACCAGCTGCCTCGGCCAATCCCGCGCCAAAACCTCCAACCTCCGCTCGAACCAAACCCTCCACAGCGCCATCGCCAGATGCAGCCCCGCGCATCCCTTGGCGAAGAACCCTTGAAACTCCCTATCCTTCACGAATCCGGCCATGAACACCACGCACCCGATCACCACCAGCAGCAGCCCCGCGAACGAGTTCGACACCCGCACCACCACCTCATCGCGCGCCGTCGACCCCAGCATCGACCTCGCCGTCGCCGCGCCGTGCCCGAACTCCGTGATCTCCTTCAGGTAGAACATGATCAGGATCCCGCACGTCGCGGCGGTCGCCGCGTGGAGCGTGCAGATCAGGAAGAACGGCGACGAATTCATTCAATCAGAGGTCGGAGGCGAGGCGAGGCTCTTCACCGAATCATCTACTGCGGCATTTGATTTAAGCTCTCGGAGGAGTTGGAGGAGTGTAATCGTGTAGGGCGATTGGGCAACATTCTGATCCGGAATTGGGATTGATGGGTATATAATAATGAAGAATTGATGAGGGAGCCCATATCGGATTGGGATTATCGATGGGAATTGGGGGAAATTTTTGGAACCCTAGCTGGCAAGGATTATTGGAGCGTGTGCATAAGAAGAGTTATGGGAGTTTGGCTTTGGCAGTATCTCTCCAGCTGGATAAATAAATGAGTCAATGCATACTGGTGTGTGACAATACCGATCAACTTGTAGACGGCACGAGTTTAGTAAAACTATTTTACTTTGTTTCGCTACGATATTGTTTCCACTTTCTAGATGACACGAGTTTTAAGAAAATAACGAATAGTAATTGGGGCATCCATTATGGTGCTACCCATAGTGGATGCCACGTATGTGCCATCTCATCTACTATCTCATTTTTTAACTACCTCATATTTTCTTCACTATAGCACTACCTCACTTTTAACTATTCATGGACCTCACTATCATTATTATTTTACCACTATATATATATATATATATATATATATATATATATAGGGTGCGGTTATAGTGAGAACCACACTTATCGTGAGAACATAAGAACCATTAAAATCAATGCATCTACTATATAAATTAATGCATTCGCTATTAAATTTAATGCATCCGAAAATAATAAATTTTTTGCTCCCTTCAGGATTCGAACCCAGGATCTGCATTCATCCACCAAGATGATGCATCCACCGTAGATCTTGATGATCGAATGGTTTAAAATGGTTCTCTGTTCTAATTTTATTTAGTGGTTCTTATTTGAACCTCTCCCTATATATATATATATATATATATTTGTGTATTTAATTTTGTATTATATTTTATTTTAATAAAATTAATATAATTATATGAATAAATTAATTTATTTAAATAGTACAATTTAATTTTAAAATTAATATAATTATACGAATAAATTATTTTATTTAAATGATAACATAGAATTTTAAAATTAATATAATTATGCTAACAAAAATTAAAATTCAAACGCGCATTTTATTGAAAATTAATTTCTTACAACACACAACTAAAATTAAAAACACAAATTTAATACACACAACATCTTAATTTAAATACCAAATGACAAACTAAAAAAAATTAATTATGACACTAATCATCGCCGAATCGCGCCCACACGTGCTCAACCAGATCGGATCGAAGTTGGTGATGTATTGTTTTGTCACGTACTCTAGCACCCCTTCTGAGATACTCGTTGAATCATCACATCAAATATAGAGGATAGATGGATACAACTGTAGATATCTGACAAATTTAAAAGTATGAAGAAGAAAAAAATAGGAAAAAGAAAATAAAGGAAACAAATAGGAAAAGAAAAAGAAAATGAAAAAAAAGAACAAACAGATGAAATAGAAAAAGGAAACAAATGTATTTTAATTTTTATATTACATTTTATTTCAATAAAATTAATATAATTGCACTAATAAATTAAGTATTTAAATAATAAAATATAATTTTAAAATTAATATAATTATATTAAAAATTAAAATTAAAACATGCATATTATTAAAAAAGCTAATTAAATTACAACCAACTTATCAATTAAATCACAAACGATAAAAAGAAGAATAAAAGAAAAAAAGCAATGACTACAATAGAAAATAGAAGGAAGAAAAAGAAGAAAACAAAAATGAAGAAAAAAGTAAAAATAAACACAAAAAACCGAAAAAAAATAAAGGCAAAGGATGATGCAGTTGGGGCCCGCAAATCAGAATGCTACCGGTAGCAAAATTGCTACCCATCAAAATATTGCTACCCCAAAGTAACTCCTCCACTATGGCACTACCCATGCCACCTAGGATACTACCCCAATTTTTTTTTTCCATAGTGGATGGCCTAAGTAGAGTTTGAATCCCACTATCATTGTGAGTGAAGTTTGTGGACTTTACTGCTATAAATAGAAGTAGAAAAGATATTGTGAACGAACAAAACTAATAAAAGTAAAAACTATATTGTGAACGAAGGAAGTATAATATATTTAATTTTCTTAATTTAAATTATATTAATTCTTTTTTATATAAAATGACCTTACTCAAATGAAAAATAGAAATTTTTTCATCAAAGTAAAACAGATCTTTTGAGGCTCAGGCCCCCAAGTAATTGTTCATAATTAAAAATGCGGGTACCCACATTTTGCGGGTAAAAATACCATCAATCTGCAAGGATTCAAATAAGTGCGAGTGGTGCGGGTACTTGTATAAGTGATGCAGGACAAGTGAGGGTAGCATATTTAAGGAATTTTGTGAGTCGGGTATCCGCAATTTGCGAATAGGATATTCGACCTGCCCCGATTTACATCCTTAATCTCTTCATCCATAAAAAATAGTCTTAAAATCAAACGACACGAGTTTTTAATAAAAATAATTAAATATATTATAAATGGAGAAAGGATATAAGTGAAACAGATCATTCGAGGCCCTAGGCCCCTAAGTAATTGTTCACTTATTACTTCATCTTTCCCACGAAGCTTGATCACATTATACGAGGATGGACGCCATCTACCTTTATTGATGGTGAACAAGATTATTTTTTACGGGCTCAACAAAAAATACGAGCCCGACAAATTACCTATATAGGATATCAAACAGTGAGATAAAGTCAGATAGCAAATCTTTGCTATTTGGGCCATAATTTATTGCACAATGCATATAGCTAGAGTTGTTTAATGGTTCAGATTCAGTTAAAATATACTCCTATAAAAATAGTTTTAGTTGTTGAAAGTAGAGATAATATGAGAAGAAGAGAGAATGACATAGAGAGCGTAAAGAGAACAAATCTGTAGGAACCTCTTATTGTAAGGACTAAATGCCTCTATTTATATATAAAAGGTACAAAGTTAGGGTTAGGGTTTAGAGTTAAGTCATTAAGTAGGGAAATATATATAATATATATTACAACGCTCCCCCTTAAATGACTAACCCTAAAAATATGTTGCCTCATTAAAACCTTGCTAGGAAGAATTCAATGGAACAAATGCCTAGTCTAAGGAAAAAGAGTACAGTTGCTCCCCCTTAAAATGATCATTGTATATCTTTGAGTCGATGCATGCCGATCTTGTGTACTAACTTTCTAAAAGTCGATGTTGGTAACACCTTTGTGAATAAGTCCGCCATATTATCGCTTGATTGAATCTTCATGTATCCTTTGAGTTGCGTGCAATTTGACTCCAAAGAAACTTCTCATTTGATGTTAGAGTTTAGATGTTCATACCTTGTTAAAAAACTCTCCGTAAAAATCCTATGGGAAAAATTCGGTAGAGGAAAAAAGTACAAGACATATATTTACTCATATATTACACTAGTTGTCTCGTTAAAACCCTTAACTAAGAAAATCTCGTAGGAAAAAAACATAGTAAGGGAAAAAGAGTACAACAATTTGGCCTTCAGAGCCATTGGCCTTCAAAGTATAATTTTTGAAACTATTTAAAAGATCCTGCTCCCCCTCAAGATAACAATCTTGAATGTGTTCAATATAGTTTCGAAATTAAATAAATTATCAACATCATCCACCAATTTTGAATTTCGATTTCTTTCATAACATAGACAAATTGTAATTTGCTTTGAATATAACCAATAGCATGGTTAATATCATTTAAAATTCTCCTTTTTAGAAAAATATTAAATCTTGTTAGCAAGTCAACTTCGAATTGTATATCATGCATGATAAAAGTAGTGCTTCAATAGCACACAAGTAAGGAACTTCGGGTCCTAAGTAATTTCGTTATTTTCTTTTGGTCTAGGTGAATGAATGTGATATAATCATGTTGGGAACCTTGTGGAATATCCTAATCCTTGTTTTGATGATACCAAAATTCATAGGTCTTAATTGTAATAGACTAGAACTGTTTTGAACTCAAGTGTTAGAGTTCGTTTCTAGTTTAGCTTGCGGTTCTGAAGACTGAAGACTGAAGGACGAAGGACTGAAGACTGAAGACTGAAGATACCAACTGAAGTATCAGTTGAAGAATCAGTTCGGAACTGATTACTTAATGCGTGCCGCGGACTGATGCTAAAGTCAAGTATCAGTTGAACATTCTTCCTCGGACTGATCTTCCAACGTTCAAAGGAAGCCACGTACTCACAAAAGTACAGCCGCATTAAATGCAGAGATCTCAGGATCTTATCTCTGCAGAGGTCATTCCTATTTGGTGGCTACTTTATCAGAGATGTCACATCTCCTGTCCCTCAAGAGAGCCGTTTCCACCAGACAATGAACCTCGAAGATTGAAGCCTCAGCCCAAATTTGAATTGCTCTCCAACGGAAGAAATCTTGAGGAAGTTCTACGCCAACGGATCTATTCAAGAGTTCTCCTACAAATAGCGCTCGAGGATCACTTCATTCTTCACCGATTCAACGACATAAGCTGAAGCTCTGCCAAAATTGCTACTCAGCCTAAAGCTTAACCTCCCTAAAGCTTGAATCGAAGAAGAGAATTCCAAAGCCAAAATCAGTCACTGCTGATTACACACATTCTCTTAGACCTTAGGCAAACCTCTGTTTACCCAGAAGCCAAGGTCAAACTTGCTTCAAAGAACTTGTTCTTTGCAGTATAGTTGGCACTCGTTCAAACCTCCTTTCAGACAGAAAAATTTGAGTGTTTGAGTGATTCGGAGTTCAGGAAGGTATTCTGACTCTGAGAGTCTTAGCGCGGGTTGTGCTAAGCAAGAGAAATCCGACACGAGTGAAGTGTGGGTACTGAAGAAGGGTTTTCTTCAGTGGTACGGTTGTGTGCACCCGGCAAGCACACGGTTTGGTTTGCAGTGCACCTGTTAAGCACTTGCGGAGTGGATTGTTGGTCTGATCAACCGACCGTGGATGTAGGAAAGGGTTTTTTCGAACCACGTAAAAGTCTCTGTGTTGTTTACAGCTTTCAGTTTTACTTTTCTACTTGTGTTGTTTCAATTGATAAACTGAATACTGAATAACTGCAAAGAGAAACCTAAGACCAACAACGTGCTCAACTGAGGCTATTGCGAAACTAAGTTTAATTTCCACTGCGTATGATATCAGTCTGACTGATCTATCTTTTGATAGTCAGGAAGAGTGTTATCATCTCTGTTTTAACAAACTCAACTGAAGCCCATAAGTGCATCAGTTAAGTTCCAACAACTTAATTGATAACTCCTTACTGAAGAGCTTTCAGTATCAGTCGTCAACCCTATTTGGTCAAAACTGTTTTCAGTTAACAGGAGTCACTGTTTGCGTGTAAAGTTTCGTTTAGATCTCTATCTGGAGATCCCTCACTTTGAGGAAAATAAAAATAGCCCATAGGTGTATTCCCCCCCCCCCCCCCATACACCTATTCGAGACCCCCGGGACCTAACAAATCATATTCATCAAAGCCTTCTTCGTGTAAGTCGATTAATTCATATAAAATACAGATCGATTAGTTTGAAATACTTTATTGAAAAGATGCTCGATCTACAAGTCGAGACAATACTTAGTTTTAACTAAGTTTTTAAAAACTCATCTTTAGACATGAGTTAACTTCCTCAAGTTTTGAGTATTCATAAATGTTCTTTCGTCGAGAAGAATCCACTTAGTTGATTATGGACTTTCACATATATGTCCATGTTCAATGACCTATATAATAATACAACCATAACGTCCATAAATTTGATATCTATATCAATGATTACTACCATAAAATATTATATAAATAACTAAACATAATGTCATCTATAACTTGAGAATATATTTGATTGATTTTGGGTTTCTCAAACCCTTGAGCTACTAATCTCACATAATTATTTTCACTTAGCGAGTTCGGTTCTGCCTTATTGCATATGTCTATATTTTTCAGTGCTTCTAGCACACTAATATCATTTGTTTTGGATTCAAATAATCTTCAAGTTCAACTAGCAATTTGTTGAGGCAAAAGTGTTGTCGACAACTATGATTTTTCTATTACGATTCTTACGTATTCACAAAGTTCATGACAACTTTAGTAAAATCAAATTTTCACTATTTCTCATAATATTTGGTCTAGTTGTTTCGTAATCCCAATATTACGACAATTTAGTGCACGTGCAAAATATATTGGGATTATCGTCTTCGGGACGATCCTCTTCATGAGGATTTTGGAATGATTTGATTTATTTATTTGATTTTGTAATCCGCAGATATTTTATCTTGGGCAGCAATAGGTCATTTCCGCTTCTGGCGTCAATAAAAATTAAATCAATTTCGTCCTTCGTTGACTTCAATTATTTGCGGTGCAATATGACATGTATATGAGATTTCACTTATTTGGCAGTCAATAATAACTTGTTGAACTTTTAGTTCATTAATACATGAATCTAACATAATTAATTCAATGAGAAATTTACGGCATTGTACAATTCATCATTCATATCTCCCCCTAATGCCGAATTTTTTTTAAGTTGGATAAATCAAAGTATTAGCATATGAATTGATCCTCAATTATTCTGATTTATATATGCTTATACATTATACAAAAATCAATTTTTAACAACATATGAATCTCATGAACAAAGGAGGAAAGTGAGTGGAGTCAGGGCCATTGGTATAGGCACGACCAGCAGTAGAGATGGCCGCATAGCATCACAATTGGTTCTCGCGCTAGTTCAAAACAGATGTTGCATTCGAGTAAGTGGAGTGAAATTGAGGCCAAAACCCTTGCTAACACTACTAATCTTCAAGTTGAGGATGAACAAATCGCAACAAATCCCTAAATACAACCTAATTGCAAACATGTTCAATTCTAATACAGAAACAACACCGTTTTAATTAAATAAAAACGACGTCGTTGAAGGTTCCGGACGACATAGCCACGCTGGCTTTCAGATTGCTAACTAGCATTTAATTTGGGGTTGTTTCAGAAACGTGGAAAAATCCTGAATGAATTTTCAATTCATGGATTGTCACACAAAATTTATAGGTCATGGGAGAAAATCAAAATCTGTGAAAGTATATGGATTTTACGGCAATTCATGGAGTAATATTTAACTTTTGAAAAGGTGTGAACTCTATCACTTTTATTTAATTTACACTTTTTCCTTAATCTTTGTGACGAAAAGAAGTAAACCATCTTTAACGGGCGGAAGGAGTAGTTCTTAGCTCGATTTCTCCCATTTTTTTTTTCTAATTTGACGTTGAGATTGAAACCCGACTCAACTAATCCGTTTTAAATTTATAATTCACTTTTTTTCCCTTTAATGTGCATTATTATAATTTTCGTTGATTTACATTTGTTTGATGTTCCTTTCAGAATTAGCCATCTCTTTTTTTTTGTTGAATAAGTATTTAAGATTATATAGAAAAAAGATTGCTAATTCTAAAACTATAATTCATTTTCTTTATTTGATGCACTAATTTTTTTTTCCCCATTAATGTTCCTTTTGTTCAATTCAGCATCCTTTATTCGGTAATAATAGTCAACTATTCAATTTTTGTCGGTCCTAAAACTATAATTCACTTCCTTTATTCAATATACAATTTTTGAGAATTTTCTTGCGAAATAGAATACCATTCTTGAATTAATTTGTGGGCTTTGATGTTTTTGGAAGAGCAACGTTTTGGTATATGTTTTTGTTGATTTAGCAATGAAAAATTCAACCGAAGAAGATGATTCATAGTTGATTTGTTCCAATTGCAAAAAAAGTGTATTTATTTGTCAATTCTTAAAAGTGGTGTAGAAAAATGGATCATAGTTTGAGAATTTGATTGCATTTTGCCGAAGTCTTTTGTAGAGATTATTTTCTTGAAAATCTATGACAAGACTAGTGCTAAATTGAAGAGTCTTCATTTGAATCTTGAATACGACTGAAGGTCGAGGAGTCCTGATTTAAACTGCGAAATTGAAGCATTAAAATCTATTTTGCATATAATTATTGATTCAAGTTTCATTGACCGTGCGTGAAAATATATTTTCATTTGTTTGATTATTTGATATGGTATTTATTTTTTAAAAATTACAAAAGGTGTCTATTAATTATATAATTAAATTAAATAAACAATCCGCATGCAAGCGGAACCTCTACACCACACAAATGTGAAAAAATTATCCACACGTATGCGAGACCTCTACATAAAATAAAAGTAAAAAAATTACTCGCACGCAAACGGATCCACTACCCACACAAAGGTAGAAAAATTACAGACGGAACCTCTACACCACACAAAGATGAAAAAATTAAAACTACCCGCACGCAGACGGGACCACTATCCATACAAAGGTGGGAAAACTACAGGCGAAATCTGTACACCACAAAAAGGTAGAAAAACCACTCGCACGCAGACAAAACCACTACCCACACAAAGGTGGAAAAACTACCCGCACGCAAACGAAATTGTACCGTGAAACTTCTCACAAAGAAGAGTCTTTGGGTAACTCAACTTTGCTAATTAAACTAGGCCTCATTAGCGCACACTTGTTAATTTTGAATAGCCTGATTATTTCAATGTAACATATATTCAATTTCTTTATATCATAATATATTTTTATCACCAAAAAAAAAAAAAAATTGTGACTCGAGTAAAAGAAATCTTGGATTTCTGGTAAGATTCCATGACTTTGTAACTCCATGCATAATTTAACACGCCCACTAAAATTTCAACATAAAGCTAGTGACCATTTTAATAAAAATACAACCTAAAAAAGACAATTAAGAAGTGGAAAATCTTCAAGATTTTCTAGGGAGAGAGAGAGAGCCTGAATCTGCAATCTGTACCAAACAAAAACCACTCAAAAAACACATGATCACATAACAGATTCCACTGCAAAAGTGATGATTGGAGAAAAAATCTCATCTTCTTGTAGCTCAACTCCTTTTCCCCTCACATCCAAACCCTCAAAAGATAATGAAAGCTTCATTGCCCTAAAAATGGAGATAAAAACAGAGGAATCAAGACGAAGCAGGAAAGAGCAGTCGACATATCACAGAGCGTGTGGTGCTAGCAAACCTTGATAAATACGTGTAACCAATCATAAGCTAGAAGCGCGTGCGGTCTAGGGAGAGGAAGAACCTGCCGTTTCGTGCAGCTCAGCGCTCAACATGTGGTGGAGAAGCATATCAACCCTCTGATTCCTTGACTTAGTACTGCACAAAATCACAGGGTGGAAAAAAAATTGTTACATACATCAGAATGAATAAAAATATTCGAAACTTTTCCAAGTGGTGGGACGTGTTTCTCAAGCACGTAGGCAGTGGCCATACCCGATAAGCCTCCTTGACTTCCTTGTTTCTTCCTGTTGCACAGTGCAGAAAGATTTAGTCGACTTAAATTCTCATATACAACGATGACTGTAATATGAATTAGTTTTGAAAACATCTTTAAAATTGAGGGATTCACAAAAGAATCATCATTTTGCCTCTGAAAGTTTTCAATGCGGGTAGAGCAGATATGGATATGGATATGGATATGGATATGGATATGGATATGGATACGAGAAGACAAAAGTCGAAGTGCCATTATCATTTAAAACGCGATTACACAGAGTAATTAGCCATAGTAAAAAAAGAAAGGTTATGTAAATTCTTAACCACTGACCTTGACCTCCCCTGTCTCAGAAGATTCGAGGTCCATCTCAGCAAAAAAAGCCTCCAAGACAAAGGCCACAACCTGAACGAATAAAAGAACGAAAATTATAGATACGATTTGTATATCATTTCGAAGCAGAAGATCAAAATCAAGACATGGAAAATTTACTGAGTATAGTTTGCATGTTCCTTGTGCAATCTACCATTTTCATATAGTTTCTTTCACCGGATAATTTGGAATGCGTATAATGAAAAATATTAGGAAGAGGACTCCGATGAAATGCTAAAATTCAGCTATAGATGTGTTTCTATCTGCAGTTCACAGTTTTGTTCTGTTGAAACGACACGAACATAAGTCTACTCTAGCTATCTTGGATCCTAGTTTAAATGAGAAGAGACGTCGAAAAGAGAGCAGTTAACTACCATAATGTAACCATCTCAAGAAGCATCATTTAGACAGAAGTTTGTGAAACAATGGCTTACCAAATTCAAGAGTAGTAAGATCGTAATGAGATAGAAGCTGATGAAGTAGATATAGCTCCATTTAGTTCCAGTCAACTCCTTGTAGCTCTGGAATTTGAACGAAGAGTAGAGAAATTAAGGCCAAAAGCCGAATATTCATATTTCATACCACACTACAAATTCTTCAAATATCTCGAGATCTGCTGATACATACCTGCATCCAGACTTGCCAATTTCCCATCACCAGCAAATTGAAAAGTGTTACCATCCCGTTCGGGTAGTCATTGAAGTTGAAGAGCAAGTAGCTAAATTTAGTCAAGGGTACGACTAACAAGAAAAGCTGACATTACTTGGGGCAGATCAAAACTGAGACGCCAAGGAAAAAACATACACACACCATAATGACCTCAAGTCTGAAATGTCAAGAAATCCATACACCAAAGATTTGGAAAAGTATTCTTATATGCTAAAGTAGGACAACTTATGACAAAGGATACTCGCTATCTTGCATATCAGTTTTGCTGAGATTCGGATTTCCGTCATTAACAACACCACCAAAGACCTACAATTCAAGAAGAAGTGAAATGTTATATAATCTGCATGACGTAGAAAAAAAGAAAGTGATAAGTATATAAACTGAACTGCAAAAGCTATGATGACAATCATTCTCTTTTTTCAATGTCAAAGTCGTGAACATGTGAAGCTAGACCAAGCTAAAAAGGATAGCAAAGAGGCAAGATACAAATCACAGATGAATTAAGTTGTGGAGAGCCGTCAATACCTGTACACCGACAGAGCAATAAATGCACAAGACACAAAAGATGGTCCCCAGATATGGCATTAGGCTTGGTATGAGGGTCAAGAACGTTGCAACGAAAGCGCGATATTGTTTAACATGCATCAAGAGCCTTATCAATCTGAGCATTCTTGCTATTAGAAGATATCGAATCCTGCAGTAGCATCAATCATTGTCAAGAACCAAACTCGATCAAGAAAAATAACTTTCTCTAAAATATGCCCGAGAAAATGGAGATGATAAATCTTAGTCCCACCTTAAGGATGAAGCATTTCTTGCTAAATGAAAATACAATCAGATTTCTGCTATTATGCCTCATCATTTCCAATAATAGTTTAAACCATTTTCTTCCCAATAAAAAAGAAGCAGATATTGGAAACTGATATTCATTTAAAGAGGAAGAAATCTCACCATTCCCCATTAGAGAGGAAAGTTGTTCCACTTGGAGTCAGATAAGTTACCGTTTCTCCAATAACTGCAAAAACAAGACATATTTGGTGTTGATTGCCTCTAAACATGGGTGACAGATTTAATTATCAGCATAAATTCACTCAAGCTATTCAACATATAGAATGGAGTTATCTAGCATCCAGATAGAAAAGGAGCGTTGAGCTGATAGGGTACTTGGTTGTGGTACTTCTCATCAAAATAAAGCCATTTTGTTTGGCCATCATTAACTTATTTTGTTCCATTGCACTTGTTCTGCCTCGCTTTCGCCTTTTCTCCTCTTTCTTCTGGTTCGTCAAGTGATATCCTTCCAAAAGGTAACGGAGGCGTGCAAAGGCTTCCTCAGGCAGTGCGGATTAAGAAGCAGCTCCTCCACACTGTGGCTGTGGAGGTCCCATACTGGTTGAGTTTGGTCACTCTTTATCACGATCAATTTTCCCTTTTATTAAGTTTTTGTGTTCACTTCACAAGGCAAACCATCTAAGGTAGCTTCTTTTGTGTATACTCAATTTTATGGCAACATAAAAGAAAAAAGAGGTTCAATGATCTGAGTTATCTGTTCCATGATCTGATCGGTAGTGTGGTACGTACTTACCAATTACCCAGGTGATTACAAAGTCGAAACGATTTTGGCCATCTCTCCAATAATTCACAAACCCAAATGCATAGACTTTCAAAACCACTTCCAGGACATAAATCCATCCTGCAGAAAGAAAACACCAACTGCAGCCTTTAGATAAAATAAGGAGTAAACATTGAGATTCTGAGCACCCAAAGACTATTGAAAATTAGAAATTTAAGTTTCCAAAATAAACTTCACACGAAAGTTGACCCAGATGTCGAACATCTAACTTATATTCCCTCCGTCCCACAAAAATATGCACACTTTGCCATTTTCGTCGTCCCACAAAAGTGCGTACTTATTATTTTTGGACACTATCCTTTATTTTAACCTCAATATCTCAATTTATTTACAACAAATACCAGCTGTTGGGTCCTTTCTTCACTCACAACACTATTGTGGATCACTTTCTCCACTCACAACACACTCAACTAACATTCTTAAAACCGTGCCGAAAAAAAGTGTGCATGCTATTATGGGTCAGAGCGAGTACTCAGTATTGGAGCAAAAGTTATTTACTTTTTTCATATTATCTGTAATAACTGAGAATTCAGTTTAACATAATTAAGTAAGACAATTAGCCCATGTTTGGTTGGATGTTTTTGGAGGTTGGAAAGGGATTCAATTAATTGAATCCATCACTTGTTGTTTGGTTTGGGTAATGAGTTTCCATTACCCTTAGGGTGTGTTTGCTTTTTATCCCTCTAAATGAAAGGGATAATATAATGAGGTATAAACTTATCACTTAAAGTGAGGACCATATTTGTTATATCTGATTTGGTTTGAAGGATAATATATTTATCCACTCCTTATAAGGTGGTATAAAATTATACCACCCTCTCTTAGGTATAAAGTTATCCCTTTCCCAAGGGACAAGGGGCTGCCCGAAAAATTATACAACCTGCCCGAATTTTTTATTCATCAAAGCAAACGAAGTATAAGGTGGTAAATGTACTTTATCCCTCCCTTATACCTCAAAGCAAAAACACCCTAAGGGTAATCCAATCACCCAATTTGCTACCCCTCAAAATAGAGGGGAAACAAAAGAAAGAGAATCCCTTACTAGTGATTCCTTTTCATTGTTAAACCAAACACTCAATAAAAGTAATAATTATTGTTACCATTCCACCTTTTTATTTCATTTCATTCCATTTACATTCCTCTACTTGAACCAAACGAGGACTTAGTTGGAAAAGATGGAGGCATATATCTTATGTTAAAAAGAGACACATCCATCAATATTGTCATTTTCAAGAAAACAAGTTCATATATATGACGATATGAATGATGATTAAGAAATTACAGTCATGTATTCATCATCGTACATATTAAATATTTAGGTGGAAGGAGGAGAGAGAAAGTTAAGAGCCCACAAATAGCATGCCACTTAGTGTCGTTCGTCGATTATGAGATTAAGTAGGACTTACCAAATATAAATTCAACCTTTTGCCAAGCATCTTGAGCAGAATTATCCTCTATATCGAGCTGCATAGCAATAAGAACCAGAATTTTGTCAGAACATGTTTTCTATTCATGAAGTATGAAACTATTATACTCCCTCAGTCCATGAAACATCTTCCTAAGTTAGTTGTGTGTTTGATGAGTGGAGAAGGGGTCCCACAAATTAGAAAAAATGAAGATAGAAAACGGGATGATAGTAACTAATGAACCAATTAAAATGAAAAGAAGTGGATCCATTAGTGGCAATCCATACTAATAGAAAAAGAGCCTAAGGCAGTCTAAGGCACAACTTGTGGATTGCCTATTTTACCCCTATGATATATTTATTATTATATTTATAAAATATAAATATATTTTGATATACATTTATTTGTCACCCAAATCTATAAAGACTACTATATATCTATATCTATTGATGAGGCTTATAAATAAATATATCCATCCAATAAATTATCTAATAAAAGTAATGAATTAATAGATTTTTTTTAAAATAATAAATTATCAATTAAAATAACATTAATTACACGTACAACGTATGTTCTTTCCGCTAGTGTGTAAATATGTGGAAATTGTAAGGGCAATAGTTAGTGAAATTGTTTCCAAAATGGATTAGAAAGATGTTTTGGGGACGGACGAAAAAATGAAATAAAGGAAGATGTTTCAGGGACGGAGGTAGTACTATTTAAGTGAGCACATTCATACCGTCGTCTCAATAACGACAGCAGCAAAGTTCAGGACGAGAACGAAGGCTACAATGTAACCGAATTTTTCTCCCCGAATAAAATCTTTCAGCTTTGAGATGTGTATGACCTGTAGAACGTGGGACAGCAGCTCTCGAAAATGGGTTCCTGCATAGACAAGCACATTCAGTAGGGTTCGACTATGGAAACTCATTTTCCAGTTTGTGAAAGTATATTTACTGAATCCTCCTTCTGAAATCTGAGTCCAATTGCATGCGAGAGATCAACAAATTCATCCAGATTAATCTGCATTTGCATACAAAGCAGCGGGGAAGAAAAGTAAATGTCAGTAGATAAAAGATTCAACTTTGTCAATGAGATTTTCTGCTTAAATATAGATTATTCAAAGCACAATTATGAGCAAAAATATAAATATACTCCTGAAATATAAGTGGATATAGGAATTCGTGTTGTTGAGATCTCTTTAGCTGTAGTCTTTGGATTTTCTCCATTTGAATTTCGATTTGAATTAAAGGTAGAAGATTCGGGGGTTATCAAATGATACATAGTGCGATACAGTCAAAACAAAGTATTCTAGTAAAAATAGATACCTCGGAGACAATTAAACTTATCAACAGATTCTCTACCCTCTCTTTCATTTAATTCGTCCGTGTTAATGTTATAGGATAGCAAGATGGTTAGCAATTGTTTATTTTTTCGACCCAATCGCTCTTTTGATTTTGGAAAAAAATAACTTTCTTTATCAATATTCTGCTTCTTTTACACACACATCCATAATAGAGAATCTGAATAATTAGGATTCATGAAAAAAAAAGAAAAAAGAATCCACTTAAGTGCTTCCGGTATCGGGCACTAATTCTTTTTAACGTCTAATTAGATAGGAAATTTTCAAATTAAGAACATAAGTCGGTTTCTTTTTCTTTCTAATAATTAATTGAAGCCGCAGGGGGGCTCTATCCATTTTGGTGAATAAAGGCTATCTGTTTACGGTTTCTGCATCTATGCTCAAAATAACTAGGAATGAAGATCATAAGAATCAGAAATGAAGAAAACATGCATCTATGGGCAGCTATTGAGAAGCATAAGAGTCAAAAGGTACTCAAAATATGCAACTAAATAGAGGTGAGTAAGTCTTTTACTTTAAAGGAGCTTACAACAACATGAATAATTAAGAGGTATCAGCGTTAAAATACATCAACTTTGGACGAGTTTTGATTCTGCACGCCAACTTTAAAATTGGCACAAAAATACACGAACTTAACAATTGTGTAATTTTGTCACGATTGAGATTTTCGCAAAAATTAAAGTTGGTGTTGCAACTCGGTGGAATAAATTTTCATAACCAGACAACATCATTTCGATTGGAGCAGCCAACACACGCGGTTTATGCCACGTCTGCTTTATTTTGGACGAAAATATCAATCATGATAAAATTACAACAATTAATAAGTTCGTGTATTTTTGTACCAATTTTAAAGTTGGCGTGCAAAATCAAAAATCGACCAAAATTGTTATATTTTGACGCCAATAACCCAATAGTTAAAGAAGAATGCAAACATTACATAATTAGAGAGAGAATGAGGAGATGCAAACAGATTTGCCAACAATACCTTGACATCATGACTGTCATCCAGCTCATAGAAAATTAATTCAAAATCATCTCTTGATATTTTTGGCAATGTCCTGCGAGCATTTTAAAAGAACCGTTTCAACGTGATTCTTTAAGAACATGCATCTATCTCCATCATGAATGTCAGCCGTCTTTCTGGCTTCTTATTCTCTAAAACGTTTCATGCATATAGAAATATTCATGTTGCTCTAGATGTAGGAATCAAATCATAAGTGAAATCACACAGGAGGTGTGAGAAAAGAATCAGCAATAAAAAGTTTGTTGGAAAAGTAAACTATACCTGTATTTGTTCAGCTCGTCGAACAAGCGAATGCACTGATCTTTGTCAAGGTAACCAAGATCCTGCCAGTACCCAAAACACGACAAATGGAAGGGAATAAAAAATAAACAAAGCAAATTTATAATCCAAATACTAATCAAACATTTTGTTTGAAAACAGAGACAGAGTAATAGAGTAGGTTGAAGTGTGCGAAGTATAGGAACAGAAGCTTAAAGTAAAAACAACAATGGTAGTGAAAAATCATACTCACATTTTCATCAATGATGCTAAAAGCTTTCTTCAGTATCCTTTTTGTTGCATTATCCTTTGCACACACTTGTTTTACAAGCTACAAGAAAACTAGGATTAGTCAACTTGTCATGCTTTGAAAAGATAATAAGTTCGACACCTCCAGATTTAAGAGGTCACTGAACATTTTTTGTAGAGAAAGATAGATAACATATTGCTAGCATATGTATTTGTAGGAGAGTGAAGTTGTAGTGTAAAGGTGTGTGACCCACATATTTGAGTTAGTGTAAAGTGATTACCTAAAAAGGAAACAGCCGTAAAGATTATTGGGACAACTCGAAAAGGAAAACAGGCCAAGATTAATGGGACAGAGGCAGAGGGAGTATTTTACTATACAATCTTTTTTGTTATCATAACATTTGCCATAGTTATTGTTAGTTAACATTATTCAAATATTTTTATACATTAATTACTATATAACATAATAACATTCAATAGAATACTCAGTGACTAATAACTAATAAAGATACCTCACTCCAAAAATTATTAGGTTAATGGCCTTCATCCACATATCGAATGTTTGACTTACTCACCTACATGCTAAATCGTATGATCTTGCAATTATCTTAAAATAATTTTTGAACCATTTCAAATAATTCTAACATTTAAATGCTTTACAAACAAATTAACTACCATCATACATTCCTATAGCCAATGGCTGAGAAGTGTACCTCAGCCTTGAAGCTGTCGTATACAACGGCAAGAATCAAATTGGTGACAAAGTAAACACCCAGCAGCACATATATGACAAAGAACAAGCTGGACCAACGTGAGGCCCTACAAAATAGAGAAGAACACGATGTGTGAGTTTATTTGGAAAAACTGAAACAATAAAACAAGGAAACAGTTCAGCATTCTTGCAAGAGAGATTGGTTTGTGGATAACAAGAAATGTTAAAGAATAGCAAATAGTCGACTCAATTCAATTGTATACTTGTATGCGGGAATCCAGACATCAGGATTGTTGGAAGTGGTGAATAAGATAAACATCTGGTACACGGTTGCCCCGTATGAAGTGAAGGTGGTCTTTCCCTGATCGGTATCTTCGAAAATGACATATGCCAACCAGCTTGAAAACAGAAGAAATAGTAGCAGTAAAGCCTGCATTGCATCCACCGCCACGAGAAACAGAAGAAAACATAAACAAAATCATCATGTTATACTTTTCAATTACTACGAAATTTAGAAATGGTAAGGCTAAGTGCATTTTATGAAAACAGACATACCAGGACATTGAGGTATGTGAGAAGCATCCCGAACAGGATGACTAATGTATCACGTAACTCCCTGAGGTCAAAATAAACACACTGCATCTTGTCATGATTAGATTTTAAGCATATAATTCAATTGCAAGTGCAAAGTGCATCTCATTCATGTTGCTCTCCTCCTTGTGCGTGCACATGGAAGATTCAACTACTCTCTCGAAACATAAAAAATTTAATGGGCCCGTTTTCCAGGTATGAACACAGGATACTGCATAGAAAGTAAGAAACCAGACCAGGATAGCAACTGCAAGTTGAATAGTAACCTTACCTGATGGCAAGAATGAAAAATGCAACTCGGAGATACGGTGCAAGCCGGAAGGGAAGAGTATAGAATCCCACCGGAGACAGAAATATGATAAAGACAACTAGATCAATAACCAATAATAACAACAAAACCACCTGCAAATAGTGTGGGGATGGGAGGGGATTAGTAGTCAAATCGTAAGTTTTTAGGTTCCCTGAACAAATAAAACCTACGAATTTCAGCCCACATTTTTTTCTGCTATATGCTTTCACAGAAATACACTATAAGATCAGTAATCAATCTTGAGGACTGAAAATATGTATGCTACAAATGAGTGCAACAATTCTCAAGCAACTCGGATGCCAATTGGAAAGCACTAGTTCGAAATTTGATCATTAGAAGAGCCAGGTTGAGGTTCATATTTCAAGCTCGGAAAAACTTTTGAGCTGAATCTTTTTTAAATATGCAACTGTGCATATGCCATATACGAGTCTGTAAAAATTGATGACTTGTATACTGTTCATCCTATTGAAGACTTAATTGCTTAAAAAACAATAGAAAACCATGTAATTGTAGTGAAAGAAAAGTGTACCTTAAGTCTATTGACAAGACAATTCCAGTATATACTCAGCCCTTCATATGTTATTGGAAAGATAGTATGCACAGTGAGAATCACGAGCGTTATGACCTGCAAAGGAAAAAGTAGGAATGAGAGAGCTTAACTTATAAAAATAGAATGATTAAAGGAAATACAAAAATGCTGGCACAACTAATGTAGCATAATACAAAACATCTAATTCAACAGAGGAGCATTGTGTAAAAATGAAACCATTCAGCTTCGAGCCATTTGAGGCTATAGCGAATCTAGAGATGGGTGATTGCAATGCTAACAGAACTGCCACAAAGAGAAAAGTTCAATTACTTTGAGTTACAACTTACCTCGTAGATGAGACTCTCGGTACCAGTCAAGTAAGGCAACTGCCCTAGATAGTAGTATTTCCTGTCATTACATTCCTCTTTACACCATAAAGGTTTCTGAAACTCCAAATCAAGATTTACATGAGCAAAGTTTTTTAAGGCCAAAATATGAAAGCAGGATGATAAAGAAGACAAGTAAAAAAGCTATATGTCAACCTCCAAGAAATTCAGCAGAAGTAGAGCAAAGTAGTTCAGGCTCCAAAGGAAATCAAATTTTATAAACACCAGATATGACTTTAAGGAGCTTCCAAAACTTGGCTGGTCAAATATTTCCTCAGGTATCCCGATTCCATCTTCCGCCTAAAATTGTATCAGCCATTTGCATGATTAGACTTTCTAATAAAATTATAGGTAACAAAGTGTAAATGAAGCAGATTCAATCGCAGATACCTCCACTCCAACCTTCAATTCACATAATTCAGTAAATCATAAAAATTCAAGGATTTCTCATTCTCATAGCAAACAAAATAACATTATCATTTCAATATGGGACACAAAAGCTTCCCCGCCGTCATCCATATAACTTACTAAACAAAGATAAGGATTGCCTAAAGAGAACTCCTTCCGTATCTAGATGGCTCTTTCCATGAAAGTAAAAGTCAATCATCATTAATGTGCTTGTATTCTTTCTCTCGTTTGCTTGCATATGCAAGAACTAAACCATCTTTACAGGCGAAATACACTACTTATAAGCTCTTAAGAAGTGTTTGGCAAAATAAGCTTCCGAACAACTTATAAGCTGTAAAAAGAAGCTCCAACAACTTATAAGCTCCCCAAAAATTAAGTTCCTCAACCCAACTTATTTTTTCATAATCTCATAAGCAACAATCGTTTTACTCAAATAATTCAACTATAATTTATCATTTCCATCATAGATACTCTTCCAAATTCATCTCTCTTCATTATAAGCTCAATTATCCAAACACTTTGACAACTTGCAAGCTCTTAAGACACTAAACCTTATAAGCTCTCTAAAATAAGCTCAGCCAAAGAGTATCTCAAAACCACCTCCAACTTTAGACGAATCACACCTAATTAAGAGACACTATTTTTCAAGAATTCAATCATGCTCCACTCAACACCATAACTCATCTAAAACAGCAGATCCTACACACCCTACTTTTACATTGCAAAGAAGCTCAGCTTCCAACATCAAGATTCAATTTTTAAAAAATAAAGAAAAACTAACATACAAGATCAACCAAAGCAGCAGCCTTTTCATAGGTCGAGCCATGAGCGATAGCTTCCGATCTTCGATCAAACAAGCGCCGACGATCCCGCCTTGGGCCGCCACTGTCGCCTCCATCACCGAGAAGAGATTCATCCATTTCCGCAGCTTACTCCAAGATTCAGATGTGGGCTTTCTTCACTGAGTAAACCCACTTTGTTTGTCCCTTTGTGTGACCGTTTATCAAACAGGTGGCGCACAGTACAGCTTCAGTAAGCTGATTTATGGGTCGAAAGCGAAATTGGTTGTTGTTAGTTATACATTCATATATGTGAATTGAAAATTTGTCGGGGGACCAAGTTTTAGCTTCCAATAGGTAAAGTAGAATGAGAGAGAAGCAACGTGTCGCGAGAATCTGTCGGCATTGGCTAGTGAAGCAGATCAGTGATTAAAATAAGGATATATACAATATACATGTCCTTGTCTTATCGGTTAAATGACGTTTGAATTTTTCTTTTGGAGCAATATTCATGTTATAATCTAGAAGATTTGATTATGGCTACGTGGGGGACATGTTAATTTTGAATATAATAGAAAAGTTTATTCTATATAATAACACTATTTCTATTCATTCTTTTAGTTTATAATATAATGTTTAAATATTGATATAAAAATTTTACTACAATTTATCGAGTTTAGAACATCGTTAAACTTATTGGGCATGACATTTTAACGATATCGTTGCAATTTTTCCACATGTACAAGTACAATCAGTTCATGCGTACTTTTTCTAGCAGTTATGCTAACTTAAATCGATGGAAAATAGACTGATGTTGTAAATCATATAAATTGTAGGGGTCATAACTTTTTTTTAATGATCCATGGTACACGAAAGTTGTTAGTTTTTTTTTTAATAAAAATAATTAATAATAATTCCATATATTTTCTTTAATAATTCAAACCGTCGACATAATAATTGGAAGGAAGCGTCGTCAAGTCTTCCATAAGATTTTTAGGAAACAAAAAAGTTTACAAAGTTTCAAATGGAAATGTCAAATCCTTGGCGATTAAAAAATACCATATGGTTGACATTCTCAATATATATATATATGGTAGACAAAGTAGTAGAAACTATATAATTTAATAAATTTAGGGTAGAAATAATCCCTATTTTTATATACCCAAAAATAATGCAGTGTAAATCCTTGTAGCTTGATACTAGGCAATTATTGTGATGCATCAAATAACTCAGTGCTCCTCACGTACGCGTTGGGTAGAAATAAATTTGTGCAGTCGTAGAAATAAATTATAGGTAAACACCAATCAAGAAACTGAAAATAATAAAATAAAATAAATTCTAGATGATGCAAGTGGCGAAGTCGCCCACATGGCCACATGTTGGTATTTTATTTATAGGCCCCCCACCATTTTGGTATAGTATTTTACAAAATATCACTTTCCCTACACATCTTTGAATTTAATGAATGTGTACAATTGTCCAAATTGGGATGGGGTATGATTAAATTGATTTGTCACATCAATATAGCTCCACAATTTTGAAACACAAGACTATGAATAAAGAGAGTTTCTATGCAAATTTTCAGATTAAGGAACTTCAAACCTACTGAAAGCTTCCAGATTTGCTAGTTACAATACAAATTTGGAAGGAATAAATTACAATAAAATCAAGCTGGCAAAATATATTTACTCAGAAATGGCAAAAAAACACAACATCGATGCTTTCTTACAAAATCTGGGTCATAAATTGATGAACACAAACAAATGAATATCTGACAATGTAAGCAAAGGAACCTGAAAATTTTATCAACAGCAAGTGAAAGATGGAGCAACCCGGCAACGACGAAAAACGATCAGAATCATCAGCTCTGTGGTTGTCAGCAGGAAGATGCACCTATGTCCAAACTAGAATCTCAAGCTCTGTGTTCTATCTATTCCACAAGTCGACTCTAAACCTGCGTTTCACAGTTCGATTCTCTTAGCATCAATTCGATTCTTCTGAGGAAATTACTTGCAAGGTGCATGTCATGAAAAGATGATACACGCAAGAACATAAAAACACATAAATTTATAGCTTTTACTGATCAGAAACAGGAGATGCCAGAAGAAATGAAAGAAATCGAGTCATATTCATTTCATGATCTAGGTGAAAGTAATACCTTATCTTACTCATCAGCCTTGGGTTTTTTTCCAGCCAGAATTTGGGATATATGTAATCCCCGGCTGAAAGCTTGGTTGAAGAGAATCCTTGTCTGCATGTTTTGGAATCCAGGCAGCCATGATAGGAGGGCGACGGGGGCCATCACGATAACCCCAAACATGATGTCATACATGCGAGCTACAGAGAGAACAATCTCCCAAAGCATTGTTTTCTGCAGAAAGGAACGAAGGACCTGTGCGATAGATATAAATGCCCAACCCGTAGGAACGAAAGCCAATAAGCTGGTGAAGATATCCACGAATTTGAACTGGGTAAACTGAAGCAAGGCAACTATAACAACAACTCCGAAGATGATCACAAGGAACTGAACCAAACGATAGTAAATGTGCTCCTTTGCTGAATATTTCTCCCGAGCATAAGCTAATACCCAATAAAACCCAAAAGCCACGAGCACATATATCCATGAGAGTAAGTAAACAGCAATGCTCTTGCTACCAGCAGCAATGCCTAAGTGATACACGATACCATACTGGAAAAAGAAGAAACGGAGGTTCAAAATGATCTCCAGTATTTTCCCCCAAAGCCCAGTCGTCCTTAAATGGTCTTGCTCTTCATACCACCACTTTTCCCAGCTCTGTTCAGATTTTGCAAACACACCACCCTTGAACCATATCCAATTCATAAAGTCATCAAAGTCGTACACAGTTTTTAACCAATCAAAGCCCAAAGGGTTAAAAATGAAGGGGCCCAAAATCCATGAAACCACTAAAAACCAACTGGTAATAGTCAATGCTATGTACACCAAAGTATCTTTAGCTACTGGGCTGTAAGAAGCATAAATAGTAAGTATCAATCCAAGTTCAATAGCCTTAACAAAATGGCTACGGGCATATAATCTATAGTTCTCAGCAAAGCTCTTATGCTGCACCACAAAACCACGGCCGGTTGCACGGTATTTTGCACCACCATGCAGAACTGTTCTGCCAAAGTAGTGGCCACGGGTCCCCATGGAAAATGTATAAAACACAGAAGAAAGTTGGAGCTGCATTGTTAGAAAATCCCAAATAGAATTCAGAAATCCATGCTCAAGGGAGTTCTCCACAACCATTGGTAAGGCAGTAAAGAGACCAAGTTGGATGATGAGCTGCTGGTTCAAGATTGTACCAAGTGCTCGATTATCATTGGCATTTGACAAGGCAGCACCTTCAACCCCACTTAATGCCAAATAGAGCCGACCCCACAAAAATGCATACACGGTGAGGAGAATCATCATGGTATTGAAGAAAAAGCCAACGGTTGTATAAAAGAATGAAAGCATTCGAAAGAAGTCCAGCCGATGACCCAACCTATAAACATCTCGACTTAGTATCTGCTCGCCATTCCCGCTGGCAACCTTGGCTTCAAACATAGAGATTTGATTCAGCCCAACATCCCTTCCCTTTCCAACTTGGATGTATTCATGGTGGGTAACATTTCCACCTCTCAAAGTGCAATTGAATCCAGCAAAAATATCCTCACTGATATTGATTACTCTGGAAGCCTTGCTTATACCTCCCCGAGTTAGAAACCAAAACCTGTCAAACACATCAGGATGCCCATAATGCATCCGAACTTTCAATGGATTTGCTAAAACACGCTGCCCCAAGGTGACAAAGCTTGTCTCCTGCGCAGACATGAACCAAGCAAGTGATGATACAGAACCTGTAAAAATGTGCTCCCGAACTCCTAGGATGGTAGGTTTTCTGATACCATAGTAGGACTTGAATTCCTCCAAGAGATTCCGCATCTTTAGAGCTTCCTCAAAGTAGTTATCCTGGTTCATGTCGATGGTCTGAACTGCATCTCCCCTGGTGAATATAATGGCATGATTCTGATTCTCTGGTTTCCCTTCTCCAAGCTTCACCGGACCAGGCAGCTTGACCCGATATATTTCAACTTCCCTCTGCAACTTCTGGTCATATTTCACCAGGACAGAGTAATACTCTTTCTCATCCCTCCCTGACTGCACCTCATCAACATAGGCAACACGAAGTGCTTCGTTATTTTTCATCAAATAAAGTATCTCCTCAGCACGGGGATCCTTCTTCGCCTTTTGAGAACCATAAATCTGGCATGCAACTACGTAAGTAAATTTCATTAAAGCTGTTCCTCGCTCATGCCCTTTGAAAAGAAGACTGACTGAACTACTGGCTCTGCTCAACGTTCTTGAAGAGGGTGACTGTTCTAAGCTCAAACGGTCCACTTCCTCATTACGCCTCATGGAACTCAGTTGCTGAGATCCTTCTCTCATGTCCACCTCAGAAGCAGAATCCAGAAAAGCCAGCAACTCAAGGGCACGGTAGTAATACATCATTCCCCTCACTGTACGGGTGAGTGTCTGGCCTCTGTATGATGCCCACAATCGAAGATCTCTCAGCCTAGTTGTCCACAGTTCTCTTTCACTTTTCATCCCTTCTCTACGCATTCTCTCTAAGAAGTTCCTCCAGTCACTGGCATAAATGGTCTGCATGTAGTAAAGGGTTGAAATCCCATCTTCATTCTCAGTGCGTAGTTGTTCCTTGCTGAATAGCACCTCTTCATTGTAGTATGGGGTAAGAACACTGAAGGCTCTCATTTTCTCAACTTGAGGAGCATGAGGCATGTTCATGAACAAGGAATTACTGAAGAAGGCAATTCTACGTCTTGCCTCAAGATTCTCTGGAACTTTTTGCATGGAATCATGAGAGGTGAGAATGGTATGTAACCGCCGAACCCGGCGATAGAAAGTTTCATTACTTGCACTAGGCAACTCAACAGCATTCTGAAAAAGTAATGCTTCACCAGAAACTGCCTTTTGAGGAGCTAGACCATCCGCTATCAGCTGGTCACTGTTTCTAGGCTCTTTCAGGAAATCTCTGATAGCCGCCTCATAAAGGGCCTGAAGAGCATTCACCACCTTATCAGCATTTTTATCAGGCTTCACGATAAGATCAAGAAGACGGACCAACTTATCATAGATCTTGGGGAGGGCAGTCAGGTCATAGTTTTTTGTGAATTTCTCCAGCTGAACAAATTGATCGATTTCTTGGAAATAAGTTCTGATTATGGAGCGCTCCTCAGAATCATATTTCACAATTGCCGGCAAAAAATGCTTTAAGCTGTCATATGCTTCAATAACTGCACAACGTCTATACTCAGACTTGCAGACTTTATACCAAAGCCACCTGTCGGGAGCATCTATTAACTCTTTTGCCTGGCTCAGAGCAAGAAGCAGCTCATTACACAGGAGTAAGCATGGCCACTGAATCACCCCAATTTCCCAGTTACTTCTAGGATCATTCCTGTCATTTTGAGGCAGCTCCAAAAGCTCAACCTCACGGTCAGAGATAATGTCTTCCTCTCTGAACGTAGTGATTACCTCATTCCATATTAATGCAAATTTGTAGGCCTCAACCTGGTTGGAGTCAAGTTTCTTAAATGGCCGGCCCAGTCCATATCTCAGCTTCAATCGATGAATGGCATCCTTGATCTTGTTCTTAATATTACCTCTTGTATTCAAGAGCTGCTCCTCAGGCATAAGATTAAATTGGATAGCACTAGCAAAGAATTGAAATCTCAACCTCAACTGCTGCATATTCCGAATTTCACCCAAGTGATCAAACAACCCAACTGCTGCACCGACAAATGAAGAGTATATTGAGTACCAAATCTGGATATCCATTAGGTAAATCAAAACAACTGGAAGCCACAGCAGGCCAACTGCAAACCGATTACTGTTGTCAAAGAATTCATGCCACTCATAAGTAACATTTTTGAGATCCAGCAAAGCCTTTGTTGGAGCAATCATGGGCTTAATCTGCATGAAGTAACTAAAAACAAACTTTGTGGCAAGCACTGCAATCCAGAAAAGGCTATACTTAACATTGTCAACAAGACCTTCCCTTAGCCCTCGACCCACAAAAGTCCTGCTCTGGAACCACCACGACAGCAAATAAAATATCTTCCAGTTTGTGTTCTCCAAAAAGTTCCTAATCCATGGTAGCACAAATAAAGCCACAGCCAACAGCTCTGGAGCAAGAAAAGCCACCACAGCCTCAAGAAAATTAACCATTCTCCTCTTTGTTGCACCACTATCCCAGTTACGATCACGATCTTTCTGATCCAAAATCTTTCCGTATAATACCCCAAACACCACAATCCACCCAGCCGCAACCACAGTTTTCAAAATCATCCTCACCCCCAAAGACTTGGTCTCCCTTGAAACCAAGCTGTACTGCATTCCCATATCCAACAGAGACTGCAAGAACCTCAGAGCACTCCATGTTATAAACACAGTCAAGCACTTGCCCTGAACTTCTGTAGTTCTCAACGACTGCCACGGATACTCCCTCCCCTCCCAAGCAACAATAATCGCTGCTTGAAGAAACAAAAATAGCATAATCCACAACTTATCAAAGCTCCTAAACAAGTTCCAAAACGACCTCTGTTCAACAAACCCTGTCTTCCCTACCTTCTTCCCCTTGTGTCCCGTCACGAAAAAATTACTCCCAAGATCAATCGGCCATTTCAGCTTCTCAAAACACCTCTTACTCCAAAAGTACTCATTAATATCGTCATAATTCCGCCACGCAGAATGCGCCGCCGTCCCATTCTTACTATTCTCCACCTCAGCTTTAATTGTGTCATAAATTGGCCTCACAATTTTATTCAGATATGCATTCTCCCCAGAAACAGAGGGCAAAAAACGGCCTCCCCGTGTTCTCATCAATATAATCCTCCAATATCTTATTCAATTCCATCGCCATATTGTGAAAAATATAACAAATACATTCCGGAACAAAGCGCAGGTTAGCCGACTCACCCCAAATCAGGAGATACAGCGACACGTACAGCAGCTCCCGGCGGTGATCCGACGCCACGTGGCGGGAGTGGGAGTCGGAGAGCCAGATGTTCGACTTGAGGTTGAGGTACGAACACCAATTAGAGTAGTTCCGCAGCAGGGAGCGGCGGAAGCGGCGGAGGACGGCCGGGTCGAGTGTGTCGATGTTGTCGGGCGGGCGGCGAGAGGCGCATCTGAGCGTTGGAGAGGTGGAGCACGAGATGCTCCCTCTGGTTCCTCACGCTGGAGGCCTGGAACCCGAAGAACAGGGCGAGCCAGTCGAGGAGGTCGTAGTGGGGCTTCCATGGCGCGAAAGGCGGCGGCGGAGGTCGCCGACGGAGCGGAGGGCGGCGGCCCGCCGCGCGGACCTCGGGGAAGCGGAGGGAGGGGTGGTCGGCGAGGAGGTTGTGGACAGGTATGATGTTGTAAACGTCTTCGTCGTCGACGCTCTGATTCATTGCTGCATTCGCGGAATCGCGGAGATCTGAGGGTTTAGGAAGGCGTTTGGGGTGATTCCTGTGAGGAAATTGAAGGTCTGAGCCGCGGCCGCCGCGGTGACGGCGGTGGTGGTGGCGGAGGGGTTTAGATTTGGCTGTTTTGGATGGCGGAGTGGTGATTTGAGAGGGCTGAGGTATTCAAATGGTAATGGCGGATGGAAATTTACGCCATTTCAGTGAGAGAAAGAGATGGGTTTGGACATCGATTTTGGTGGTACCTCATGCTTCCGTAGTTGGACGTAGATTTCAAACTTTTTTCTATGGGTGTGACAAAAGGGAGGCTTTGTTGGACTAGGTAAACTCAAAGGCAATATTTTTATTTCAAAATGGTTAAATAAAATATACAGTGTGGTAAAAGTAGTCAGGGTTACTTACAACTTAAGTTTCATTACTTCAAGAAAAAGAAAAAAAAGTTTGATAAAAAAATTGTTTATAAATTTCTCGAGTTTAAATTTGTTTTATTTGATTCGTTTATGAGCTCGTTATAATATTAATGAGCTATTATATCTATATAAATACATATACATATTTTCTTTCAAAAAAAAAAATACATATACATATTTATTTAGAAAATATAGTATAATTTTCAAAAGAAAATAATTTTCTTTTATTTGATACAAACGTAGATAGATATTGAAACATAGTTGAGTCAATTGTGAATCTTAAATTAAGTTCAAGATTGACTAAATAATAAACGAATGATGTTTGACATTAATAATACCGAGTTTGGCTCAATTTATCTCACCTAGATGACTAAATACAATCATTCTCTCTAGTCTTATTTCAAGTGTCCTGAATTTTTTTTTCCCGACACAATTATTTAAGAAAATATTAACTAGATTCTTAAATAGTGTGGTGTAGAGTTGAAAAGGTAATTTGCCCTTTAAAAATTCTTATTTTTGAGATTAATTTTTTTCATAAAGAAAAACAAGACATTTAAAGTGAGACATCTAAAAAACAAATAAGACATTTGAAATGTAGTAGAATGAGTAATATTTAAATAGACAATATCCCAAAAATAACATTGTATTTACAACATTGCTACTAAATTGGGGTTTTAGAATTGAGATGTTTTATCTTGCATGTTATGCATGCTAGTTAGTATATTAAGTCGCATCATGTTGAATATTTAAAATTAACGAGTTATTTAAAATAATTAAAAAAAGGTCGCAAAATATCTATAGATATGCAATTATAAGCATTAAAAATATTTTCAATTCTAATAATAACCTTTACCGCATACTCCATAATGTGGGATATATTGAATAATTTTGGTCATGCAATTATCTTACCTTACTACCTTATCGTATCTCTCAAATTATATTTCACAATCATTATAAAGAAAATTGTCATAAAATATCAATAAACTAAATTTATTTTTATTTATTTCTGTGTCGAGACTCGAGATTACCTTCAAACTTATATTCAGGGCGGGATCTCAAAATATACTTGAATTAAATGTAGCATCATGTAAAATTCTTAAAACTTTATTATATTTCGCTAATTTTTAGTCAAAGAACCTCGTATTTAGTGTCAAACATTTGTCTAATTCGCATCCGCTGTGTCTTAAAAAAAAATAAAAATAGTAGAATCTGCTCATGTGAGGTGCCTAGTCAAAGGTGAGAAAGTCGAAAAATAAAATACCCAATTTCTGTCAATGCAAAAAGCACTTTTTCCTTTTCCTTTTTTTAGTTTACCGATAATTTTTAAGGTTAATATTGTTTTAAATCCCGAATTTTAGTCTATTTTAAAACTTTTTAAATTTTTTTAATATTTTTTTATAAAATATTTCGAACTTTTAACATTTTTTCACAAAATATCCTAAATTTTCGTTTTATCCTAAAACATCTTGAACTTTCAATATTTCTATAAATGTCTCGCTACACAAAATTTGATGATCGAAAGATAACTCTTACCAAATTGATTGCAGTCAACTTGTGAATCTTATAGCACTGAGTTGATAATTTAAGATTTTTTTGACGAAATGAATCATCTTTTATAGGTAACCAAATTTTGCATAACGAGACATTTTATAGAAAAACTAAGAATTTTTTTATGAAAAAAAGTCGAAAGTTTAAAATTTTTAGGAAAAAACGAAAGCTCGGGATATTCTATAAAAAATGCTGAAAGTTCGAAGTTTTTAAGAAAAAAACTAAAGTTCATGGCATTTTATAAAAAAATATTAAAAATTCAAGACATAAAACAATATTAAACCCTAATTTTTATACAATCACTTTTATATAGTTTAAATAAAACAAATGCTCACTGTGAGAAGGGAAAAACCAATGGGAAAAAAAAGATTAATTTTATGATTATACTATTATTAAATTACTTTTTTTATTATTCTCACATGAAGTCCACACTTTCTTTGTGTTGTTTTTCTTTAAACTAATTGATGAAAATAATAGAATGTTTATATACTGGGTTCTTTAAGCAAAATCTTGACGTGTAATTAAGCTAATTTTTTCTAATTTTGGTGACATTATGCTTGTTTGAGTTAATATTTTATCTTGGCCCATGAAAGTGTTTTTTTCCTTAACATAAATAAAATAACTATATGTGAAAGACAACACGAATTATTAAAGAATAAATATACCGAAAAATCAGTATATCGGTCATATCGTACCGAAAAATACCGTGAATACTGAACTTAAGGTATACCGAACTTTTCGGTAAGGTATGATACCGTACCGAAGATTTTCGGTAAGGCAAAATGTATAGGTTTTCCAAATACTGGGGTATACCGGTGTATACCGATACCGCGATATATACCATAAAAATATATAAATACCGTATTAAAGGTGTATATCGAAACAAGGTATGGTACCACATCACCGGTATACCAGTATATACCGAAACAAGGTATGAAAATAATTATAAAGAGTTAATATATAATTATAATTATGTTTGTAATTGTAAAATAAGATGCAACTAATTTATATAAGAATTTACAATGATATCAAAATAATTATAATTTTCAAGTACATTTTTGAAAATAAATAAATGAGGGTAAAGATAATCAAATGATATTAAAGATTGTATTGTATTTATATAATCAATAACTAATTTTAATTTTCTAAAATAAATTATATCTAACTTATAACATTAATATAATTTATATATAATATATGAATATACAAATATGAGGCTATAAATATAAATTAAATGATTTAAAATGAATAATATATAATAAATATGTAATATAATTTAATGTATTGTTTAAATTTATTATATTTACTTTATGTGAGTCACATAATTATATTATATTGTATAGTCTATAACTAAGATTAATTTTTTAAAATACGTTAATTAAATCTAACTTACAACATCAATATAGTTTGATATATAATACATGAATATACAAGTATGAGGTTATAAATATAATCAAATAATATATAATAAACATGTTATACAATTTAAAATAATTAAATTATAGTATTAATGCTTATATTAATATTATAACATAGTTATAATATAATCTTAATCTTACGTAAGTTACATAATTATATTGTATAGTCTATAACTAAAGATTATTTTTCTAAACTAAATTACATCTTATTTATAAAATCAATATAGTTTTGATTTATAATATATGAATATACAAGTATAAGACTATAAATATTTATACAATTTAATATTAATGTAGGTACTGTTTATTTTTTGTCAACTTGTGATATATTTTAATTATTATGACGTTATTATATGTGTTAGATGTTGTTTATTGCGTAAATAAGTTTTTAAAAATTAAGTTGTATGTATACTGTAACAAATTTTATCAATTTTGGTATGTCAGTTATTTTGGTATACCGTAAAAGTATAGTATACCGAAACAAAGGTACGATAAAGGTATGAGATTTTTACATACCGTAATTAAGCTATACCGGACTAAGGTATACCGTAGCTAAAGGTAAGGTAAATGTATGAGATTTCTTCATATCGGAGGTAAAAATATGGTATAAGGTATGACCAATTTAATACCGTCCCACCTCTAGAAAATTGTCATTAGAACTTGAATAATTTTATTGTAATGTCATAGAGAATTACATGAAATAATAAATATATCCAGTTACATTGTCGCCGTCCACGAACTTGAATTGAGAATTTTTTTTATTTAATTTATTCTTTAAATAAAAATATGGTTTAATTAGTTTACTATATTGTTTATAATGTACCTAAATTTTTGAATTTTATTTATTTTTTTAAAAGAAAAATATAAAAAAAATAACTATAATGTAAATAATAAAATAAAAGGATTGATTAATTTGTGAATGAACACAAGCACAATACAGCTGTTTAGCATCACTCTCGACCCAACAAAAAATGAGTTAACTGATTACTAAAATGATCACCCATTTCATATGATAAAAAATTAAAAATTAAAAAGAAAAAAAAGTTGTGTCGCCCCATCCCAAAATTTTACTCACTACTATACTAGTGGGGATTGGTTCAACATCAAATCAACTAAAAGTGTAAATGTACAACAATTTTTTTTAGGGTAGTAAATGTACAACATTGATCGTGTAATTATTGCATTTCTCAATGTAAACAAATAAAGCAAGGACATTAGGACAATGAATGAACGATGAAAAAAGACAATGAGTTAAAGATTAGTAATACTAATTCATTACGTGAGTAGTCGATATTACTCCCTCCGTCCCATTGTATGTGAATTTTTTTTGTGGACACAAAAATTAAGAAAAGTGTATTTTGTTTATAGGTGAAAAAGTGAAAATGCGTTTAAAAGATAAAATCTTTACCAAAAAAGAAAATAGTCTCACTTACAGTGGGACGCCTTAAATAGAAAGAGTCTCAGATACAGTGGGACGGAGAGAGTATTAAAACTTCAAGAACATGTCTAACGAACTAATAATGTGTTGTGAAGTAATTTATAAGTTTAACGAGTATTTACATGTACTATTATCTTTTTTTTTTTTTAATTTGGGGGAGTTGGGGAGGGGGGAGCAGTGGGGTGTGAACCCGGGAC